>NC_041393.1:285176186-285256130 GCF_002162155.2 Triticum dicoccoides | reverse complement strand
CAGATGCTGACGAAGGCGATCTCATGGATGAAGAGTTCGATAGCGAGTCCGACACTTAGAGGAGTCCCAGTCAGTCTCGTGCGACCCTGGATTTGGCCACTGTTTTATATCCGCTTCCGCTACCAAATAAATTTATCGAGCCTCACCTCGACGTTCGATGAAATGATATTCTTAGAGTCTTGTATTTCCCTTCCCGCTGTGCTTTTCCACCACCAACCTATCCATGAGTCAGTAGTATGTCTCCACACCACTGTGTCCTGTCCGCCATTATGTAAGATTATTGGCGTGCTTGTAATAATTTGGTTGAGCGACCGCAGTTCAACCCTGTAATATATTTTATGCTACTGGCTTATTGTATCAAGAAATTGTCTACCAGTGAGGAGGATTTCTCTCATACTGGACTCAAAAGACTGGTTTATCAATAAATATTTTTATTGGAAAACCGGCCGTGACAAGCTTGGTACCAGAGCCAGGCTGACTGTAGGAAGCCACTAGGTGCGATCGCTAATTGGTTATTAGCCTGATAGAGCTAATTTATATTTTTGCAATGGTAGTCATTTTCTGTCAGTCAGCATAAATTTATGATCTGACCATGCAGAATTTTTGCCTACTTTTGTAGATGGCCGACAATAGCTGCGAGTCTCAGACCTTCGCTTCGTCAAGCTTCTTTCTTTCATCATTCAGGTCGCGATGGGGCCATCCGTGCGCCCAGTCTTCACACTCTGCCAGCACCGAGTCAACGACAGTCTGACCATGCACCAGGCCGCGGTGCAGTTCAAGGGAGGGCGTGGTGAGTTACGCCGCTTCCGGTTCGTGGGAAGAGCCATGCCTACGGAGAGGCATGCTATGCAGATGGCAGCCCGCGAGGCGATAGCTCGTCTCAGGGATGTCCTTCCCGTGATGAAGACTCGTCGTTACCGTTATCTTCCGTGCCATGTGCCTTACACCTGTCGCTACGCATACTCCTGCCCCAGAGGAGAACGAGACGAGGCTTTTGAGATGCTCATTGAGTATCTCCGGGCCCTGGAGGCAGCCTTCGACAACCTGGTGGACGACTTCGTAGCTACCCGCATCGACTCAGTCCATGGCTGTGCTGCCAACAGAAGGGAGCTCCTACCCATCGCTCCGCCACCGACTTTTGTCTCGTCGTCAGCATCTTTTACGCCTACTCGTCGCCTGCCTTCTACCGAAGAATTTAACCAAGTCATTGCACCCACTCCAGCGCGCACTACACCAACCTTCGCGCCCACTCCTGTACGTGTTGCTCCGCCCCTGGCAACCGCTCCGCCCGCTCTGCGCAACACTACACGTATGGAGCCCATTAGCGAGGAGGAAGTCGAGTCCCCAACCTCGCTACGCCTCGCCCTCGGCAGGGCAAGGAAGATCGTCAACATCTCTGCCTAAGTACGCTTAGCTGCCGTGTATTGTATCACTTTGTAAAATATGTGCATAGGCTGTGAGAAGTAGCCTGTTTGCGCATCATGTAGGATCTGGAGGAGTGCACTAGCCTTAATAACATGTCAGGATTATGTACGCATATCCTGAGTGATGTACTGTATAATTACCGCCCGCGTGTAAGATATGTAATGAGCAGTCCTTCTCCGTGCGCAAGTCGATTTGTTTTTCTTAAGTAAGATTGGGTATTTAATAATATCTGCCAGCTTTATGCATTTATGGTTTTATTTTGGCAACTCTTTCCGCTTTTCTTAAGAGTTTTACAAAAATACTTTTCCCAGAGTGAAAAATGTCTCGTCCTTGGACACGTTCCATGCCAACTCCACCAGAGGAAATTCATGATACTCAACCCAACAATGAGTTCACTCAGGGACAGTCAAGCCAACAAGGCAGTGAATCGGCACTTTCACAAATGTGCCGCCTTTATGAACAGAGTCAGCAACAACATCGCGAGATGATGAACCAAGTCATCAACATGGGGAATCATCATGGACAGTATCAGCAACATTCCAAGTTATCTGAGCTACAGAAGACACGTCCTCAAACATTTTCTCACACTGACAAGCCTCTTGAAGCCGAGGACTGGCTTCGAGATATGGAGAGGAAATTAATTATTGCAAAGTGTTCAGATCTCGAGAAAGTACTATATGCTCCATACTATCTCACAGGAGCAGCCGCATCGTGGTGGGAGAATTTTCTGCACATGCATCCCAACGAAAATGACATAACCTGGGATGATTTCAAGGAAGGTTTCCGTGGTGCACACATTCCTAAGAGTATTATGAAAATCAAGAAGAGAGAATTCGATGACCTCAAACAAAGGAACATGACAGTGTCAGATTACAACAGTCAATTTACTCTATTGTCCCGCTACGCCAATGAAGAGCGTATGACTGAAATCAAGAAGATGAGAAATTCCTTGACGGTCTGGTGCCCGCACTTAAATGCCAACTGGTCGTGCACACTTTTCCTGATTTTAAAACGCTGGTGGACAAGGCCATTACTCTGGAAAATGAGAGACGCAGTCTGGAAGATATCCGCAAGCGAAAAAGGGACCAGACTAATCACACTCGCAATCACCGAAGCAAGATAGATTTTAAAAAGGGTGGGACACCCAAATTCTCATCCAATGTCTCACGCCAAATCAAGAATTTTCATGCAAGGGACAAGGAATTCACCTATCGCCCCGGCGTTACTTGTTACGCTTGTGGAGAAGAAGGGCATTATGCCAAACAGTGCCCCAAGCCAAGGAACTCAACCCCAAAGCCGAACAACGGCGGCAATAATTCAGCGCCCAAACGAAACAATTTCAATCCCAACAATAACCACAGGAAGGGTCATCTGAACCACATAACCAAAGAGGAGGCACAAAATGCTCCGGATATCGTACTCGGTACGTTTCCTGTCAACACAATACCTGCAATGGTTTTGTTTGATTCTGGAGCTTCTCACTCTTTCATCTCGAAAAGTTTTGCTTTGCAAAATAATTTTTCGATGCTTCCTTTGGAGAAATCCATAATAATCAAGTCCCCCGGGATTCAGCAAGTTTCTCAGAATTACTGTCAGAATGTGGTCATTGAGTTTGAAGGATTGGAGTTTTACGCAAATCTTATTGTATTGGAAAATAAAGGACTGGATGTCATCCTAGGGATGGATTGGCTAACCACCAATAAAGGTTTTATCGACTGTTTCAACAGGACCGTGATTCTCACACACCACCAAGGGAAGACAATAAGAGTATCAGCCAAGGAAGGAAAAAGACCCCGGCAACCGAGATTAAATAAGGTGGACGTTTCTGAGCTAAACAAGGTTCCAGTAGTGTGTGAATTTCCAGATGTATTCCCTGAAGAGCTGCCAGGCATGCCACCAGATCGAGAAATAGAATTCCGCATTGAGCTAGCACCAGGAACCACCCCCATATACAAGAAACCATACAGAATGGCACCATCCGAGTTGATCGAATTGAAGAAGCAAATAAAGGAATTACTGGATAAAGGATACATTCGGGCCAGCTCCTCACCTTGGGGATCACCAATTTTATTTGCCAAGAAGAAGGATGGAACGCTGAGATTGTGTATCGACTATCAAGCACTTAACATGGTCATAGTCAAAAACAAATACCCGATGCCAAGGATAAACGATTTGTTTGATCAACTTGCTCAGGCCAGGGTATTCTCAAAAATTGACTTAAGGTCAGGATACCATCAATTGAAGGTACGAACGGAAGATATCCCCAAAACAGCCTTCACCTCCAGATATGGACTGTACGAGTTCACAGTGATGCCATTTGGATTAACTAACGCCCCGGCATATTTTGTTCACCTCATGAACAAAGTATTTATGAAGTTTATGGACAAATTCGTCGTAGTATTCATCGACGATATTCTGGTATACTCCAAAACACCAGAAGAGCACGCAGAACATCTCAGGATTGTACTAGGAGAGCTAAGGAAACACCAATTGTATGCCAAGTTCAGCAAGTGCGAATTTTGGTAAGACAAGTAGGTTTTCTAGGCCACGTGCTGACTCAAGACGGTATAGCAGTGAACCCAGAGAAAGTCAAGGCCGTACTTGACTGGAAGTCACCAGCCAGCGTAACAGACATACGAAGTTTCTTGGGAATGGCAGGGTATTACCGCAGATTTATTGAAGGATTTTCCACCATATCCAAGCCTATGACACAGTTACTCAAGAAAGATAAGAAGTTTGAATGGACAGAAGCCTGCGAGAAAAGTTTCCAAGAGCTAAAGCGGAAATTAACAACAGCACCAGTATTAATTGTACCCGATATACACAAGAATTTTGAAGTATTTTGTGACGCATCCAGAAAGGGTCTCGGATGCGTGTTGATGCAAGAAGGCAAGGTTGTCGCCTACGCTTCAAGGCAACTTCGCAAACACGAGGAAAATTATCCCACTCATGATTTAGAAATGGCAGCAGTTATTCATGCACTCAAGGAATGGAGGCATTTTCTACTTGGGAATCGATGTGAGATATATACGGATCACAAAAGCCTCAAATACATTTTTACGCAGCCAGAACTAAATTTACGGCAACGCCGCTGGTTAGAATTGGTAAAGGATTACGATGTTGGTATCCATTACCATCCAGAGAAAGCAAACGTAGTGGCCGATGCCCTGAGTCGGAACCCCAGCTCCGACGGGAACTATCTGCACAGCTTGAGGCCCGAATTCCATCAAGAATTTGTCAAGCTCAACTTGATAAGGGTAGCAGAAGGCACCATATCAAACTTGGAAATACAACCACACCTTGTGCAGAAAATTAAAGAGGCTCAGTCCGGTCACCCCAGCATTGAAGGAATTAAAAGGAAGTTGAGAATGGGCAAGGCCTCGGAATTCGTCATAGACAATGAAGGAATATTATGGTACGGAGAAAGGCTATGCGTGCCAAACATAGAAGACCTTAAACAGCAAGTTTTAACTGAAGCACACACCACTCCATATTCGATCCACCCTGGAGGAACCAAAATGTATAAGGATATTCAGGAAAGATTTTGGTGGCACGGTATGAAGAGGGACATAGCCGCTTTCATTGCATGTTGCGACTCATGTCAACGCATAAAAGCTGAACATCAGAGACCAGCCGGACTACTGCAACCTAACAAAATACCTGAGTGGAAATGGGATGAAATAGGGATGGATTTTATTGTCGGATTACCTCGGTCACGACACGGGAATGATGCCATATGGGTCATCACTGACAGGTTGACCAAAGTAGCACACTTTATTCCAGTGAAGACAACCTACACCACTCAGAGGCTTGCCAGGATTTATCTTTCCCGCATAGTCTGTCTGCACGGTGTCCCGAAGACTATAATTTCCGACAAAGGCACTCAGTTCGTCTCAAGATTTTGGGAGCAATTACAACAGGCTCTGGGAACCCAACTAGCCTTCAGTACCGCATACCATCCACAGACTGATGGACAAACAGAACGCGTAAACCAGGTTTTAGAAGACATGCTGAGAGCATGTGTCCTCACCTATGGAACCAGTTGGGAGGACAGCCTGCCATATGCCGAGTTCGCATACAACAACAGTTACCAGGCCAGCCTGCAAATGGCTCCTTTCGAAGCCCTATACGGAAGGAGATGTCGTACCCCGTTAAATTGGTCAGAGACCGGAGACAGCCGCATCTTCGGACCAGATATGCTCAGAGAAGCCGAGGAAAAAGTCAAGCTAATCAGGGACCGACTTAAGACCGCTCAAAGTCGACAGAAAAGTTATTATGATCAGAAACATCGTAGGGTCAGCTTCGAACCCGGTGAATTCGTATACTTGAGAGTATCCCCGATGAGAGGATTGCAACCGTTTAAGATTAAAGGAAAATTAGCACCAAGATTCATTGGACCATTTTGCATAGTGGCACGAAGAGGCACTGTAGCCTACCAGCTAGACTTACCCGAAGACTTGTCCGACATTCACGACGTGTTCCACGTCTCTCAATTAAGGAAGTGCGTAAGCAACCCAGAGAAGCAAGTATCTCATGAGAACATTGACATACAGCCAGACCTCACTTATCGAGAACGTCCCATAAGAATATTAGAGGAGTCTGAAAGGAGGACCCGACAGAAAACCATCAAGTTTTTCAAAGTCCAGTGGAGCAATCACACCGACAGTGAAGCAACTTGAGAAAGCGAGGATTTTCTTCGGACAGAGCATCCACACTTATTTAAGGATCAGCTGAAATCTCGGGGACGAGATTTTTCCTAAGGGGGTAGGTGTTGTGACACTCCAAATTTTTTATTTGGCTTTTATCAAAAACTTTGTGGTTTTGAGGAGAGATTTTTTTAAGTGAAGCTCTATGAAAATTTGGGATTTTCATATCTTGGAACCACCATGACTTGGCATTTTTGCCCATGTGGTAAAACCCCTCCAAAACCTCCCCTACAACTTGTGATCAACCTAAGTTCTCTGTCCCAACTAATCCAAACTGGTTTTGGATTTTTATTCTAATTATTTTTCCCCTCAATTCAATTCTGAAAATTATTTGGAGCCTGAGGGATTTTCAAAGCAAGTGCCCTATTGCATTTGAGTTTTGACCTCAAACCAATTCTCCTGGATTGTCCTTAGCATCCATAACCCAGAACCATCTTGATCCACTCCTCCTCTTTTCAAAATTTTCAAAATTCAGTCTCTGCAAGTTTGGACCAGATTTGCCAAATTTGGTGAAATTCATATCTACACTCCTCCAAAAATTCTACCAAAATTCAGGCAGCCTATTTGAGCAATGAGTAGCCACTCCACCAAAAATCAGCTCAAGGAAAAATCCCTACATGCCTGGATCATTCTGTCGAACACCTTGCATGCACTGTTTTCCTTACACTTTCAGAAATTCAGTTAAATTCAGTTTTCAGTTTCAACAGTTTCAGTCACGCGGCCACAGTGCACTTGGCACGTTGCGCGCGGCCTCGCTTGCTTGTCCGAAGCTTCACACGTGCACTTGGCGCGACCCTGGCATCGGTGGCGCCCTGGCCCGCCTGCGCCGGCATGTCTTGCGGCGGCCGGCTCCCCGTAACGGCCGACAGGGAGGAGAACGGCGGCGCAACACCGTTCGGCACCGCCCAAATCCTCTGGTGGCTCCGCGTGGCCTTCTCCATGCCAGCGCACGCATGCGGCACCGTCGCCGTGGCGCAGCACGCACGGAGCGCGCTCTCTGCCGCCGACGGGCCCGCACCACCCCGTTCCGTCGAGCTCGACCCAAACACCCAAACCCTGGCCAGTTTAGCACTAAAACGGACCCATTGAACCTCCGTGATGACGCTCGACTCCCTAACCACCCCGACCGAGCACTGCGCCACCGTAATCGCTCGCCGGAAATCTCCGTTCACGGCAACCGCCTCGGGCCGCCTATAAAAAGGACCCCGAGCTCACCCTCGTGCACGCAGCATCACCACTCCTCACCAAAGCCCCGCCAGGCCACTAGGGGGACCTCGAGGAGGTCTCCTTCCCCAGCTCCGGCCGCCCCGATCCGCCTCGGCCTCCAGCTCGATTCACTTCGGTGAGGCCACCTCCGGCGCCCAAACCTCGTCCGTAGCCCTCTCTTGCACCCAGTAGTCTAACCCCCACCTCAATTTAATCTTTGCAGCCCTCTCCGACGAGCTCCATCCACGCCCGAACCACCGTCCGCCGGAGTTGAGACCGCCGTCGACGTGGTGCTCACCGGCAACCAACACCACCACCCACCGTAGCGGAAGGACACGGTGAGCACATTGGTAACCTCTGATCCCCATGCCTCGCCGTGGATCGCCGCCAGCGACCACAGCAGCTCTCGGGCGCCGACGAGCCTCGTCCCTCCCATTTGAAAATTTAAACATGACAAGTGGGACCCGCTGTCAGCATCTCTGTCCTTTCTAAACGAAGCGTTATCTGAAAACGCCTACTGCCAAATGCGTTTTCTCTTCGGGCTGGCGTAGTCGCTACCGAAGCGTTTTCTGTTTTTATAAACTAGCCCCTGGAAATCTTCTGTTTCATTACAGATAAGTCCCTGGACAAAAACCCTTATAACTTTTAATCAGAAAAGTATTTTTGATTGATTCTTTTTCTGTTCTCTTTAAAATTTTGTCTAGTTTTTTATCAGATTTATTTGAAAAATATTTAGTTTACCTTCTGTGCTCTCCTTGGTATTTACGTTAGCGCATATATTTTCTTTAAACCGTAGATACCGAAGGAGGTGATGGAGCCGCGAACTTCACCGAGCTAGGCTCCGACTACTCTGAACCAGGCAAGCATGTTTGAACTTTTGATATGATGAGTGTCTCGGCATGTTTTGCATTTAGTTAATTTCATGGCATGTTGGTAAGCATACCGATGAACGTTATTTTATGTGATAATAAGGTGAGTGAGTTCAATGACCCATACGTGGATGAATGTGAATATGAATGGCCATGTGTTGGCATGAGGATGGGTACGATGGCAGTGTTGTAGCATGCCAGTCTTACGCCAGACTATGTGACTTCAGTGTCAAACCATATCGGTCCAGTACCTATCATTTCCTTCCTTGTACTACCACATGTTTTCCGCAAGGAATATGGTTTAGTAAGTTGCAAACCACTTTCATGGTACACACCAAAGAGGAGAGGCCGTGATGATGGTTCCATGGCCCTGGATTAAAGCCAGTCATCCGGTCAGGGGGCATGGGTGTTTCCGGTTGGGACCGAGAGGGGGGCACCCCTTAGAGCGCGCGTATATAAATTTGATCCCATGCTATTCGAGATTGTGATCTCCCCGTCTCAAAAGTTTTTCTTGGACGATGACTAGGGTGATTCCTAGCATCGAGAGGTAGGATGGGTGTGTACCGGTTAGCTGTGTTTCTTCCGAAATACCATAAACGGAACTAGTCCTTCGTGACTACGGAAATCCGTTGACTGTGGGAAAATTTTTGTACAAACTCTGCAGAGTCATATATTCCTCCAAATCATCTCTTCCATGTCAAGTTTCGTTCCATCTTGTCCTAATCAATTGTCAGCTTTGATGACAGAGACTCCGGTGAATCGCATGAGTGCTAAGTCCGATTGAATGATTATCCCTGTGGATGGACTAACCCGTTTATTCTCATGTATTGAATGTTTATTATGAGTATTGTTTACTGGTGAATTTAAAGCCCTTTCTGCGATGTCGCTCAGACGTCCGACTGTGGCATTTCATTTAAAGCCCTTTCTGCGATGTCGCTCAGACGTCCGACTGTGGCATTTCTTTTAAAGCCCTTTCTGCGATGTCGCTTAGACGTCCGACTGTGGCATTTCTTTTAAAGCCCTTTCTGCAATGTCGCAGACGTCCGACTGTGGCATTTCTTTTAAAGCCCTTTCTGCGATGTCGCTCAGACGTCCGACTGTGGCATTTCTTTTAAAGCCCTTTCTGCGATGTCGCTCAGACGTCCGACCGTGGCATTTCTTTTCAAGCCCTTTATGTGGTGTCGCTAAGATGCCCGACTGTGGCATCATTTCCTTATTTTTATTTGTTCACCTTTCGAGGCGTCGCTTCAGACACCCGATCGGTCCTTATTTATGTTCTGTGGAATTTCAGGCGGACTACTGCCGTTTCCCTTTTTACTTACCCATTATGCCAATTTTATTTATTGTGCATTAAGGAATTAATCATGTTGCATCCATGCACGCATTTGTTATATCTTACGTCCGAACTGTCTTGCGAGTACTTTCAAAGTACTCACTGGCTTGTTGATTTGGCCAGATGCTGACGAAGGCGATCTCATGGATGAAGAGTTCGATAGCGAGTCCGACACTTAGAGGAGTCCCAGTCAGTCTCGTGCGACCCTGGATTTGGCCACTGTTTTATATCCGCTTCCGCTACCAAATAAATTTATCGAGCCTCACCTCGACGTTCGATGAAATGATATTCTTAGAGTCTTGTATTTCCCTTCCCGCTGTGCTTTTCCACCACCAACCTATCCATGAGTCAGTAGTATGTCTCCACACCACTGTGTCCTGTCCGCCATTATGTAAGATTATTGGCGTGCTTGTAATAATTTGGTTGAGCGACCGCAGTTCAACCCTGTAATATATTTTATGCTACTGGCTTATTGTATCAAGAAATTGTCTACCAGTGAGGAGGATTTCTCTCATACTGGACTCAAAAGACTGGTTTATCAATAAATATTTTTATTGGAAAACCGGCCGTGACACACACCTTCTCTAAATGCTACTGATGTGAAGAGATTCGAGCAACTCGATTCTCAAGCAAAGAACATCATATGTGGCCATCTGAGCAAAGGGCAGTATGGAAGAGTGAGTGCTTTGGAAACTGCTAAGCTTATCTCGGATAGGCTGTCCAAAGTGAATGAAGGAGTCTCAACTCAACGTGACTCTCGTGTTGATGTTCTTCGCAATCTCTTCAACCGCTTCAAAAGACTCGACAATGAAAATGTTCAGCAAACCTTCGATTGCCTCACTGACATCTCAAATGAGCTTTAAGCACTTGGTGCCACTGACATCACCGACCATGAGGTGGTGAAGAAATTGCTGAGATTGCTTGATTCTTCATTTGATACTCTGACACTAATGATTTAAGAACGTGCCGATTACAAGTCACTTGATCCCGCTGATATCCTCGAGAGGCTAAACACTCATGAGTTCCAGGTTGCTGAGAAGAGAGATCTCTATGGTTCGAGCTATGGCAGATCATGTGCTCTGAAGGCCAAGGCAGTCTTTGAGTCTGAAGATGAAGACTCTGCTAGCAGCCTTGGTGATCTTGAAGAACTGAGCCAGGAACTAGCACTGCTTGTGAAGAAATTTCAGAAGTTCTCAAGACGTGGTCGCTTTGGAAAATCCTCAAGGAGCAATGATTCCTCTTCTAGTGACTACAAGAAGAGGCTATGCCATAAATGCAAGAAACCTGGTCACTACATTCAAGATTGTCGTCAGTGGGATAAGGAATCAAAGAAGAAGAAATACAAGGATTACAGTTCTGATGACTCAACGAAGAAGAAAAAAATCTTCAAAGTCTTCATCATAAAATCCTCAAAGTCTTCATCTCACAAGAAGAGCAGCTCCAAGAAGGCTCGGGCATTCATTGGCAAGGAAATGGACTCTAAGGCTGAATCTAAGGAACATGAGGACGAGGAGGCATATGAGGAGTCCGAGTCTGGTGTGGCGAGCCTAGCTCTCGCTACTGCATTCGTCAGCAAGTCTATCTTCAACTCTGAAGAAAATGGCATCACCAAACAAGGCTGATGAAGGCAATGATGACTACGCTCCCACCTATTGCTTCATGGCAAAGGGTGCCAAGGTAACTAAATACGCCTCCTCTGAATCTAGTGAGGATGAATCTGATGAAAACCTCGAGCCTAGCTACTCTAAACTTGCTAAGATTGCTGTGAAACAACAAAAGGCTATTGAAAGGGTTCAAAACATGCTAGACAAAAGTGATGATATGTTGGGTGAAGAAATGGATCGCACTAAAACCTTGACTGAAAATCTTCAGAGACTTTAGTCTCGGTTTGACAACCTTCAAGGTCATCATAACACTCTCTTATCTGATCACGATAAGCTTTCTTATGAATTTATTCAGAGAAAGCAAGATCTTGAGAAGCTAAGAGTGAGTTATGAAGATCTTCAGAAGGAGCGCGATTCATTACTTGCTCAACGAATCAGCGCTACTCAGGAAGAATTTGTTCCTCCATGTTTGAAGTGCATTGAACGTGAAACTGCTAATTCTTCACCTGAATGTTCAAATGCTTCTAATGCTACAAATTCTTCATCTGTCTCTGCTATCACTAATTCCTCATCTGAGGACATTGCTAGTATCACTGATGATGCAGGGCTGAAGGAATTTTACATGACAGGTATGTACAAAAGCCTCAAAGGGCATTAGACTCTTTGTGATGTGCTTAAAAAGCAAATCCTCAACAGGAACCCTAGGAAAGAGGGTATTGCCTTTGAGAGGAAACTCAAAGTTGATGGAACATATTGGAAACCTGAGCAGTACCCCAAAACCTCATGGGTTGCAACAAAGGGACCTCCAGTTGATCCATCCAATTTATCTGGCTTTACATGTGAATCTCCTCATTCTTCTGATGAGTCATTTGACTCCAACTATAAACTGTTCAAAAATCAGAATGGTGAAGTATTTGCTAGATATGTTGGTACTAACTGCAGGAACGGTTCCCCTATGAAGAGAATCTGGGTTCCCAAAAGTTTCCTTGAAAGTCTTCAGGTGAATGTCCTCATGACACCACCTGTGAAGAATAGGAACTCCAGATCAAATTCCTCATATGGACCAAATTCTTCATATGGATCCAAGTCCTCATACGGACCAAATTCCTCACATGGATCAAATTCCTCAAAAGGATCAAAGTCCTCATATGATAATCATCGTGCTAACCCCTCTGTTTTGCAAGAAAGGGCCAAGGGCTATGAATATGAGCATTACTCTTCTAACCATTATGTTCATAAGTCCTCGAAGAATTTCTCTGCTTATTCATATGCTTATCCTAACCCCTCTTATGTGAAACGAAGTGGACTGGCTTCTATGCCACCTTTCTCGTATGGAGCTTGCAGAGTTATGAATTCTTTGCCACCCCTTCAGATGTGGGTGGTGAAGAAAAGAACTAATCTCTTATGCAGGGTCAGGTCTTCAGACGTGCTCAAAACGTCTGAAGAATTTGCTGGAGACCTGAAAATTGCCTGAAAGGACGCAGGCTAATCATGAAGAAATGAACTTTCATTTCTTACGTCCTCATATTGTTTTATCTGTTTCGTTGCTTGATGAAATTGATCTGATGATATTGATGCCATATTCTTCACTGATGTAGTATATGAGTTCGTAAGATGCACTAATTCATCTGCAGGATGATCAACCGAAAGCAAATGAGTGGGTCCTCTATAGTGGATGTACGAATCACATGACTGGTGACAAGAATCTATTGATGGATGCTCCTTTATCACCGTCGCATCTGAAGCATATCATCTTCGCTGACAAAGGCAAAAGTCAGGTATTGGGTCTAGGTAAGGTTGCGATCTCAAAGGATCGACACATCGACAAAGTCATGCTTGTCGAGTGAGGGAGTCCTGGATAAGGGGGTATCCGGACAGCCGGACTGTATAGATCGTCCGGACTATAGAAGCGTCAAGATATAAGACTCAAGACTTCGGCCCGTGTCCGGATGGGACTCTCCTTTGCGTGGAAGGCAAGCTTGGCGATCCGGATATTCTATTTCCTTCCTTGTAACCGACTCCATGTAAACCCTAGCTCTCCGGTGTCTATATAAACTGGAGAGGATGGTCCTTAGAAGGCCGATCACAATTACAATCATACCATCATAGGCTAGCTCTTAGGGTTTAGCCTCTACGATCTCGGGGTAGATCTACTCTTGTATTACACATACCTTCAATATTAATCAAGCAGGAAGTAGGGTTTTACCTCCCTCGAGAGGGCCCGAACCTAGGTAAACATTGTGTCCCTTGCTTCCTGTTACCATCAGCCTAAGACACATAGATCGGGACCCCCTACCCGAGATCCGCCGGTTTTGACACCGACATTGGTGCTTTCATTGAGAGTTCCTCTGTGTCGTCGCTTAAAGGCTTGATGGCGTCTTCAATCGTCAACAACACGGTCCTGGGTGAGACTTTTCTCCTCGGACAGATCTTTGTGTTCAGCAGCTTCGCATTGCGGGCTAATTCGCTTGGCCACCTAGAGAAGATCGACAGCTACGCCCCTGACCACCAGATCAGGTTCGGAAACTTGAGCTACACGGTAGATATTCGCGGAGACTTGATCTTTGATGGATTCGAGCCTGTGCCAGGAGCTCCGGACAGTCACGACGAGCACGGCCTAGACCTGCTGTCGGATGATGCTCGGAACATCATCCCTGCAATAGCCCCGGATCTCAAGCCAGAACAGGTTGCGTTGCCCGAGGACGGAGGGATGGACCCCGCCCCGCAGGCCGCACGCTCATCGGCGGTGGAGCCGAACACAGGTCACATCTCTGTGGAGACCTGTATCCCCGGACCCCCGGACTCGTATCCAGTCGTTGGTCCCGGTCCGCTCACTCTTGAGCCAGCCGAGCCAGGTTGGGCTCCGGTAATGGAGTTTACCGCTGCGGACATCTTTCAGCACTCGCCTTTTGGCGACATGCTGAACTCATTAAAGTCTCTCTCTTTGTCAGGAGGCTCTGGGCCGAACTATGTCTGGCTCCAGTGGGAAGCAGGCGACGAAGGAATTCGCAGCCCACCCACCAACCACTTTGTCACCACGATCGATGATTTAACCGACGTGCTCGACTTTGACTTCGAAGACATCGATGGTATGGACGACGATGTCAGGACCCCGACTCAATGCCACATCGATCTAGCATGTAACACCTCATATCACTTTGCGGCCTCACGCACGGTATCCCCACGGTGTCGTCTTACCTTTGCCCGGGACCGTTTGTGCATTTTGGCACACGTATATGATGGTGTCGCTAGCATCCATATGATAAGGAGCCCGGGCTGACATGGCTAGTCGTAAACTCAAAGTGGCACTAACTTACAGGGACAGGCATCCATGACCCAGCATCGAACGTGTCGGTCATCAACGAGTGAATCCAGGCTGTAGCACTGGGCTAACAGGACTCCGGTGAACCGGGCTGTAGCGGGCTAGCAGGACTCCGGTATTCATCGCGTGACATTTCCCCGAAGGGACAGACACAGGATCGAAGAAGGACACATGCCGGCCTGCCTAAGTGTTCCGGAGCAGTAGCAAGCTACCAGGGCTCAGTGGAAGCACTAGGAGACAATTTCCCGGTAAGAGAGGCTACTAAGGATAAACAACTAGATAGTCAGATCCCACACATAGCAATACACATTACACGTACGCATAACATGCAAGTATGTGTTGTACAACATGGCATCACAGCATAACTCAACAACTCATATAGATAAAGGCTCAGAAGAGCCATCATAGCATTTATTGCAAACAGGGGTCACAAAACCCATCATACAGAGCATACACGCAACAAACGGAAGCATTACATGTCTGGGTACAGACATCTATAAATGAAAAAGGCTGAAGAGCCTGACTATCTACAACATCCGATCAAGATCGTAGCTGAGGTACTAGCTACTAGTCGAAGTCCACGAGAACACTAGTAAGACCGAAGTCTCCGCTGCAAAAACATAAATGAAGCAACATGAGTACAAAGGTACTCAGCAAGACTTACATCAGATCCTATCATACATGCATTTGCATCAAGAGGGTAATGTGGGGTTTAGTTGCAGCAAGCCAGCTTTGACTCTGTGGCTATCCTGTTCTACGACTACCAGAAACTCTGGAGGTGAAACAACGTACACGAGTCCACTAATCACCACCCAATACACTACTATGGACTCATCCCCGTCTCCCTACGAGAAGGCCATCCATAGCACTCACACTTGTCTTGAGCATTTTAGGGTATCCACTTCAAGTTGTCTATGTACCATGTAAGCATCCAAGAAGTCCATAACCGCGGACCCGGCTATTCGAATAGATCATGTTAACCCTGCAGGGGTGTACTTCTTCACACACGCTCTCGCCACTTACCGCCATGTACACGTCATGTATCTCGGCAACCTTCAAACGGAAGCCTGGCGAGGGTGTCGGCCACGACCTGACTAACCACACAAGACTCTAATCCAGGTTTATCGCCTATTCGGGTTCCATCCGCAAGGAGATCCGGCCGGGGTTTCACTCACGGCCCCAAACGATGTGTGCAGGGTTCCCAAGCCCACCTCGCCGGATGGATCTACGCTTGGTACACCGTGCCACTGGTGCCTAGTCTGTCCCAAGCCCACCTGGCCGGGTGCCACTTGGTAGACTACTAACACTACCTACAAACACCAGAAACTAGTTGCGACTCCTGGACAGAGACCAAGTTGGTTAATAAGCCGAGAGGGGTCGAGTTACCGGAACCCAATGTGTGGTAGTATCGAGTCATTGGACAACATACGTAGAACTCAGTGCTTAAGGACGGTTCCAGTGAGACAACCCACCATGTACTCCTACATGGCCTCTCACCGCTACCTTTACCAAATCGTGTTCACACACTTCACTCTCAGCATCAGAACATATCGTGACACTCCAATTCATTCCCAATGAATCAGACCTGACACAACTCTAAGCAATAGCAGGCATAGCATGGTAGGAACACAACAATGGCTTCAATCAACTCCTACACATGCTAGTGGGTTTCAAGTATTTACTGTGGCAATGACAGGTCATGCAGAGGAATGGGTTCAACTACCGCAGCACAAAGTAGCAGATGAATCCTTGTTGTCCTAATGCAATAACTGAGAGCAGGAGCGAGAGAGTAGGGTTTTATCGACATGAACAAGGGGGTTTGCTTGCCTGGTAAATCAACAAGGGAGGCACTGCTTCACAGACAGGTACTCTGGAACGACTCCGGAGCAGGACCTATCAAGAAGGAACGGTGCCGGCAATCAATACACAATCATATGCAACAATATGATGCATGAGCATGGCATGTAGATGTGATGCTGTTTGAGCTAATGCAACTAGTATTCAATTGAATGAAGTCCATTTGAACAAAAGGTTCAAATGCAACTCCAAAAATAAGTCTCTTAATATGCCATAATGTGTTTTCTCATATTCAGCATGTATAAGTTGGTTTGTCATTCATGAAACTAGTACAGATGGAAAGATTGCATTTTTCTGATAATTTTTCATATATAAATTATTTCAATCTGAGCTACGGTTGAATTTCTATGAATTTTTGAAGTTTAAATCATTTTCTGGATTTTCTGAATTATTTTAATTCCAGAGAATAAATAATTGCGTCAGCATGACGTCAGCACGACGTCAGCGGTCAACTGCGGCTGGCTGGGGTCAAACCTGACGTGTGGGGTCCACACGTCAGTGACAGGGGGTTAAACAGGGTTAGGTTAACTTAATTAACAGATTAGGGGGGGTCGGGCCCACTGGTCAGTGTTAGTGGCTAATTAGGTTTAGTTATTTTTTTTAACTAAAATTAGCAGGGCCTGGCCCCACTAGTCAGCGACCCTGGGGGGTCAAATCCTAGGTCAAACAAGTCAGACCCGCCGGCGGTTAGTCGCCGGCGAGGCCTGAACGCGACGGAGGGCTGCGGAATCGTCGCTCCGGCGACCAATCGTGCGGCGGAGAGCACCTACGCGAAGCCCAGGCTCGCGCGCATCCTGTGGCGCCCTCTGTTTCACCGGAGACGGCCTATATCGCCGGCGGCGACCACTTGGGCGGCGACCGGAGTTCGGGATAGCGCGGGCGTGGGGCTGCAGCTCGCGTTCGAGCGAACGGAGGGCACAGGCGGTAGCTACGAGGCAGCATGAGCACATCGAGCTACTACGCGAGGCGGAGGTGCTCGGGGGCACGGAGCTCGCCGGCCATGGCGGACGGCGGCTTTGGGCGCTCGCAGGCCAGCGGCTACAGGGCACGCGCGAGAGAGAGAGGTGAGGGGAAAGGAAGAGGGGCTCACGGCGGACTCGCAGAGCAGGCCGGTGTGCTCGGGGACGTCCTGCGTCCGGCGAATCGACGGCGATGGCGGCGAGGTCGATCTCCGGCGTCGGTGGTGAAGAAGACAACGACGTCGGCAATGGAGCGCGTCCGGAGGTGCGTGGCTTGACGAGGAGGTAGAGGGGGTCGTGGCGGAGCTGGGAAGCGTGTCAGGGAGGCGAGGGGAGGCCGGTGGCCACGGCAACGGCGAGCGATGGCGGCGGCTGCGCTCGGGGAAGAGAGAACCAGGGAGGAGGGAGAGCGAGAGGGAGGGGAAAAGGACCGGGGCGGCTGCGTGGCGACGTTCCGGACGTCCAGGCGTCGAGGGGGAGGACAGGCAGGCAGGTGCCGTGGCGGCACGACGGTGCGCACGCTCCGGCCACACGCCCCTGGCCTCCTGGCGGGAGGTGGAGGATGACTGGCGCTAGCCAGTCGGCTGGGCCGGCCAGCTGGGCCGCACAGTGCCAGGCCTCAGGCGAGCACAGGTAGGCGTTTTTCTAATTTTGTTTTCTTTTCTACTTTTCTGGCATTTGTTTGGTTTAATAAAATACTAAACCATTTTATTTGCTTATGCCAATTTTTGTAGGGGCTAATGGTATTATTCCAGAGCTCCTTTATAAATGGCATAATTTTTGGAGATATATTAATATATATAACTAATATATTTCCAATGCAAATATTTATCGAATTAATCCAAATGGCCAAAATAAATATCCATGAGCTCCTAAAAATATTGTTTTGATTTTTATCTCTGTCCAATATTTTCAGAGAGCAACATGAGCATTTTCTTGGACCCTTTTGGAGAAATTTTATTTGGGTCATTTTCAAAAATGATTCTGAGGGTTCCACCAATCCTCATTTCAAATTTAAATGAAATTTAAATATGATGCACAACTGACTGGCTAGTCTAGGTCATACCAGACTAGGGATGTGACAACTCGCCCCCACTTGGAAAAATCTCGTCCCGAGATTCAGGGGTCGACAGAAAGAAAGCGGGGTACTCCAGTCGAAGACGATCTTCTCGTTCCCAAGTAGCTTCTCTCTCGGAATGATGAGACCACTGAACTTTGAGAAACTTGATGTTCTGACGTCGAGTGACACGCTCTGCTTGATCAAGAATGCGAACCAGGTACTCTCAGTAGGTGAGGTTATCTTGGAGATCAAGCGTTTCGTGGTCCACTTCGCGGATGGGATCCGAGAAGCAACGCCTGAGTTGAGAGACGTGGAAGACATCATGAACTCGAGAAAGATGTGGGGGTAGTTCCAACTGGTAGGCAACCTCTCCTCGTTTAGCGAGAATACGAAAAGGACCAATGTAACGAGGAGCCAACTTGCCCTTGATACCGAAACGATGGGTACCCTTCAAAGGAGTAACCCGAAGGTAAGCTTGGTCGCCAATTTCATAAGTCATATCCTTATGATGACGATCGTACTGGCTTTTCTGACGAGACTGGGCTGTTTTCAAATTCTCACGAATGATGCGAACTTGCTCTTCTGCCTCCTGGATCATGTCCGGTCCAAAGAATTGTCTTTCACCGGTTTCTGACCAATTCAAAGGTGTTCGACATCTTCGTCCATAGAGAACCTCAAAAGGAGATTTCTTGAGGCTGGATTGGTAGCTATTGTTATAAGCAAACTCGGCGAAAGGAAGACATTTCTCCCAATCCATACCGAAGGAGATAACGCAAGCTCTAAGCATGTCTTCGAGAATTTGATTGACCCGTTCCACCTGACCACTCGACCGAGGGTGGAAAGCGGTACTGAAGGAAAGATGGGTTCCCATGGCAGTTTGGAAGCTCTCCCAAAAATGAGAAGTGAAAAGACTGCCACGGTCTGAATTGATCTCTAGTGGAACACCATGAAGTGACACTATTCGAGAAATATATAAGTCAGCAAGCTGACCAGCAGTGATACTTTCCCGAACAGGAAGGAAGTGAGCCACTTTGGAAAGACGATCAACGACTACGAAGATAGCGTTATTCCCTTTCTTGGTCCTGGGAAAGCCGGTAATGAAGTCCATACCAACTTTATCCCATTTCCACTCAGGAATAGCTAAAGGCTGAAGGGTGCCAGCAGGCCTTTGATGCTCTGCCTTAACGCGACGACAAACATCACAGTTAGCAATGAACTCAGCGATTTCTCTCTTCATCCTAGTCCACCAGAACCTCTGGCGTAGATCCTGATACATCTTAGTACTACCGGGATGAATTGTGAGAGGAGATTCATGCGCTTCCTTAAGAATCAATTGTCGAAGATGTTGCTTCTTGGGGACCACCAGGCGGTTCCCAAAGAAAACAACACCTCGATCATCTATAGAGAAACTACCAGCAATACCCTTGGCAATGTTTCTCTTGATCCGGGTAATCCCCGTATCATGCTTCTGGGCTTCTATGATAAGATCCACAAGGGTAGGTTTCGCCACCAAGGTAGAAAGGAATCCGTGAGGAGCAATGTGAAGATTAAGCTTACAGAATTCCTCATGGAGAAGTGGTTGGCCTTGCTGCAACATGAGATTGTTGCAATAGGATTTACGGCTTAGAGCATCAGCCATGACATTGGCTTTGCCTGGGGTGTAGGTAATCCCTAGATCATAATCTGTGATTAACTCCAACCAACGTCTTTGCCTAAGGTTCAAATCTGGTTGGGTGAAGATATACTTGAGACTCTGGTGATCGGTGTAGATCTCGCAACGTTTACCAAGGAGGTAATGTCGCCAGGTCTTGAGTGCATAGACTATGGCTGCAAGCTCTAGATCATGTGTGGGATAATTATCCTCATGTGGATGCAACTGTCGAGATGCATAGGCAATCACATGACGATCCTGCATAAGAATGCAACCTAGTCCCTGTCGTGAGGCATCGCAGTAGATAATAAAGTCTTTAGTGAAATCCGGTGGCACAAGTATGGGAGCAGAAGTCAGGCGCCTTTTCAGTTCCTGAAAACTGTGTTCACACTATGGGGACCACTCAAACTTTTTATCTTTCTTGAGAAGTTCCGTGAGGGGTTTGGCTACTTTGGAGAAGTTTTCAACAAAGCGGCGACAATAGCTGGCTAGACCAAGGAAACTCCTAACTTGTTTAACGGTCTCAGGTGGAGTCCAATCGAGAACAGCCTGAACTCTCTCGGGATTGACAGCAATGCCCTTACCAGAGATTACGTGGCCTAGGTAGGTCACTTCTGGCAACCAAAATTCACACTTGGAGAACTTGGCATAAAGGCGGTGCTCTCTGAGTTTTTCTAACACAAGTCTAAGATGTTCGGCATGCTCTTCCTCGTTCTTCGAGTAGATAAGAATATCGTCGAGGTAGACCACGACGAACTTATCTAAGTACTCCATGAAGATCGAGTTCATCAGGCGGGAGAATGTGGCTGGGGCGTTGGTTAGGCCGAAGGACATGACGGTGTACTCATACTGACCATAACGAGTGACAAAAGCTGTCTTGGGAATGTCCCCGTTTCTGATCTTGATTTGATGGTAGCCTAACCTTAAATCCATCTTGGAAAAGACTGAGGATCCAGCGAGCTGATCATACAGGTCGTTGATCCTGGGGAGCGGATACTTGTTCTTTATCGTGACCAAATTAACGGGACGATAATCAACGACCATCCGGTCCGTACCGTCTTTCTTCTTGACAAAGAGGACGGGGCAAGCCCAAGGAGAAGAACTAGGACGGATGAAACCCTTTTGCAAGGACTCATCAAGTTGTTTCTTAAGCTCGGCTAGTTCTAAGGGTGCCATCTTGTAGGGTCTCCTAGAGATTGGAGCAGTTCCTGGGATAAGATCTATGACGAACTCTACATCTCTGTCAGGCGGAACACCTGGCAGTTCCTCTGGAAAGACATCCGGAAAGTCACGGACTACCGGGATATCTTCAAGGTCTGGAAGAGGGCTGGCATTAAGGGAATAGAGCTGACGCTTTGCAACTCTAGTGGAGACAATGGCTATCTTGCCAGATGGGTGTGTGAGCTGAACAGACCTGGTGAAACAATCAATCTTGGCATGATGAGCTGTCATCCAGTCCATACCCAAGATGATGTTGATATCCGAAGACTTGAGAGATATCAAGGAAGCAAGGAATGCAAGTCTGTCCACAAGGATTTCATTGCCATAACTTATCCTAGAAGTTTGCCATTTGGATCTAGGAGTTTGAATAAGTAGTGGAGAGGGCATATCACAAAATGACATGTCGTGCAAGCGGGCATAGCTTTCAGAAATGAAGGAATGAGACGCTCCAGTATCGAACAAAACCGATGCCGGATGACAGTTGACAAGGAGTGTACCAAGAACGACATCTGGATCATCATGAGCGGCTTTAGCTGAGACGTGATGCACACGTCCATGTTCAGTGGGAGCTGACTTGGCACTGATCATCTTGCGTGATGGCTTACCATGGCCAATAGACTTCTCGGGCTGGGGTGGAGCAACTCTGGTCTGAGTGCAAATACGGGCAATGTGGCCTGGCTCTCCGCACTTGTAACAAATCTTGGAGGTAGGATGTGGACCTGCATTGGAAGGCGGTCCACCAATAGGCCTAGGTGGAGCATACTGCTGAACTTGATGAGGTGCCACATAAGATGGCCTCGATACATATTTGGGTGGAAGAGCGGAGTTTGGAACCCAAATCCGGCGCTTCTGAGAGCTAGAACCGGAGGAAGATCCCAAAGCACGAGTGTGCTTACGAGACTCCTCGTAAGTGAGTTGAGCTGTCTCTGCATTAATGGCCTTGTTCACAAGGGCTTGGAATGTATCACAATGATGCAGGTGGAGATCACGACGCAACTTGGGGTTGAGACCCTTCCGGAACCTAGCCTGCTTCTTGGCGTCCGTGGACACCTCTTCTGTGGCATAACGGGCGAGGTTCTCAAACTCTCTACGATAGGCATCAACAGCCATCTTACCCTGGGTGAAACTACAGAACTCTTCTCTCTTGCGATCAATGAGGGCTTCAGGAATGTGATGCTCGCGAAAAGCCTCAACGAAATCCCTCCAGGTGGAAGTCTGGCCAGCTGGAAGCATAGCCTCATAGTTCTGCCACCAAAGACTAGCAGGACCTTCCAGGTGGTGTGCAGCATAGGTGACCTTGTCACTTTCGGCTACGCTCGCGGAATGCAGCTTATGAGTGATGCTACGGAGCCAGTCATCTGCATCGAGTGGCTCGATGGAATGATGGAAGGTAGGTGGGTGGAAGCGAATGAAGTCATGAATGGTCACAGGCTTATTGGACTGATGTGCGGTGTTCTCCTCGATACGTGCCAACAAGCGGTTGGACTCACGCTTGTTCCTCTCCATCTCTAGCATGAACTCTGTCAACGAAGGCTGATCGGGAGGATCCTCATCCCTACCATCTCCGTGGTTCTGGCTACGAGCAATGGAACTTCGCTTAGCCGATGACATCCTGAGAAACGAACCAAGGACGGAATCAGCATCAACTATGGACTGTAGAATGTAGGACAAGGAATTAGTATCTCTCGAACTCCTAGGGAAATTTCGGCAGCATAACGGCAGTAAAATGCTCAGAATGAGACATCCTACTAAAAATGGGGTGGTAACATACTCATCAACATTACTCAAGGTTCTGAGATCATACTAAGCAGACTACACCGGAAATACTCAAAACTAGGGTATGACTCTGATCAACCAATCCTATGGGACTACGGAGTAGTAACACGTGATCCTGTTAGACGGAAAAGAAAGCCTAGTTCCTTAACCCCGTAGGAAAGATAGGACGACTCAGATCAGAAGGCCATGAGGTAAAGGAGTAAAAACAAGAGCCTTACGTTCCAACCCACAATCAATTCCCTTACATAACTAAAGAATTTCTAGACTCAACTTCGACCGGTTTGGCTTGGCAATCCTACAGGCAGTCAGGCTCTGAAAGCAACGCTGTCAGGACCCCGACTCAATGCCACATCGATCTAGCATGTAACACCTCATATCACTTTGCGGCCTCACGCACGGTATCCCCACGGTGTCGTCTTACCTTTGCCCGGGACCGTTTGCGCATTTTGGCACACGTATATGATGGTGTCGCTAGCATCCATATGATAAGGAGCCCGGGCTGACATGGCTAGTCGTAAACTCAAAGTGGCACTAACTTACAGGGACAGGCATCCATGACCCAGCATCGAACGTGTCGGTCATCAACGAGTGAATCCAGGCTGTAGCACTGGGCTAACAGGACTCCGGTGAACCGGGCTGTAGCGGGCTAGCAGGACTCCGGTATTCATCCCGTGACATTTCCCCGAAGGGACAGACACAGGATCGAAGAAGGACACATGCCGGCCTGCCTAAGTGTTCCGGAGCAGTAGCAAGCTACCAGGGCTCAGTGGAAGCACTAGGAGACATTTCCCGGTAAGAGAGGCTACTAAGGATAAACAACTAGATAGTCAGATCCCACACATAGCAATACACATTACACGTACGCATAACATGCAAGTATGTGTTGTACAACATGGCATCACAGCATAACTCAACAACTCATATAGATAAAGGCTCAGAAGAGCCATCATAGCATTTATTGCAAACAGGGGTCACAAAACCCATCATACAGAGCATACACGCAACAAACGGAAGCATTACATGTCTGGGTACAGACATCTATAAATGAAAAAGGCTGAAGAGCCTGACTATCTACAACATCCGATCAAGATCGTAGCTGAGGTACTAGCTACTAGTCGAAGTCCACGAGAACACTAGTAAGACCGAAGTCTCCGCTGCAAAAACATAAATGAAGCAACATGAGTACAAAGGTACTTAGCAAGACTTACATCAGATCCTATCATACATGCATTTGCATCAAGAGGGTAATGTGGGGTTTAGTTGCAGCAAGCCAGCTTTGACTCTGTGGCTATCCTGTTCTACGACTACCAGAAACTCTGGAGGTGAAACAACGTACACGAGTCCACTAATCACCACCCAATACACTACTATGGACTCATCCCCGTCTCCCTACGAGAAGGCCATCCATAGCACTCACACTTGTCTTGAGCATTTTAGGGTATCCACTTCAAGTTGTCTATGTACCATGTAAGCATCCAAGAAGTCCATAACCGCGGACCCGGCTATTCGAATAGATCATGTTAACCCTGCAGGGGTGTACTTCTTCACACACGCTCTCGCCACTTACCGCCATGTACACGTCATGTATCTCGGCAACCTTCAAACGGAAGCCTGGCGAGGGTGTCGGCCACGACCTGACTAACCACACAAGACTCTAATCCAGGTTTATCGCCTATTCGGGTTCCATCCGCAAGGAGATCCGGCCGGGGTTTCACTCACGGCCCCAAACGATGTGTGCAGGGTTCCCAAGCCCACCTCGCCGGATGGATCTACGCTTGGTACACCGTGCCACTGGTGCCTAGTCTGTCCCAAGCCCACCTGGCCGGGTGCCACTTGGTAGACTACTAACACTACCTACAAACACCAGAAACTAGTTGCGACTCCTGGACAGAGACCAAGTTGGTTAATAAGCCGAGAGGGGTCGAGTTACCGGAACCCAATGTGTGGTAGTATCGAGTCATTGGACAACATACGTAGAACTCAGTGCTTAAGGACGGTTCCAGTGAGACAACCCACCATGTACTCCTACATGGCCTCTCACCGCTACCTTTACCAAATCGTGTTCACACACTTCACTCTCAGCATCAGAACATATCGTGACACTCCAATTCATTCCCAATGAATCAGACCTGACACAACTCTAAGCAATAGCAGGCATAGCATGGTAGGAACACAACAATGGCTTCAATCAACTCCTACACATGCTAGTGGGTTTCAACTATTTACTGTGGCAATGACAGGTCATGCAGAGGAATGGGTTCAACTACCGCAGCACAAAGTAGCAGATGGATCCTTGTTGTCCTAATGCAATAACTGAGAGCAGGAGCGAGAGAGTAGGGTTTTATCGACATGAACAAGGGGGTTTGCTTGCCTGGTAAATCAACAAGGGAGGCACTGCTTCACAGACAGGTACTCTGGAACGACTCCGGAGCAGGACCTATCGAGAAGGAACGGTGCCGGCAATCAATACACAATCATATGCAACAATATGATGCATGAGCATGGCATGTAGATGTGATGCTGTTTGAGCTAATGCAACTAGTATTCAATTGAATGAAGTCCATTTGAACAAAAGGTTCAAATGCAACTCCAAAAATAAGTCTCTTAATATGCCATAATGTGTTTTCTCATATTCAGCATGTATAAGTTGGTTTGTCATGCATGAAACTAGTACAGATGGAAAGATTGCATTTTTCTGATAATTTTTCATATATAAATTATTTCAATCTGAGCTACGGTTGAATTTCTATGAATTTTTGAAGTTTAAATCATTTTCTGGATTTTCTGAATTATTTTAATTCCAGAGAATAAATAATTGCGTCAGCATGACGTCAGCACGACGTCAGCGGTCAACTGCGGCTGGCTGGGGTCAAACCTGACGTGTGGGGTCCACACGTCAGTGACAGGGGGTTAAACAGGGTTAGGTTAACTTAATTAACAGATTAGGGGGGGTCGGGCCCACTGGTCAGTGTTAGTGGCTAATTAGGTTTAGTTATTTTTTTAACTAAAATTAGCAGGGCCTGGCCCCACTAGTCAGCGACCCTGGGGGGTCAAATCCCAGGTCAAACAAGTCAGACCCGCCGGCGGTTAGTCGCCGGCGAGGCCTGAACGCGACGGAGGGCTGCGGAATCGTCGCTCCGGCGACCAATCGTGCGGCGGAGAGCACCTACGCGAAGCCCAGGCTCGCGCGCATCCTGTGGCGCCCTCTGTTTCACCGGAGACGGCCTATATCGCCGGCGGCGACCACTTGGGCGGCGACCGGAGTTCGGGATAGCGCGGGCGTGGGGCTGCAGCTCGCGTTCGAGCGAACGGAGGGCACAGGCGGTAGCTACGAGGCAACAGGAGCACATCGAGCTACTACGCGAGGCGGAGGTGCTCGGGGGCACGGAGCTCGCCGGCCATGGCGGACGGCGGCTTCGGGCGCTCGCGGGGCAGCGGCTACAGGGCACGCGCGAGAGAGAGAGGTGAGGGGAAAGGAAGAGGGGCTCACGGCGGACTCGCAGAGCAGGCCGGTGTGCTCGGGGACGTCCTGCGTCCGGCGAATCGACGGCGATGGCGGCGAGGTCGATCTCCAGCGTCGGTGGTGAAGAAGACAACGGCGTCGGCGATGGAGCGCGTCCGGAGGTGCGTGGCTTGACGAGGAGGTAGAGGGGGTCGTGGCGGAGCTGGGAAGCGTGTCAGGGAGGCGAGGGGAGGCCGGTGGCCACGGCAACGGCGAGCGATGGCGGCGGCTGCGCTCGGGTGCGCTCGGGGAAGAGAGAACCAGGGAGGAGGGAGAGCGAGAGGGAGGGGAAAAGGACCGGGGCGGCTGCGTGGCGACGTTCCGGACGTCCAGGCGTCGAGGGGGAGGACAGGCAGGCAGGTGCCGTGGCGGCACGACGGTGCGCACGCTCCGGCCACACGCCCCTGGCCTCCTGGCGGGAGGTGGAGGACGACTGGCGCTAGCCAGTCGGCTGGGCCGGCCAGCTGGGCCGCACAGTGCCAGGCCTCAGGTGAGCACAGGTAGGCGTTTTTCTAATTTTGTTTTCTTTTCTACTTTTCTGGCATTTGTTTGGTTTAATAAAATACTAAACCATTTTATTTGCTTATGCCAATTTTTGTAGGGGCTAATGGTATTATTCCAGAGCTCCTTTATAAATGGCATAATTTTTGGAGATATATTAATATATATAACTAATATATTTCCAATGCAAATATTTATCGAATTAATCCAAATGGCCAAAATAAATATCCATGAGCTCCTAAAAATATTGTTTTGATTTTTATCTCTGTCCAATATTTTCAGAGAGCAACATGAGCATTTTCTTGGACCCTTTTGGAGAAATTTTATTTGGGTCATTTTCAAAAATGATTCTGAGGGTTCCACCAATCCTCATTTCAAATTTAAATGAAATTTAAATATGATGCACAACTGACTGGCTAGTCTAGGTCATACCAGACTAGGGATGTGACAACTCGCCCCCACTTGGAAAAATCTCGTCCCGAGATTCAGGGGTCGACGGAAAGAAAGCGGGGTACTCCAGTCGAAGACGATCTTCTCGTTCCCAAGTAGCTTCTCTCTCGGAATGATGAGACCACTGAACTTTGAGAAACTTGATGTTCTGACGTCGAGTGACACGCTCTGCTTGATCAAGAATGCGAACCGGGTACTCTTGGTAGGTGAGGTTATCTTGGAGATCAAGCGTTTCGTGGTCCACTTCGCGGATGGGATCCGAGAAGCAACGCCTGAGTTGAGAGACGTGGAAGACATCATGAACTCGAGAAAGATGTGGGGGTAGTTCCAACTGGTAGGCAACCTCTCCTCGTTTAGCGAGAATACGAAAAGGACCAATGTAACGAGGAGCCAACTTGCCCTTGATACCGAAACGATGGGTACCCTTCAAAGGAGTAACCCGAAGGTAAGCTTGGTCGCCAATTTCATAAGTCATATCCTTATGATGACGATCGTACTGGCTTTTCTGACGAGACTGGGCTGTTTTCAAATTCTCACGAATGATGCGAACTTGCTCTTCTGCCTCCTGGATCATGTCCGGTCCAAAGAATTGTCTTTCACCGGTTTCTGACCAATTCAAAGGTGTTCGACATCTTCGTCCATAGAGAACCTCAAAAGGAGCTTTCTTGAGGCTGGATTGGTAGCTATTGTTATAAGCAAACTCGGCGAAAGGAAGACATTTCTCCCAATCCATACCGAAGGAGATAACGCAAGCTCTAAGCATGTCTTCGAGAATTTGATTGACCCGTTCCACCTGACCACTCGACCGAGGGTGGAAAGCGGTACTGAAGGAAAGATGGGTTCCCATGGCAGTTTGGAAGCTCTCCCAAAAATGATAAGTGAAAAGACTGCCACGGTCTGAATTGATCTCTAGTGGAACACCATGAAGTGACACTATTCGAGAAATATATAAGTCAGCAAGCTGACCAGCAGTGATACTTTCCCGAATAGGAAGGAAGTGAGCCACTTTGGAAAGACGATCAACGACTACGAAGATAGCGTTATTCCCTTTCTTGGTCCTGGGAAAGCCGGTAATGAAGTCCATACCAACTTTATCCCATTTCCACTCAGGAATAGCTAAAGGCTGAAGGGCGCCAGCAGGCCTTTGATGCTCTGCCTTAACGCGACGACAAACGTCACAGTTAGCAATGAACTCAGCGATTTCTCTCTTCATCCTAGTCCACCAGAACCTCTGGCGTAGATCCTGATACATCTTAGTACTACCGGGATGAATTGTGAGAGGAGATTCATGCGCTTCCTTAAGAATCAATTGTCGAAGATGTTGCTTCTTGGGGACCACCAGGCGGTTCCCAAAGAAAACAACACCTCGATCATCTATAGAGAAACTACCAGCAATACCCTTGGCAATGTTTCTCTTGATCCGGGTAATCCCCGTATCATGCTTCTGGGCTTCTATGATAAGATCCACAAGGGTAGGTTTCGCCACCAAGGTAGAAAGGAATCCGTGAGGAGCAATGTGAAGATTAAGCTTACAGAATTCCTCATGGAGAAGTGGTTGGCCTTGCTGCAACATGAGATTGTTGCAATAGGATTTACGGCTTAGAGCATCAGCCATGACATTGGCTTTGCCTGGGGTGTAGGTAATCCCTAGATCATAATCTGTGATTAACTCCAACCAACGTCTTTGCCTAAGGTTCAAATCTGGTTGGGTGAAGATATACTTGAGACTCTGGTGATCGGTGTAGATCTCGCAACGTTTACCAAGGAGGTAATGTCGCCAGGTCTTGAGTGCATAGACTATGGCTGCAAGCTCTAGATCATGTGTGGGATAATTATCCTCATGTGGATGCAACTGTCGAGATGCATAGGCAATCACATGACGATCCTGCATAAGAATGCAACCTAGTCCCTGTCGTGAGGCATCGCAGTAGATAATAAAGTCTTTAGTGAAATCCGGTGGCACAAGTATGGGAGCAGAAGTCAGGCGCCTTTTCAGTTCCTGAAAACTGTGTTCACACTATGGGGACCACTCAAACTTTTTATCTTTCTTGAGAAGTTCCGTGAGGGGTTTGGCTACTTTGGAGAAGTTTTCAACAAAGCGGCGACAATAGCTGGCTAGACCAAGGAAACTCCTAACTTGTTTAACGGTCTCAGGTGGAGTCCAATCGAGAACAGCCTGAACTCTCTCGGGATTGACAGCAATGCCCTTACCAGAGATTACGTGGCCTAGGTAGGTCACTTCTGGCAACCAAAATTCACACTTGGAGAACTTGGCATAAAGGCGGTGCTCTCTGAGTTTTTCTAACACAAGTCTAAGATGTTCGGCATGCTCTTCCTCGTTCTTCGAGTAGATAAGAATATCGTCGAGGTAGACCACGACGAACTTATCTAAGTACTCCATGAAGATCGAGTTCATCAGGCGGGAGAATGTGGCTGGGGCGTTGGTTAGGCCGAAGGACATGACGGTGTACTCATACTGACCATAACGAGTGACAAAAGCTGTCTTGGGAATGTCCCCGTTTCTGATCTTGATTTGATGGTAGCCTAACCTTAAATCCATCTTGGAAAAGACTGAGGATCCAGCGAGCTGATCATACAGGTCGTTGATCCTGGGGAGCGGATACTTGTTCTTTATCGTGACCAAATTAACGGGACGATAATCAACGACCATCCGGTCCGTACCGTCTTTCTTCTTGACAAAGAGGACGGGGCAAGCCCAAGGAGAAGAACTAGGACGGATGAAACCCTTTTGCAAGGACTCATCAAGTTGTTTCTTAAGCTCGGCTAGTTCTAAGGGTGCCATCTTGTAGGGTCTCCTAGAGATTGGAGCAGTTCCTGGGATAAGATCTATGACGAACTCTACATCTCTGTCAGGCGGAACACCTGGCAGTTCCTCTGGAAAGACATCCGGAAAGTCACGGACTACCGGGATATCTTCAAGGTCTGGAAGAGGGCTGGCATTAAGGGAATAGAGCTGACGCTTTGCAACTCTAGTGGAGACAATGGCTATCTTGCCAGATGGGTGTGTGAGCTGAACAGACCTGGTGAAACAATCAATCTTGGCATGATGAGCTGTCATCCAGTCCATACCCAAGATGATGTTGATATCCGAAGACTTGAGAGATATCAAGGAAGCAAGGAATGCAAGTCTGTCCACAAGGATTTCATTGCCATAACTTATCCTAGAAGTTTGCCATTTGGATCCAGGAGTTTGAATAAGTAGTGGAGAGGGCATATCACAAAATGACATGTCGTGCAAGCGGGCATAGCTTTCAGAAATGAAGGAATGAGACGCTCCAGTATCGAACAAAACCGATGTCGGATGACAGTTGACAAGGAGTGTACCAAGAACGACATCTGGATCATCATGAGCGGCTTTAGCTGAGACGTGATGCACACGTCCATGTTCAGTGGGAGCTGACTTGGCACTGATCATCTTGCGTGATGGCTTACCATGGCCAATAGACTTCTCGGGCTGGGGTGGAGCAACTCTGGTCTGAGTGCAAATACGGGCAATGTGGCCTGGCTCTCCGCACTTGTAACAAATCTTGGAGGTAGGATGTGGACCTGCATTGGAAGGCGGTCCACCAATAGGCCTGGGTGGAGCATACTGCTGAACTTGATGAGGTGCCACATAAGATGGCCTCGATACATATTTGGGTGGAAGAGCGGAGTTTGGAACCCAAATCCGGCGCTTATGAGAGCTAGAACCGGAGGAAGATCCCAAAGCACGAGTGTGCTTACGAGACTCCTCGTAAGTGAGTTGAGCTGTCTCTGCATTAATGGCCTTGTTCACAAGGGCTTGGAATGTATCACAATGATGCAGGTGGAGATCACGACGCAACTTGGGGTTGAGACCCTTCCGGAACCTAGCCTGCTTCTTGGCGTCCGTGGACACCTCTTCTGTGGCATAACGGGCGAGGTTCTCAAACTCTCTACGATAGGCATCAACAGCCATCTTACCCTGGGTGAAACTACAGAACTCTTCTCTCTTGCGATCAATGAGGGCTTCAGGAATGTGATGCTCGTGAAAAGCCTCAACGAAATCCCTCCAGGTGGAAGTCTGGCCAGCTGGAAGCATAGCCTCATAGTTCTGCCACCAAAGACTAGCAGGACCTTCCAGGTGGTGTGCAGCATAGGTGACCTTGTCACTTTCGGCTACGCTCGCGGAATGCAGCTTATGAGTGATGCTACGGAGCCAGTCATCTGCATCGAGTGGCTCGATGGAATGATGGAAGGTAGGTGGGTGCAAGCGAATGAAGTCATGAATGGTCATATGGTGGACACTCCGAAAGAAACCAATGGCAGTGAGGCAACGGAGGATAACCCCTCCAAGATGAAAGCAAAGCATGGGCGTCGCCCGCGCCGCTCCAAGCCCCGCCAAGGGAATACCGGCACCGGAGAAGAAAACAATCTGGACGGTGCCGACAATGAATACAACCCCGAACAGCCCACCTTCAAGCAGGCCAAACAGGAAGAAGGTCATGATAGCCCAGACGAACAGGCGACAGACAGGTATCCGGAGGAGGACAACTACATGCCTCTCTCCGAAGACGAGATTAGCCTCAGCGACGACGAGTTCGGCATACCCGAAGACCCCGCAGAGCAGGAGCGCTTCAAGCGCCGGCTTATTCCCACTGCGAGAAGCCTGAAGAAGAAGCAGCAGCAGCTTCAAGCTGATAAAGATCTGCTCACAGTTAGATGGACATAAGTCCTGGCAGCCGAGGAATATGGACTCGAGCGCCACACGGCTGACCGACCGCCTCGAGGTCGGGATAAATCGGCATATCAGCCCGAATACCAGCCCCACCCCCGCGCCGGTTTACCACGGCCCGGGCCAATACTCAGGACCTGCGCGATAAACTGGATAACGCCATAGGACAACCAAGATCGATCTACTGATCACGGGGGCACGCCACAGCAAATCCGGTCGGGCCGAATACAACCAGTTAGACGCAGCCGGACTGCATCGCGACATAGCCCGGCACAGAGGCGCCGCACACCCCCTCTGCTTCACCGATGAAGTGATGGATCATGAATTCCCAGAAGGGTTCAAACCTGTAAACATCGAATCATACGATGGCACAACAGACCCCGCGGTATGGATCAAAGATTTCCTTCTCCACATTCACATGGCCCGCGGAGACGATCTACATGCCATCAAGTATCTTCCCCTTAAGCTCAAAGGACCCACCCGACATTGGCTAAACAACCTGCCCACAAATTCCATTGGCAGTTGGGAAAACCTGGAAGACACATTTCTTGAAAACTTCCAAGGCACATACGTGCGACCTCCGGATGCCGATGACTTGAGCCACATTACTCAACAGCCCGGAGAATCAGCCAGGAAATTCTGGACTCGGTTCCTAACTAAAAAGAACCAAATAGTCGACTGTCCGGACGCCGAAGCCCTGGCGGCCTTCAAGCATAATATCCATGACGAGTGGCTCGCTCGACACCTCGGCCAGGAGAAACCCAAGTCCATGGCAGCTCTCATGACACTAATGACCCGCTTTTGCGTGGGAGAGGACAATTGGTTGGGTCGCAGCAGCACTACGCCACACTCTGGCACGTCGGATGTCCGTGACAATAACGTCAAGCTACGGCGCAACAGACACAAGCGACGGAACAATGGCGACAACACCGAAGACACGGCGGTCAACACCGGATTCAGCGGATCCAAATCCGGTCAGCGGAAGAAGCCATTCAAACGCAACAATCAAGGACCGTCCAGTCTAGACCACATACTGGAGCGCTCGTGCCAAATTCATGGCACCCCGGACAAGCCAGCCAACCACACCAATAGAGATTGCTGGGTATTTAAACAGGCCGGCAAAATAAACGCCGAAAACAAGGACAAGGGGCTGCACAACAACGATGACGATGAGCCCCAACATCCGAACATGGGGGGACAGAAGAAATTTCCCCCCCAGGTGAAAACGGTCAACATGATCTACGCCACCCACATCCCCAAGCGGGAACGGAAGTGAGCACTACGGGACGTATACGCGATGGAGCCAGTCGTCCCCAAATTCAACCAATGGTCAGCTCGTCCGATCACCTTTGATCATAGGGATCATCCTACTAGCATCCGTCATGGCGGCTTAGCCGCATTGGTTTTAGACCCCAATTATAGACGGATTTCACCTCACAAGAGTCCTTATGGACGGAGGCATCAGCCTGAACCTGCTTTATCAGGACACAGTGTGCAAAATGGGCATCGATCCTTCAAGGATTAAGCCCACCAAAACCACCTTTAAAGGTGTCATTCCTAGAGTAGAGGCCCGCTGCACGGGCTCTATAACACTGGAAATGGTCTTCGGATCTCCGGATAACTTCCGAAGCAAAGAGCTAATCTTCGATATCGTCCCTTTCCGCAGTGGTTACCACACACTGCTCGGACGAACCGCATTCGCTAGATTCAATGCGGTACCACACTATGCATACCTCAAGCTTAAGATGCCAGGCTCGCACAGGGTCATAACAATCAACGGAAATATGGACCGCTCTCTCCGTACAGAAGAGCACACGGCAGCCCTTGCGGCCGAAGTACAATGTGGCCTCCTCCGAGAAACCACTAGTCCAGCGACAACGATCTCAAGATCCGTCAAGCGAGGGCGGAACACCCCGCGATAGGATCAGCAGGCACGCCAAGAGCACGACTAGTAGTCTGGCCTCCGCTCAAATCCCACCCAAGCAGCATTCGTGCCACGCGAACACAATTACGCACTCAAAATACCATGGGCACAGGCGGAGGCATATCAGTGGCTCAGTCAACAGTATGGTATCGCTTTGTAACCTTTCCATTTACCCTTAAGGACATTGCTTTAGTGCAGCTTCTCCAGAAGAGCCGGATTGTCGGACCTACATAGGAGAAGAAACCCAGGAGGCAACATGCTTTGGGCACAGCAGGAAACACCCAGGTGGAATCTATTTACGATTATTGTTCCTGCTTTATCTATCTGTACGTAGCCCGCCCCTGGATAGGATATGTCAAATAATCCTATTTGTCTCCGCTTAATGCATACATTGTAAACATACGCCTAAACGTATTATTTATCAATGGGAGACCATATATAGCGTCAGCTTACTTATTTTTATTTGAGCATTTTTTATAAATGTCTATTTGATTTTGCATCCATACACTTTGGTACGCTTAGTTTGCCAGGGGCTTCTTATGGCGCCCCACAATACGGCAAGTCAAGTCCGAACACTTTCAACAGTGCGGCACCCCAAACTTATAGCATTATATGCATCAGCTCCGAATCATGTCTTGGGTTACAGTTGGGATAGCCCGGCTCCCTTGTTTTGCTGCCTTACGTTCCGTTAATTCAGCTAAGGTAACGCAGGGATAACTACTACGATTGTGCCCTGGTTTTTCCGGAAGAGCACCTCAGTAGAGAAAGCACAAAACTGTCCGGCATGATGTGGCGAGAGCTGGTCGATGTTCGAGAGGTCTTAAAATCCTTAAAGATTTTTCCGCTTTAGGCGATAATTCGGCTTTGTCCGATATAGGCGTGTATAGCGCCCCAATTCGGCCTTCCGGATCCTAGGGGCTTCACCGAAATTTAAAATTATAGACTTCTATGGCTAAGTGAAGGTTGTAAAGCCGTATAGTCCGATTGCCTTGTTCACTGCGCTGGACACCTCCTTAAGGGACCAAACATTTGGATAAAGAGTGTCCAGGTTTTCCATGAACACCCCAGTACTAGTTACATGGGGGCGGAAGCTGACAACTGGCCTACTTTCAGAATTTGATAAACAGCCGCACAGAAGGTAATATTTTAAATAACAAAAGCGCTACATAGCGCAAGTAACTTCGTCTTTAAATTACAAACATGACAGAGGTGAATTCATTCAAAATTATGTCTTTAGTACATTCATTGGCCACGAGGCAAGCATCCTTCATAACGCCATCATAATACTTCTCGGGAATGCGATGCGGCTTGCCTTCTGGCGGCCCGTCCTTCACCAGCTTCTCTGCATCCAGCTTTCCCCAATGCACCTTCTTACCCGTATATCTTTGGTATACTGGACTGTCGCCCGGGCGTGTATAGCAGGTCCCCTGGTCCGGCCTATTTGATGAGCATGTATAGTAGTATACCAAGAGCTCCATGATCACAAAGGCAAAAGTCAGGTATTCGGTCTAGGTAAGGTTGCGATCTCAAAGGATCGACACATGGACAAAGTCATGCTTGTCGAGTCCTTAGGATACAACCTCATGTCTGTCTTGATGCTTTGTGATCTCGATATGGTTGTTGTCTTTGGCAAATATCGTTGTGTTGTGATCATGGAAGCTGACAATTCCAAAGTCTTCGAAGGCTTTAGGAGAGGAGATTTGTATATTGTTGATTTCTCTACAGGACCACAACCGACCGTATGCCTACTTGCAAAAGCTTCAGAAGGCTGGTTATGGCATCGACGACTTGGTCATGCCGGTATGAGGAATTTGCACACGCTCGTGAAGAAGAAGCATGTCATTGGCATTGAGAATGTCAAATTCCTCAAGGATCACTTATGCGGAGCCTGTGAAGCTGGAAAGATGACAAAGGCCAAGCATCCAGCAAAGATTATCATGACTACCACTCGACCATTTGAATTGCTTCACATGGATCTCTTTGGTACTAATCATTATTCTGCAGTTACTAATGATGCATCTCTATATGGCTTTGGTATTGTTGATGATTATTCTCGTTACACATGGGTGCACATTGTCACTTACAAACATGAGGTGTAGGAAGTCTTCAAACGATTTTCCTCGAGGGCTTCAACCAACTTTGGTGTGAAGATCAAGCACATCAGAAGTGACAATGGGACCGAGTTCAAGAATTCCGGTCTAGATGACTATCTTGATGAACTTGGTATTACTCATGAGTTATCTGATCCTTATACTCCTTAGCAGAATGGCGCCATGGAGCGCAAGAACAGAACTCTTGTTGAGATGGCTTGCACTATGCTTGATGAATACAAGACACCTCGTCGTTTCTGGATTGAGGCAATTGATACTGCGTGCCACATCATCAACATAGTATATCTTCACAAATTCTTCAAGAAGACTGCTTATGAACTCCTCACTAACAAAAAGCCCAATGTGAGTTATTTCAAAGTCTTCGGTGCTAAATGTTGGATTAGAGATCCTCATCACAATTCTAAATTCACACCGAAAGCACATGAGGGTTTTATGCTTGGTTACTGAAAGGACTCGCACACCTACAGAGTCTTCAACAACGTTCTGCACAAAGTTGTTGAAACTGTAGATGTGCGGTTCGATGAAACTAATGGCTCGCAAAGAGAGCACCTACCTTCTGTGTTAGATGAACCAGCTCCTGAGGAATCTATCAAGTTCAAGGCTACTGAGGATGTCATTCCTACTGAAGAATCTGCTGAAGAATTCATTCCAGAACGTGAAGAACATCGAGATGGTGCACCTGAAGAAAATGGTGCTGAGGAAAATGGTCTTGAAGAAAATGCGGATCAAATTCCTCGACGACAATCTGCTCATCCTCGTGTTGCAAACGAAGTGCAAATTGAGAGAATCATCGATGACATTGAAGCACCAGGTCCTCTCACACGCTCAAAAGCTTCACATTTGCCTAACTTTTGTGGGCACTTCGCTTTTGTCTCTATCACAGAGCCCACTAAGGCAGATGAAGCATTTCTGGAGCCTGAATGGATTCAAGCTATGCAAGAAGAATTACATCAGTTCGAGCTCAACAACGTCTGGGAGCTGGTCAAACATCCAGATCCTTGCAAGCACAATATCATTGGCACAAAGTGGATCTACCACAACAAGCAAGATGAAAATGGCCTTGTGGTGAGGAATAAGGCACGACTTGTAGCTCAAGGCTACACACAGGTTGAAGGAATTGATTTCGATGAAACTTTTACACCTGTTGCTAGACTTGAGGCTATTCACATATTACTTGCTTATGCTAACCATCATGATATCATCTTACAACAAATGGATGTGAAAAGTGCATTCCTCAATGGTAAGCTTGAGGAAGAAGTATATGTTGCTCAACCCCCAGGTTTTGAAGATCCAAAGCATCCTGACAAAGTCTTCAGACTCAATAAGGCCTTGTATGGCCTCAAGCAGGCCCCTCGGGCATGGTATGATACTTTGAAGGAATTCCTCATGAAGAAAGGCTTCAAACCCGGTTCACTCAACCCAACTCTTTTCACTAAATCTTATGATGGTGAATTTTTTGTGTGCCAAATTTATGTTGATGATATCATTTTTGGCTGTACTGACCAACGTTACAGTGATGAATTTGCCTATATGATGAGTGAAGAATATCAAATGTCTATGATGGGAGAATTGAAATTCTTTTTAGGTCTTCAAATTCGTCAACAGCACAATGGCATATTCATATCTTAGGAGAAATACCTCAAAGATGTATTGAGGAAATTTGACATGCAAGATTTCAAAGGGGTCAATATTCCTATGCCCAAAAATGGCTATCTATGCACTGATGAAAATGGTAAAGACTTCGATCAAAAGGTATACCTTTCCATGATTGGCTCCTTATTGTACCTATGTGCATCTAGGCCGGATATTATGCTTAGTGTTTGCATGTGTGCCCGATTTCAAGCTACACCGAAGGAATCACACCATAAGGCTGTGAAGCATATTCTTCGATATCTAGCTCACACACCAACACTTGGATTATGGTATCCAAAGGGCTCTTCCTTTGATCTCATTGGATATTCAGAATCTGACTATGCTGGTGATCGTGTGGACCGCAAGTCAACGTCAGACACATGCCATTTCCTCAGACGATCTTTGGTCTGTTGGTCCTCGAAGAAATAGAACTGCGTATCACTCTCCACTGCAGAAGCTGAGTACATTGCTACTGGATCGTGCTGTGCTCAATTACTATGCATGAAGCAAACACCTAAGGACTATGGCATCAACATGAAGAATGTGCCTCTCTACTGCGATAGTGAGAGCGCTATCAAGATTTCTCATAACCCAGTTCAGCACTCAAAGACAAAGCACATCCAGATTCGTCGTCATTTTCTTTGTGATCATGTGTTGAAGGGCGACATCTCCATCGACCACGCAAGCACTGAAGACCAGCTGGCCGATATCTTCACTAAGCCCTTGGATGAGAAGAGATTTAGCAAGTTGCGGTGTGAGCTAAATATCCTAAAATCTTCAAATGTTCTCTCAAAAGGACACACATCCTAACTCTTATGCAAAATTGATGACTTAGATGTGCAACACACAAAGTAACATTTTTCTTCAATCAATGAAGACTAACCCTCTAAGTGTGAAGAAAGAAATGAAGAAATTGATTCTCAGAGCCCTACGATAATTGTACGCGGTGTCTAAAATCAGCTTTCTTATACGGTGGGTCACGCCACCACCAAAACTTGAAAATCTTCAATCTGAGTTTTTCCTCAGTTTTTGAAATTCCTCAGTTGTTCAAATTCTTCAACTTTGCATTGTCTTCATTCTTTCCGTCGTTGTTCTTCATTTGAATATACATATATATGAGTTTATGTCCTCTACAACATTCACTTATTGCTAATTCTTCAAGTTGATTTTTTCTGCTAAGTGAATGTGATCGGACCCTTCCCCGTCTATGCTAAACTCAACCCAATATTTTCACAAATTCTTCATGTGCATTCTATTTGAAACTCGTTCAAAATCGTCACTGTGTCCTTGACAGCTGAAGAAATTTCGAACGGAACTTGTTACTTATCTTATCTAACTTTTCGGCTTTGCCTCTCAAACAGTTCTGCATCCCACGATAATACTTTTTTTATTCACCCACAATCTCACACGGTCGCCACCTCTCAGTATGTGGGTGACACATGTCAAGCGAATGAGAAGGGCCAGGGGCATGTTCGTCCGATTTCCTCGGGCGTACAGTTTTTCACTCTGACTATAAATACCCCCTCCCCTTCCTCACTTCGTTTTTACTCTGCTTGTTCTCACTCCCGCTCGAGCTTCTCAAACCCTAGCGCCGACGCTACTTCATCGTCGTCGGTGAGGAAGAGCTTCACTGCCTCGACCTCGTCGCCGTTGTACTCTCGCCGGTTGCGGATTTCTTCACTCTGCCGCCGCCGTAGCTATCTTCCTCTGCCGAGTTAGGGCATGGAAGATCTGAACTAATGAACCTCACATCTACACTTCCCAGTTCATCGTGTTCTTCATCAAGGGTAATTAAAAGTTACTTTTATTGCCCTCTTTGATTCAAATGCTTTCTTGAAAATCTTCAAAAGTGTTTATTCTTCAAATCTTCACATACTGAACACCTCACATGTCATCTGTTCTTGATTCGTTTCTCTAAGCAATGATTTTCTTCAAGATTCCTCAATTGTGTGGATTTTTGATCTATACAACTCTGGAACCTAAGACAAAGAATGCTTAGTGAAATTCTTCAAGACTCATCTGGTCAAATTCCTCAAACTTATTCTTTTTGAAAAACCTTCTAAGAACGCATATGACCTCTCCAAATTCCTCGCAACTATACTATGTTCACAGGTACTCATGTCTGCTGCTGAATCACTAGGTTCTCATCAACTTAACTCATTTGCAGCGTTCCTCAAAGAAAAGTTGCATAACTCTTCAGAAACTTCAGTTGTTCATATTCCTCAGCTAAAGAAAATGGCTGATGGTAAGAAACCACAGAAGGGTGGAAAGAGGTCTGAGGTCAATATTGCTTTTGAAATCCCTGTTGACATTTATGCTGGGTACTGCACACCCCCTGAGGAGGATAGAAATCAGCGCAAGGTGCACATTCAAAAGATTGAGAGGAGATGGGCACGGGAATGGAGGGAGTACAGATATGTTACTCCCAAGTATATGAAGAAATTTGCTCTCAACCCTCCATGCCCAAGACCTCCGTTGGCACCTGGCCAATTGGCAGATCCCACCAGCCTCAAGCGCGGTGAGGATTATCCTGATGAATGGGCAAAGCGCCAGGCCAAACTGGCCAAAAAGGCAAAAGAAGCAGTGAGGAATTTTAATGAAGACTCTGTTGCTGCTGCTACTACCACTGCTGAGGCCTCTGCAAGCAAGCTGAAGAAGGCCATGCTTAAGAAGCCTGCTCACAAGCCAAGTGCTTCACCCTCAATGCCCTCACGGCCCAGTTCCTCAGCAATGCCCTCACGGTCTGATTCTTCAAAGCCCTCACGGCCAATTCCTCAAGCTGCTCCTGCTTTAAAGTCCTCAGCTCCTCCGACAAAGTCCTCAACTGCTCCAACTAAATCCTCTGCACCTATGCATCTCGCCACGTGTCAGAGGATTACAGGCATCTCAATTGCCTCAGGAGCGTCTGCGAGTTCCTCAGCTGCACCAAATTCCTCAACTGGCCCCTCTCTGCTGAAGGAAAAGACCACTGCTGGACGAGGCTCTCGACCAAGTCCTCACAAGAAGTAGGTCGCCTTTCAAGTGCTCTCTGATGATGAGGCTGATGATGAAGAACTTGCCGAAATCATCAGAGACAGGCAGGACAGGGCCGCTAGAGCCAAAGGCAGCAATGTGCCAATGTTACTGGATCGGAAGTTGATCCTAGATTTCATTGATCTATGGCACAAGGACCCGAACACACCTTTGCCGGAGATGAACCTCACTCCTGGTAAAAGCCATGTTTTGACTGCCTTCATTTAAGAAGAAAAATGGAAATTTGAAGAAGGAAGAAGAGTGAAGAAAGCGCAGTACAAGAAGCAGCGCTACCTAAAGGACAATTTCCTCACTCTTACCCCTGAACAACTTGTTGCCTTACAAGCTGAGATCAAGCAAATGAGTGATGAATTTGATCGCTACTATGCTGACTGGCTTGGAGCCAAAGTCAGATTTGTGAAGATTACTGATACATTCACTTCAACTGTTGTAGCCCCAACACAACACAAAAATCCTCAGACTGAAGCATCTGCTCAGCCTACTGTAGAACATCCCAGCACTACTGATGACAATCAGGATGCTGAAGAAAATGAAAGTACTAGGGCTGATGATTGCATTCCATCCGCTGAAGAAATTGCTAGGGCATCCACTAGTGGTGCGCCTGAAGAAAATGAAGAAGTCAGGGCAACTGCATCAGTTGTGCCTGAAGAAAATGAACCAAATTCCTTCCGCTGCTTCGTCAGAGCAGTTGGATGAAGAAATTGAAGTGGATGCAATCCCTTCAACACCAGTTGTCTCCTCGCCTATGCCTGAGTTCACTTCTGAAGAGGCCGGCGTTGAAGAAATGGAAGATGAAGATGTGGACATTGGCTGTACCACACCCGTGCTGAATGATGACTTTTGGGAAAGTCAGCACCCCAACTCTCCAATGTTCACCCCACTTAAATCAATTCCTCAGTCCCCTATCACTACTGAAGTACAAATGGGATCTGAAGAACCTCGTGCAACCCCATCTGTCCATGAAGACATTCCAGCCACTAGCGCTGATGAAAATGTTAATGAAGAATTGAAGACCCATGCTGCATCTGAAGAAGAGGCTGAAATTCCTCAGCCTATGGATCCCGAGATTGTGATTCTTGAGGTGGTGATGCAATTGACTGATACTCCTCAGCCCAAGCCAAAGGATCCCTTCTTGAAGAAGCAGAAATTCAAGGCTGATGATTTCTTCGGCGAGCATGTTTTCTTCACTGAATTCAACCCATATGACTCTGCTCGTCTTAGAAGGAAGCGCTTCTGGACTGCCAGCCAGACAAACTTCTATTCTTCACTGCTATTCAACAAAGACAAAGTCTTCGACCACGAGCATATTCCTCACGTGGACATGGAATCAATGCCTTGCTTCTCTCAAGTCCTCAGTGTGCTTCATGATGCAGAACTGCTCAACTTTTGCTCTGACATTGTTGATTGGAATCAAGAGCTTATTCTTCAGTTCTATGCAACCCTGCACATCACAGGTGATGCTGACGATATCAACACTTGGGTGCTGGACTAGATGACCGAAAACACTCACTACAAAGCTCTGGCCTCTGAATTACTTCATGCCTTGCCAATCAGTCCTCCACCTGTAGGTGCTCATTGTCTGTACCAAGAACCTGAACTTATTGCTCATTACATGCAAGTGCTCATGAAGCCTCTGAAGCCCGGTCAAGCCGCAAGGACCAAATTCCTCGTGAAGGAATTGCTGTATGTGCCAAGAACCGTCTATCGCATTCTGACGAAGACTATGAGTCCTATCAAAGGGCACGACTCATCTGATGAGGAAATAGTTGGCATCATGAAGAATCTGCTATTCAACATCATGCATGGCATCCCTGTCAATTATCATGATTTCTTCATAAGGACTCTGGCAAATGTTGCACCTTCTCCGTTTGAGCTGAAGCCTTATGCTCCTTGGATTATGAGATTCCTCAGAACAAGGTCTTCACTCAACTACAAAGCTGATTTTCAGAATCACCTTAGCTACTTGCCCCTGATTGAAGTCCTCAAGCGGACATATTCCTAAGCTGATGAAAAGGGCAAGGCACCAGCTGTTATTGATGAAGGCATTCGTCCATTGGATTGTCAGTTTTGCAAAGCTACATCTTATTCCACCAATGATGACTCTGCCACTCATGATTTTGCTGCCAATACATCCAAGCCAAATCCTCAAGCCACAGCTCCTCGTGTGATGACTGACCATGAGCTGCTTCTTAGTCTTCACCAGAAGGTGGATCGAAACCACAAATGGGTTAAGCGTCAGTTTGGTTCTATTCTTCATAACATGACTGCTACACATAATGCAGTGAAGAAAAACCATTACTACCTCCATGAAGTCTTCGATCGCACCTGGGCTATTCTGTCACATCTCTATGGTGAAGAAGATCTGAAGCAAATGGGTTTCAAGGAAGATTTTGACTGGTCTGCTCCTCCACCGAAGAAATACAAGAAGGTAAAGGTTCCTTCCTTGGTAGCCAGTTCATTCTCTTCATCACGCGACACGGTCGAGTATGAAGACTTGGACGACACTGCAGCAGGCCCTACAACGACACACGACCCCAACAACGCTGGCGCTCCTCCATCATCATGATATTCTTCAGGGGCGTTAGTCCTCATTTTTAACACTTTTGGTCATTCGATGACAAAGGGGGAGAAATGTGAGTTAGTCTTCAAGCGGGTCTATCTTATATGGGCAGTTTGTTTGCTAAGTTACAACTCTTGTTCTTTTGATAACTTTGCTGGATCGAGTTGTAAACTTAAACTCTATGGTGGCTTGATACTTTTGCTGAGCTCTTCTGCATGCTTATTCCTCATTAATGTCAACGCACGCATGCTGAATTACATCAGTCACCATATTTCATCATGCATTTCAAATTCTTCATATTATATGTCAAATGCGTGTATGAATTACAAGATATAGGGGGAGATCTCCATGATTATACTCTTCAAGTGTGCATTGCTTCAAAAGCAAATTCCTCACCATGCACATCTTTAGGGGGAGTTCTTCTATATCTTGTAATCAAATTCCTCAATATCAGTATTTACACTTCATATGTTTATCCCCGTTGAAAACTTAACCTATATTGTCACCAGTCACCAAAAAGGGGGAGATTGTAAGTGCATCTAGTGCCCCTTAGTGATTTTGGTGTATTGAAGACTTATAGGTTAAGGGACTGATGTGTTTCTGAGTGTACACAGGTCTATAAGTCTATGAGGAGTTTGATATTTACATAGAAAGTTGACCCCTAAAAATAGAGTTCTTTAACTGAAGACTTTGGATTTTTGAAGATTTTCTGAAGACTTTGAAAGTGAAGAAATTGGTGTGACCTTGAAGACTTGGCAATCATTCGAGGAACATGAAGCGTGAAGACTTTTGTTTTTGTAGTTTCATTTTCTCTTTCTTGAGTCATAGGAAACACCGTACTATTAAAGGGGGTCGAGGAAATACTAAGGAAAATTTTCCATGTGATGCTCAACTCAAAATCCTACACCTACCAATCCCTTCGAGTGAAGCCATTGGAAATCTCATACAGTTCATTCAATTTCTTCAGTAACAGATACAGAGATCTTCTGGTTGCTGAGGAATTTGTTCTGACTGAGGAGTTAGGAATTCGCCAGTGCGGATTGCCTACACAGTGAGGAACATGATAGCCCTGAGGAATTTGAGAGTCAAAATTCCGACCGTTGCTGTGCTATGCGCCAGCTATCCCAAAATATCTACCCACCTAACGGTCATATCATTGAAGGGCATTTATGTCTTATCATGTCGGGCTGCTCCCTAGGCTATAAATAGCCGCCCCTACAACCACTAGCTGGTTGGCTGCTCCGAGATAAACTGACACTTGTCATTTGAGAGCATCCCATCCTCCGAGGACTTTGATCGAAAATCATCAAGTGAGGAAAACCCAAACCCAAACACCTTCGAACCCAAAGTGATTGAGCATCACTGAAGAGATTGATCCTGCGTGGATCCGATGCTTGTTACCTTTGAAGACTGTGCTTCTTCCAGACGGTTAGGCGTCATCGTCTAGAGCATACAAGAGGAATTGTGGATCGCCGAGTGACCTAGTCTGTGAAGGTTTGGAATTCACCTGAAGACTTACCACGAGTGATTGGGCGAGGTCTGTGTGACCTTAGCTCAAGGAGAATACGGTGAGGACTGTGTGTCCTCAGGTTTAAATACCTAGCCGCTCCAACCAGACGTACAACTAAAACAATAGTTGGAACTGGTCTACCAAATCATTGTCTTCACCAAGCTTACTGGTTCTATTTCCTCAACTATTTCATTTCCTCATTTCATTTGTTGTGTGCCTGTTCATATCTTTTTGAAGACATTGACTAAAGACTTTCTCAATCTCCTCAGTTCAGTTTTTTCAGTCTGTCCGTCTTCATCCTGTGTTATCCTGTGTTTATGCTTTTTGTACTCTGTGCTTGTCTTCATTTCATCATGATGACTTTGCTTGTGTTCTGTTATGCTTACTTTTGAGTACTTATTCCGCTGCAAGTAGTTCTTCGCTAAGGAATTTCCTCACCAGCAAATTCCTCAGTGAAGAATTCATAAAAATCGCCTATTCACACCCCCTCTAGTCGATATAATGCACTTTTAAGCGAGATATTACAAACATGGGTCTCATGGCCCAACATTCAGAGCATACAAGTCAAAAGCACAACCGGAAGCTTAACATGTCTGAGTATAGACATCTGCAAATGAAAATGGCTGAGAAGCCTAACTAACTACCAGATCCTGCCGAGGACACAAGATCGTAGCTGAGGTAACAAGCTAAACATCGAAGTCCATGCAGAACTACTACCAAGACTGAAGTCTCTCTGCAAAAACATAAATTAAGCAAACGTGAGTACAAATGTACCCAACAACACTTACATAAGAACTAACTATATGCATCATTATCAACAAAGGAATGGTGGGGTTTATCTGCAGCAAGCCAGTTTTGACTCAGTGGCTATCCTGAACTATGACTGCAAGTAACTCTTTTGAGGTGGCGCACACGAGCCCACATATTCACCATATCAATACACCACTATGGATCTGCACCCATCTCCCTACGAGAACGCCATCCATAGCACTCACTCTTATCTTGCATATTTTAGAGTATCCACTTTCACTTGTCTATGAACTGTATAGGTAACCCAGAGGTCCTTTACCGCGGATGCGGCTATTCGAATAGATGATGTTAACCATGCAGGGGTGTACTTCTTCACACACGCTCTCACCACTTACCGTCGTTTACACGACATGTACTCGGCAACCTTCAAGCGGAAGCCCAACGAGGGTGTTGGCCACGGCCTACCTAAACACTCAAGTCTCTAGTCCAGGTTTATTGCCTATTCAGGTTCCATCCGTAGGGAGTCTGGCCGAAGTTTCCACATACGGCCCCGAACGATGTGAGCAGGGTTCCCGAGACACCAAACGGGCACCCGGTACACCGTGCCACGTGCCTACCACATCACAGCCCACCCCTCGGGTCAGCGCTGCGCATGACCTCCAGCATACTACAAACACCAGAAACTACTTGCAACTCCTGGACAGAGGACAAGGGTGGTTAAGAAGCCGAGAGGGTCAATTAAGGATCCCAATGAGTGGTAGTAGCTGTTCATGGATCATAAATACAAAACTCAGTTCCTGAGGATGGCTTCAATGAGACAACCCACCGTGTACTCCTACATGGCCTCTCACCGCTACCTTTACCAAATCGTGTTCACACACTTAGCTCACACACAGTAGGACATGTTCATCACCATTCTAATTCATCCCCGATGAATCAGACCTGACTCAACTCTAAGTAGTAGCAGGCATGACAAACAAGCATGAATGAGTAGGCACATCAGGGCTCAAACAACTCCTACTCATACTAGTGGGTTTCATCTATTTACTATGGCAATGACAGGTCATGCAGAGGAAAAGGGGTTCAACTACCGTAGCAAGTAACACATGAGTCGTTGTTGTCCTAATGTAGTAAAACAGAGCAGGAGCGAGAGAGTGGGTTTGTATCGGAATGAACAAGGGGGTTTTGCTTGCCTGACACTTCTGAAGATAATATAGTTTCTTCATCGGTGTCATCAAACTCATTATCAGAACACGTCTATCAAGAGGGAACAACCATCGACAAACAAGGAAGAACACAATCAATGCAATGCACAATATGATGCATGATCTTGACATGCCAATATGTTGTAGTTTGAGCTAATGCAACTAGCAGCAAGTTAAATGAAATTGGTTTGAATCCAAGATTCAAATTCAAACTCCATATATGAAGGTTTAAATGCCCTTTATTTGATTTGGCCTAAACAACAACTATAAGTTGTTCTAGCATGCATGAAAACAGTACAGATGGATAGATTGGATTTTTCTGATCAATTTCCGTATATAATTTATTTCATTTAGAGTTACATATTAATTTCTATGATTTTTAGAAGTTTAGGGAATTTTCTGGAATTTCCTGAGTTATTTAAAAGCCAAAAAATGATTAACTGCGTCAGCCTAACGTCAGTGTGATGTCAGCAGGTCAGCGGAGCCGCTCCAGGTCAAAACTGACGTGTGGGGTCCACATGTCAGTTACACAGGGCCTGTTTGTGTCGCTGACAGGTGTGCCTAGTCAACGACCACGTCAGCAGGGTCAATGCTAGCGTGTGGGTCCCGCCGGGTTTTAAACTAACCTTAAACAGAAAATTAAACTAACCTAATAGGCATGGGGGCCCACATGGCAGTGACCCTAGGGGTGTTTAGCAGGGTCATTAGCGCTAACTAAACCGGCGCCACGTCAGCAGGTGACGCCGGTGACCACGACGATGGTGGGACCTCACCGGAGTTGCTCGGGACGGCGCTACAAACAATGGTTTGCTACGGGGTTTGGCTCTACGGGGAGCTGGAGGAGTGGCGCATCCACTGGTGGCAGCGAATGGAGCTGGGGTGGCCCGTAGCGGCAGCGACGGCGAGTTGGGCGCCGGCCGGAGCTCGGGTGCTCGCGGTTTTGGCGTTACGACCTGCGTTCGAGCAAGTAGTAGGCTGGAGAGGCTCTACGCGTTGTTGTGAGTGCAACGAGCACACACATGGGACCAAATGGTCAATGGAACGTGGCCGGCGACGAGCTCGTGCGGCGGTGTGGTTCGGTCTTCAAGGGGGCGACAACTACGATGAGAAATCGAGGCGGGGAAGAGGAGGATTCGGTCCGTGAGCTCACTACGGAGACGTTGGGATGGTCGGCGTGCTCGGAGGAGGCCTGGAGGCGACGGAACGGCGGTGACAATCTCGGTGGCCCAAGGAAGGAGATGGAGCCAATGGCGGTGCTCCAGGGCGTCCGGCATCATGTGGCTCGGCGGAGAGGGCGACAATGTCGTGTTGGAGTTTAGGGAGGCATCAAAGAGGCTCGGGGGTGGCTGTGGCCATGGTGGCAATGGACGGCGGTGATGGCGCTTGGGTGGCTGCGTGCAAGAGAGAGACAGAGGAGGGGAAAGAGCACGGAGAGTGGGGAGAGATGCAGGGGGGTCGTGGCGTCATCCAGAATATCGGGAGGCCAGCCAGGCAGGGAGGAGCTAGCGCGGCACGCCTGCGTGCCGGGCACACAACTGCTTCTCCTCCTGGCAAGAGGAAGAAGACAATGCTGCCCCTGGTGGGCCGGACTGGCTTTGCCCAGCTGGGCTGCTACAGTGGTGGGCTGGCTGGGCTGCCAGGTAAGTCCTTCTCTCTCTTTCTTTATTTCTATTTTCTATTATTCTGTAGTCTTTAGGGCTTTATTAAAAATACTTAGACATTCTCAAAAATCATGAAACTGCTCATGCCCGTTGTTTGAGATATATCCAACAGTAAACATTTCCGTTTATGATTATTTGGACATTTAGAATATTTTATAGCATTTAAATGCCCAGATGCAAATAGACTATGATTTAATCCAGTGACCTTATGATGTCCTAGAAAATTGTGCACCATTTTTTGAGACGTTCTAGACCAAGGCAAAGATGATGAACATTTTAGAAGGGCATTTCAGGTTCATTGGAAAATATTTTAGTAAACCCTAGTTGGATTAAGGGGGTGCTTGTAACGCCCCGAGACTGATGCGCCAAGTGTTTCTAGTTATTCACCGTTGTTGCCATGTCATTTGCTTGCGTGTAGCATTTTTCCATGTCATCATCTGCATTTCATCTGCATGTTTTTCAAAACTTGCATTCGTTCGGGTTCCCCCGGTTTGCTCCGTTGTCCGTTCTGAGCCCAACCACACTCGCACGCGCCTGTGGAACCTCCCAGTTCTTGTTTTGTGAGCCACCGAAAAACATTCTCGGAATGGGCAGAGAATTGCCGAGTGGCCTTGGTATATCACCGGAAGACCGCCCGTCAAATTTCGTTCCATTTGGAGGTCGTTTGATGCCCCAATGGTTAACCGAGTTAACCGAAACCCCTCTCTCTTTGCAGCCCAGCAGCCCTTCACCACAGCCCCTAGGCCATCTAAACCCCCTCCATGCTCTCTATCGTTGGATCATGATCGTGTGGGCGAAAACCGCACCTCATTTGGACTCTCCTAGCTCCCTCTACCTATATATAGGTCCTTCCCCTCCGAAATCGTAGTCCAAACCCTAGCCTCTCTCCCTGTCAGCCGCCGGACGCACACGCCCGCGCCGCCGCTCACAGCCACTCCCGCTCCGCCATGTGGCCTCCTCCGCCTCCCACCATCGCCAGCAGCCGAAGTCGGCTGCGGGCCCGCGCGGCCCGTCCGCTCGCCGCCGCGAGCCCGCACCGCGCCTTGTATCGCCCCGCACCTCCCGTTTCCCCGCCTCCATCGCCGCCGCACCATGCCGGCGTTCCCTGCCGGAGCAACTCGCCGCCGCTCCGCCTCACCCGCACTGCCACGCAACGCGTGACGCGCGACCCCGCGCCCCGCCTCCTGCGCCAGACCCTGCCCCGCTGCCTCGACGTTGCCCCGCCGTCAGCAACCTCCGACCGCCTCGCCGCCATGAAGCGCCACCGCCGCTCAGAGCTTCCCCAGCGCAGCCCTCGTCCTCCTCCGGCCAGATCTGGCGGGGGATGGCCGGATCCGCCTGTTCTCGAGCTTCTCCGCCGGTCCCGTGCCTCGCCGTCGCCCCGTCGACCTCTCCCTCGTCGCCAGCGAGTTCGCCGTCGCCGCCGCGGCCGTGGTCCTGCTCGGGATGGAGCAGAGCCGCTCGTCCCGCTCGCCTCAACCCCATGGGCATTGCCCCGTGTCTGGCCGAGCTGCCCCAGCGCTGCCCAAGCCCAACTGGCCATCGAACGGGCCTCGTCCTGCTAAGGTGATGCCCGGCCACTGTTGTCCCTCTGTTTTTTTTCAAATTTCGGCAGTCCCAGAAAAATTCATGTCATATGTGCATTTGGTGATGATGATAACTTGATGCTCGGTGCTCCATTTCATGTGCATAATATGTCAAAATGTTCATTTCAGACTGCTCTTCATGATGGAGTAGTTTGAATTCATGTTCCTGTTCATATTGATGCCTTAATCTACGTTGCAAAACTGTTATGTGATATAAACTGTTGTTAACTGCTGCATGTTAACATCTTTTGTGCATCTTGTAAGTGCTATAACTTTGTCTCTGTTGATCCTATGATGTTGATCCTATGTTGTGCACCGCGTGTGTAGCCGTGATGGTTTCTTCTCGGCGGAGTCCGGGAAGTGAACACGGTTTGGGTTATGTTTGGACTCAAGTAGTTTCAGGATCACTTCTTGATCATTACTAGTTTGCGACCGTTTGCGTAGCTACTCATCTTATTCTTGTATCCGTAAGTTAGCCACCATATCATGCTTAGACGCTGCTGCAACCCCACCACTTATCCTTTCGTTACCCATTAAGCTTTGCTAGTCTTGATACCCATGGTAATGGGATTGCTGAGTCCTCGTGGCTCACAGATTATTACAACAACAGTTGCAGGTACAGGTAATGCGATGGTCATGACGCGAGAGCGATATTTACTTGTTTTGGAGTTCTTCTTTGATCAGGGGATAGGTTCTAGGTCGGCAGCCTGGGCTAGCAGGGTGGATGTCGTTTGAGTTTCTGTTTGTGGTTCATCCATAGTCGGATGTTGCTCTTGTGTATGAGGTTGTTGTATTGATGTGGCATTGTATGCCTCTTGTATGTGTCCCCAACTATTATGTGATGGTACGACGTAATGATATCCACCTTGCAAAAGCGTATCCAATAAGCGCTTCTATCCTTGGTGGGACCTTCGAGTTCCTTTAGGATAGGGTCGCATATTGGGCGTGACAATTTGGTCAGAGCCTCGACCGACCATAGGAGCCCCCTTGATTGTTCGTTAGTTTGGCCGTTGTTCGAGTCTAGAAGAAAACTATTTCAGAGTCTAGTTATATCGGAGAGTAGGAATTCTTTTTACTCCTCAGCCCCTTCATCACTCTGGTGAGGAATTTTGATGTAGGTGTTTTGACTTACTCCTCTTCGCCTTCAAACTTTCTTTAGGATCACGCAGTTAGTTTTTCGTTCGTTGGTTCTCAGCTCTTTTCATCCAGGGAATTTCTCGTCAAGTCGATTCGACCTCTTTGTTTTTGCAAGATCAATCCTCAGTTGTTTTCTTTTCCCACCCGCGCACCCTTTTTCTTCTCGGAGCCGGAGTCTATAATCGAGCATCCATCCTACTCGTGCGAAGCCTTTGCATTCTTTCAACCGATGTTTTCTCTTCAAGCTATTCGTCGATTCTCCCTTCCAAGTTGCGTTGGTTTTCCCGCCCTCCCACCCTCTTCTTCCCGGAGCCTGAGTCTCTTTCAAACATCAATTTCATTCGTGTGGAGCCTCTTCAGTCTTCCCTCAATTATTTCAACCGGTGAATTCTCGTCTTGTTTGACCTTCTTCATCTCTTTTTCTTCTCCGGTGGACTCAATTCAAGTTTTTCAGGTTGATCATATTATTTTCCTTGGATCAAGTGTTTCCCCTGCTTGTTCGCCTCTCGCTAGTTTATCCTTCTGGAGTGCTCAAGACATCTTTGGAGATTCGTCTATGTTCGAATTAATTCGAGGTTGTCACCTCATTTAAATATTTCAGTTGTTCCGGTGCATCATCTATCTCTCCAACAATCCTTTCCAACGGTGTTTTCTCTTCAGTGGGCTCTAACCCACAGGTCTTTTCCAGGATCTTACCAGGTCATTTGAAGATCGAAGAAGAGTTTTTCCTCTAAATCTTGACTGTTCTCTCGAAGATTTGTGGTTCTAGCTTCATGTTATCCTCTCAAATTATTCCGTTTATCAGATATTGTTTCTTACCCATCTGGAGTATGTCAGGAGTTATTTTCGGTTTCTATTCACCGAAGGCCATCATTCTAGAAGAATTCTTCGTCCTCACATTTCAGCTACCGTTATCCAATTATCCCGACGCATCTGTCAAGTATTCTTTAATAAGCTTGTTATCTCTTCGTTCTTTTGCATCTAAATCCCCTCGAGCATATTGGTTCTTCTAATTCTTCCCGGTGATTCATTCTCTTTCAGCAGTCATTTTTGAATTCTTACGGTGGTTCCTACAGATCTTTTTCTTTGATTATCATTTTAAGCCATTCGTTCTTTCCAACCCTACCGGTGGTTCATGAAGACTTTCTCAAGTTTTGTGCTATATCCCCCGTAATCCTTTTCCAATAAGAATAAGTAGTATGCAAAAATCCATTGTTTGTCATCAGTTTAATTTGATGAAGGAAAAGCATATAATAATCTTATTCTTATTTCCTCCAAGTGATTAATCCCTTCCTTCGGAGTTTGTTCTTGATGAATAAATTCTAGTTTCAAGTGTTTTCATCTTTTCTTTTCCGGAGTTCAAATTTCCACAGCCGTTTCATCGGAACCTCCATTTAAATCACCGCCAGGCTTAATCTTATTCTTTCATCCTTCATTCTGTCTCATTATCCTTACATCATAAGAGTTCTTCATGATGGTTTTTCATGATTTAATTCACTTGTCAAGAGTTCATCAAGATTCTTGTTGGAGGAGTTCAAGTATCTTTTCTTCTCGCGTCCCGAAGTGCAAATAATTCTCCGTTTTCTTCCGAAGTGGAGTTTTGCATTTCTTCGATCTTCTCAGCTATTCAGACATTTGCTTGTGGCAGAGTTTCACCTAAAGTTTTGAGATGTTTTTCCATAGGTCCACAACAAGCTGATTGTTTCAGTGTTGATTTTCTCAACAACTCCATTCAATCCTTCCTTCTAAGTTCTTTTCATTCCATTCTTTCAATTCTTCCGGAGGCATTGCATTGTTCATCTCATCAAGTGTCATCCCATCTTGTAAAGTTCATGTTCTATTCCTTCCATTTTTAGCCAGAGTGCTGCCGGAATTCTTTCATTCTTATTGCTTTCCTATCTTATTCTAACCGGAGTGGTTTTAGAGTCTATCTTATTCCATGAGCTTTTGATTCTTGTCATATTCGCTGTTTCTCTTTTTTACCCAAGTGCTCTCGACTTTGTTCATCTTCTCTCTTGCGTTCTTGCTTCACCTCTTCCTCTTTCTCTTTTGTCTCGTTCCTAAGATCTAGGGACGAGATCTCTTGTTAGTGGAGGAGAGTTGTAACGCCCCGAATCCTATGCGCCAGGTGTCTTCCAATTATTCGCCGTCGTTGCCATGTCATTTGCTTGCATGTTGCATTTTGCCATGTCATCATCTGCATTTCATCTTCATGTTTTTGAAAACTTGCATTCGTTCGGGTTCCCCCAGTTTGCTCCGTGGTCAGTTCTAAGCCCAACCACACTCGCACGCACCCGTGGCACCTCCCAGTTCTTGTTTTGTGAGCCACCGAAAAATGTTCTCGGAATGGGCAGAGATTTTTCGAGTGGCCTTGGTATATCACCAGTAAACCGCCTGTCAAATTTCGTTCCATTTGGAGGTCGTTTGATGCACCAACGGTTAACCGAGTTAACCGAAACCCCTCAATCTTTGCAGCCCAGCACCCCTTCACCACAACCCCCTAGCCCATCTAAACCCCCTCCATGCTCTCCGTCGTTGGATCACGATCGTGTGGGCGAAACCGCACCTTATTTGGACTCTCCTAGCTCCCTCTACCTATATATAGGTCCTTCCCCTCCGAAATCGCAGTCCAAACCCTAGCCTCTCTCCCTCTCAGCTGCCGGACGTGTCCGCCCACCGCCGGCCACGCTCGCAGCCACTCCCGCTCCGCCACGTGGCCTCCTCCGCCTCCCACCGCCGCCGGCCCGCCGAAGCCTGCAGCGGATCCGCGCGGCCCGTCCGCCCGCCGCTGCGAGCCCGCCCCACGCCTCCCGTTTCCCCGCCTCCATTACCGCCGCGCCACGCTGGCGTTCCCCACCGGAGCAGCTCGCCGCCGCTCCACCTCACCCGCACTGCCCCGCACCGCGACGCGCGCGACCCCTCGCCCTCTATGCCCCGCCTCTTGCTCGGGACCCTGCCCCACTGCCTCGAGCTCACCCCGCCATCAGCAACCTCCGTCCGCCTCGCCGCCATGGAGCACCACCGCCGCTCGGAGCTTCCCCGGCGCCGCCCTCGTCCTCCTCCGGCCAGATCTAGCAGGGGATGGCCGGATCCGCCTATTCCCGTGCTTCTCTGCCGGTCCCCTGCCTCGCCGTCACCCCGTCGACCTCTCCCTCGTCATCGGCGAGTTCGCAGTCGCTGCCACGGCCATGGTCCTGCTCGGGATCGAGCAGAGCCGCTCGTCCCGCTCGCCTCAGCCCCATAGGCCTCGCCCCGCGTTCGGCCCAGCTGCCCCAGCGCCGCCCAAGCCCAACTGGCCACGAACGGGCCTCGGCCTGCTAAGGTGATGCCCGCCGCTGTTGTCCCTCTGTTTTTTTTCAAATTTCGGTAGTCCCAGAAAAATTCATGTCATATGTGCATTTGGTGATGATGATAACTTGATGCTTGGTGCTTCGTTTCATGTGCATAATATGTCAAAATGTTCATCCCAGAGTGCTCTTCATGATGGACTAGTTTGCATTCATGTTCCTGTTCATATTGATGCCTTAATCTTTGTTGCAAAACTGCTATGTGATATAAACTACTGTTAACTTCTGCATGTTAACATCATTTGTGCCTCTGGTGAGTGCTATAACTTTGTCTCTGTTGATCCTATGATGATGATCTTGATATGCATGTATTACGCTCTTCATGCTCTACATGTTGGTGTGCTTTGCATTCATGTTAGGGTGCATCTTGATTTCTTAATCTCTATTGTAAAAATGCATGTTGCTGTTAACTGCTGAAAACTGCTGTAACTTGCTGATTTGTCATTTTTGTTGCATTTTGTGTGTGCATCCTATGAGCATGATGTATACATGTTTTAGGAGCTTAATTATGCCATATTTACTGTGGTGCAATCCATATATTTTGGTATTCCCTGTAGTGAATGCATCAAGCTTGTGAAGTGGGCTACTCGCTGTTAATATTCTGTAAATGCTGAATCTGTCATATCATGTTGCCATGTTTGCTTGAAGCTACCAATTAATCCATGCACAATCTGGAGATACTTAGGTGACATGTTTTGATTTAAATGTTATTATCTATCATGACATGCCTTTTGATGCCTTATATATGTCCTGTAGCATATGATTTCATTGCCATGAACATGCCTACATGCTGTTCCAGATTTCTGTTAACTTCATGATGCCTTGTTATGAGCTTGATATTAGTTGATAGATGCCTATTCTGGAGATGCTCCAATTACAAGTTTTGTAGTATGCTATGAGTAATTTTTTCACATGCCATATTTGCTAATTTTGGATGTCATATTCCTTTGTTCCTTGCTTTCAAACATGCTATCATAATATTCCTGTTTTACACTTGTTGAAGCTGTTTCAACATTCAATCATGTTGTGTTGAGTACTACTGTTCCGTGAGTCATATGTATATTATGCCATGATGTTATTTGCTATTTGTTATGTGTACTTTCGTTCCATGCCCTTGGTTGCTATGTTTACTTGCTGTAGCTTGTCTCTTTCTTGCTCTCAAGTTGCCATCACATTAACTCTGCTCAGGTATATGCTCCTGTGTTATAAAGTTGCATTTTGCATTGATCATATTGGGTTAATCTTGATACCTATGGACTTGAACCTTGATGATATTTGAAGTATGTTATCTTTACATGAAGTGAATGTCTAGTTTATGCTCATATGATTCTTGTAGCATGTTGTTTTGATGTTTGCAAAGTGCCTACTTGCTGTTTTGGGCAGATTGTTGTTATATCTTGTTTGGAGTGTATGTGTTGCACCGTTGCTCCGTTTTGAGCATGCTCTATATCAAACTTGCTTGATTTTGCATGTAGTTTCATCTTATAATGTTGCATCCATGTCTTGAGAGTGTTTGCTTGATGTTTGAATGCATTATTCATCAATGCCATGTTTGACTTGTTTTGCTCATATCTTCTAGGCCGTAGCTCCGAACTAAATGAACTTTATATGTAACTTGACTAGAATTTCATAAAGATCATCTTGGTGCATATTAACTTGCTGTTAACTACTTGATCATAAGGTTTATTCAGATCTGGACCAATTTCGAAATTTGCATATGAGGACTTACCAGAATTGTTATATGTTATTTCCGACCTCATTTAAACTTGCTTTGATGTGTTTTTCTCGTTTGCATCATCTCTTGTCATGAGTTGCATCATATAGCCTTTGTTATGCATCATGCTTGGTTTTGCATCATGTCATGTTTATGTGTTGTGTGTTTACCATGTTGTTTGCTTCTTTCCGGTTTTGCTTCTTCTCGATAGTTCCTGTTTCGTTGTGACCGTGAGGATTCGTTCGACTACACTTGGTTCATTTTCATCCGTTCGTCTTCTTCATGGACTCGTTCTTCTTCCTAGCGGGATTTCAGGCAAGATGATCGTTACCCTGGATCTCACTACTATCATTGCTATGCTAGTTGCTTCGTTCTATTGCTATGCTGCGCTACCTATCCCTTGTTTATCAAGCCTTCCAAATTGTCATGTCAGCCTCTAATCTTTTCACCCTTCCTAGCAAACCATTGTTTGGCTATGTTACCGCTTTTGCTCAGCCCCTCTTATAGCATTGTTAGTTGCAGGCGAAGTTGAGGATTGCTCCATGTTGGAACATGATTACTTTGGGATATCACAATATCTCTTATTTAATTAATGCATCTATATACTTGGTAAAGGGTGGAAGGCTCGGCCGTATGCCTAGTGTTTTGTTCCACTCTTGCCGCCTTAGTTTCCATCATACCGGTGTTATGTTCCTTGATTTTGTGTTCCTTACGTGGCTGGGTTTATGGGAACCCCTTGACAGTTCGCTTTGAATAAAACTCCTCCAGCAAGGCCCAACCTTGGTTTTACATTTGCCTAACAACCTCTAACCTTTCCCTTGGGAGTAATTAACCCAAGGGTCATCTTTATTTTAACCCCCCCGGGCCAGTGCTTCTCTAATTGTTGGTCCGAACCGAGCAACCTTTGGGGCCACCTCGGGGAAACTTGAGGGCTGGTTTTACTCGTAGCTTGTCTCATCCGTTGTGCCCTGAGAACGAGACATGTGCAACTCCTATCGAGATTTGTCGGCACATTCGGGCAGACTTGCTGGTCTTGTTTTACCATTGCCGAAATGTCTTGTAACCGGGAATCCGAGACTGATCGGGTCTTCCCAGGAGAAGGAATATCCTTCGTTGGTCGTGAGAGCTTATAATGGGCTAAGTTGGGACACCCCTTCAGGGTATAAACTTTCGCGAGCCGTGCCCGCGGTTATGTGGCAGATGGGAATTTATTAATATCCGGTTGTAGAGAACTTGACACTTGACTTAATCAAAATGCATCAACCGCGTGTGTAGCCGTGATGGTCTCTTCTCGGCGGAGTCCGGGAAGTGAACACGGTTTGGGTTATGTTTGGGCGTAAGTAGTTTCAGGATCACTTCTTGATCATTACTAGTTTGCGACTGTTTGTGTAGCTTCTCATCTTATTCTTGTATCCGTAAGTTAGCCACCATAACATGCTTAGACACTGCTACAACCCCACCACTTACCGTTTCCTTACCCATTAAGCTTTGCTAGTCTTGATACCCATGGTAATGGGATTGCTGAGTCCCCGTGGCTCACAGATTACTATAACAACAGTTGCAGGTACAGGTAATGCGATGGTCATGATGCGAGAGCGATGCTTACTTGTTATGGAGTTCTTCAGCTTCTTCTTCGATCAGGGGATAGGTTCCAGGTCGGCAGCCTGGGCTAGCAGGGTGGATGTCGTTTGAGTTTCTGTTTTTGGTTCATCCATAGTCGGATGTTGCTCTTGTGTATGAGGTTGTTGTATTCATGTGGCATTGTATGCCTCTTGTATGTATCCCCAACTATTATGTGATGGTACGATGTAATGATATCCACCTTGCAAAAGCGTCTCCAATAAGCGCTTCTATCCTTGGTGGGACCTTTGAGTTCCTTTAGGATAGGGCCGCATATTGGGCGTGACAGTGCTGGGGGTTTCTGTCATCCCCAATTCAAATTTAAATTGAATTTAAACATTATGCACACATGATTAGCTAGTCTAGGTCAAACCAGAGCTAGGGATGTGGCATCAGTCTAAAGTCACCAAGCGAAGCGGCATCCGCATGTTTAGGGAGCAGGGTGACGAAAGCCTCATTAAGGCACTGGAAGCCTCTCCCATCCATGCGATAGAGCTTGGCGGAGGCATCCATGAGGTCATACTTCACCACCTCCCAGCAAGAGCGCAGAAACTCTGCAGAGAACCCGTCAGGGACCGGTGATTTACTGGTAGGGAGCTGCTTGATAGCGTTGCAAACCTCCTCCTCGGTGATAGGCTGGTCGAGGGAGAAGAGGTCGAAGGAGCGAGGATCAGTAGCGTCTAGATCAAGCGAGTGATCGTGCGTGTCCGCGGTGCCAATGATCTCCAACAAGTGCTGGAAGGCCGCCTCAGCCATGGCCTTGTCACCCGAGATGGTGTTGTCGCCTTGGTGCAGGGGTAGGATGCGTGTGCACTGCTTGCGGTGGGAAGCATGAACACACAAGAAAGCGGAGGAGGCCTCACCATCCCGCAGCCAGGCTAGCCTAACACGTTGTCGCAGGATGGAACACTCCATAGATGCCAACCCCAGGTAAGCCTGCTTGAGACATCGATGCAACCGAGATTCTTAGCTGGTAAGTGGTCTGCTGTCCTGGGCCACGTCGAGACGCGCTATGAGCTCGCATGCGACCAGGAGATGTAGGGACACGTTGCCAATGGACTTGGCGCTCCAGCTTTGCAGACGACTGGCAGTGAGGCGGAGCCAATCAAAGATCCGGCTGAACAGGTCGGGGTCAGGAGGTGCATGTGGCGGACCAGGCATTGGAGACCACCTACATGAAGCCTGCCATATGAGGCCAAAACTTCTCGAAGTGAAAGCGATGTACACCTGGAGAGCGCGGGGTGCAGTCAAGCATGAGAGGCAAGTGGTCTGAAGCAGCGAAAGATAGGCAGCGCATGAGGCAGCTAGGAAAGGTGGACTCCCAATAGTGGTGCATAACACCCTGTCAATCCTGACCAAGGTTGGGTTCTCGCGCTCTCTAGCCCAGGTGTACCGCCTACCATGAAGATACAAATCCCTAAGCTCCATGTCAGCCATGAAACGGCGGAAGCAGCGGATGAGGCGCATGTTGAGGAGAGAGTTGTTCTTGTGTGCAGCCGCGACGATCATGTTAAAGTTACCGCCTAAGATCCACGGGCCAGCGCAGTTGGGACGCACGTCTTCCAGATCCTATAGGAAGGACATCTTATCGGCCTTGGCTTGTGGTCCATAGACGCCAGTGAGCCAGAATGGGTGCTCGCTGGAGAGCAAGGAGACCAGTGCCATTATGTGATTAGCGCTAATGATCAGATTGAAGACGACTAGCTCGGAGGTGTGCCATGCGAGAAGAATCCCACTGCAGGTGCCGCGCATGGGTAGATAGAAGAAAGCGTCGAAGGAAGGGCTGAGCATTTTCGAGACCAAGGGAGGGGTGACGATGTCTAGTTTGGTCTCTTGGAGAGAGGCGATGACCGGCAGGTCCGAGGAGATAACGCTACAGACGACAGATCATTTGGCGCTAGAGTTAAGGCCACACATGTTCCAAAACAGGATTTTTGGTTTGCCATGCATGAAAAGAGATTGAGTCCAGGTGGGGGAGGGGGGTAGTATGGCACTGGGTGCCTAGGCTGCTACAATAGCGGGCGAGGATGGCGGTGCCGAGGCGAGGATACTGGGCGGCACCTCCCAACCAACCATAGAACTCCGCGAAGGCCTGAATCACGTCTAAGGGGAGCGGTTGCTCGAACAACTTGGCATATCTATCGAGCACCACGGCATTGACTGGCTTGTCCTACTTCAAAAGCCCGAGGCGAAGAAGCAGCACCCGCTTGGCTTTCATCTCTAAGTCCAAGCCTCGATCAGCCTTCGCGATCCGGTCACTCTTGCGGGGTGTGAAGGTGGGTGGGATCTTGCACCGACGGTGCCTAGGTGGCGGCTACAGAAGTGGGGCCATGTCCCGCTGGAAAGATTGGATGAAATTTTGAATGGCACAGTGCATGGCTGTCGAGATGGTTGAGGCGGTGCCCGGTACGTGGCGAGCGGTTTGCATGGGCTGCATGGGCTGAGTGGCCAGCGGGCGGCCAATTGTTGCTACAGGATCGGGCGAAGAGGCATGCATAGGAGTGCAGACAGGGCCCTCCGCATTGGACAAGCAGGTGGCGGGGCCCTCATGGTTGACCATGGTAGATGAGGCAATTGGCCTGCTAGGCGAGACATGAGGGGATGGCACCTCGTGGCCCATGGCATTGGCTGCAAGCGGGGGCTCAACAGGCGAGACGCTGGGTGTCAGGGATGACCCCGCCTGCTGCAGGGTAGCAGGGGACAGAGCTAACTGCAGGGTGGCAGGGAGGAAAGTATACATAGGGGGAGCAAGGGCCCCGCATGACCTGGCGCGGTCGGATGGCCAAGGACGATCTGCCCGTTGTCCGTCACTGGGACGGGGCCACAGTTGGGGGAACCAAGGCGAGCGAGCACCCATCACCAGACGCGCGTGAACCTTCTGTAGCCAGGACCAACGGGGAGGTCATCGAGGGGGTAGGGAAGTTGAAAGCGCAAGTGCTCCCAGGGTGATTTTAGTAATTAATGTCAACATATCTCTTGTTGGACAAATACCTTTACCTAGTGTATTTCAGATCAGTTCAACAATGGCATGGCAAGGACAAGAGGAGGTGGAACCCCTTCAAAATGCTAAGGACAGAGATTGGCAAAAGCTCAAGACTCTTCATTTCTATTTTATTGATCCAAGATCACATTTAGTCTATAGGAAGGCAAATACTATTAAAAGGGGATGAGGTGTTGCTTAATGTTCTACTTGCTTAAAGTGCTTACTGATATTGCTCCAAAATCCTGAGCCACTTTCTCATTTCCACATATGTCCAAAACCCAAAGTCAAACTTGGCCCCACCGATTTGATCTATCCGGCGCCACCGAGTTCAGTTGACATAGCCACTGCCAGAAACCCTAGACAATTCGGTCTCATCGATACGGATCTCGGTTTGAGATGGACCTCCAATCTCTCTGTTTCCCTTCATAACATTTCGGTCTCACCAAAATGAGTGATCGGTCCCATCGAGTTTGCTTGACTAACTCTCTGTTTGATCTTTGCTTAAATCGATCTCACCGAGTTCATGCAATCGGTTTCACCGAGATGAGGTTTTTCCCTAGCCCTAGCACATCGGTCCCACCGAGTCGATCATGTCAGTCCCACCGAGATTCGTAAAGTTCACATTTTGAACTAAATCGGTCTCACCGAGTTCTTCTATTCGGTCTGACCGATTTGGGTCAAATGTGTGTAACGGTTGGATTTTGTGTGGAGGCTATATATACCCCTCCACCCCCATCTCCATTTGAGAGAGAGCCATCAGTACGTGCCTACACTTTCACTACTCATTTTCTGAGAGAGAACCACCTACTCATGTGTTGAGACCAAGACATTCCAATCCGACCACAAGAATCTTGATCTCGAGCCGTCCCCAAGTTGCTTTCCACTCAAATCATCTTTCCACCATAGCCAAATCTGTGTGAGAGAGAGTTGAGTGTTGGGGAGACTATTATTTGAAGCACAATAGCAAGGAGTTCATCATGAACACACCGTCTATTTCCTTTTGGAGAGTGGTGTATCCTAGATTGGTTAGGTGTCACTTGGGAGCCTCTGACAAGATTGTGGAGTTGAACCAAGGAGTTTGTAAGGGCAAGGAGGTCGCCTACTTCGTGAAGATCTACCCGAGTAAGGCAAGTCCTTCGTGGGCGATGGCCATGGTGGGATAGACAAGGTTGGTTCTTCATGGACCCTTCATGGGTGGAGCCCTCCATGGACTCGTGCAACCATTACCCTTCGTCCCTCCATCAACGTGGATGTACGATAGCACCATCTATCAGAACCACGGCAAAAATCTCCGTGTCTACATTGCGTTTGCACTCCAATCCCATCCCTTTACTTTCTTGCAATTAGCATGCTTTACTCTTTCCGCTGCTTATACTCTTGCCATGCTTGCTTGAAATGTATTGTGAAGCTTAAACTTGTGCTAAAACTCCATCTCAACTTGAAGAACTTAAAAACTGCTAGTTTTGCTTGTTGAGTGTCTAATCACCCCCCTCTAGACACCTCTTCCCAATCCTTTCAATTGGTATCAGAGCATTGGTCTCCATTGCTTTGGTTTAATCCCCATTGGAGGAAGATGGATGAGTATACAATTGGGAGTATTAGATGAGTGCCTATACTTGACGGAGAGTTCTATAGTGCTTGGAAAAATGAGATGCTTCAAATTTTCAATAAATACAATTTGAACAAGTATATTGCTAGCTCTTGTGCGCCTCCTATTGACCCCTTCCATCATACCCCCGATGAGTATCTTGACATGACCCACAATCTTAGAACTATTGATCTTATAATAGAGGATTGCCTAGACATTTGCTTGTATGCTTGCCTTCATTTGAATGTGCTTATAATATTTGGAGATATCTTGAGGAGCGCTTTCCAAACTATTCCTTGAAAAATCTAGATGAGATTCTTCAAAATTCCATAGATTTTCATAAAATGAATCCTAATGATCCAAAAATTGGTGATTATCTATTTGAGCTTCGTGACCTCATGCGTGCCAAAGGAGATGTTGGAGTCATTGGTAGCATCATCTCACAAGTCATTAGAATTCATAAAGATGCACATTGTCATGGTCATAAATCTAATTTATCACTCTCTCTAGGTGATGATCAATCATAAGATGATGTTTAACATGGATATTATGATGAGGATGATGATAGTGACTTTGATCTCGATGAGTCAATGTGACATTTCAGTCTTATGGCTAACCTTCATGGTTACATGGCTGGAGGAAAGGAATGGGTTCTTGATAGTGGATGTACCGATCATATGACCGGAGATAAGGACATGTTTCATGAGCTTGCTGAAAACGAAGGTCCTCGAAAGTATGTCACTTTTGGTGATAACTCAAAGGGTAAGGTGGCCGGCCTTGGTAAGGTAGCCATCTCACATGACAACTCTATCCAAAATGTTATGCTCGTTGAATCTCTTGGCTACAATTTACTTTCTATATCTAGACTAGCCGATTTCGATTTCAATGTTCTATTTACTGAAGTAGATTGTCAAGTGTTTCAAAGAGATAACCATAATATGGTCTTTATCGGCATACATAGAGGTGATCTATACATTGTTGATTTCACTAAGAAAGCTCAACCTCGAACTTGCTTAATTGCTAAATCTTCTAAAGGTTGGTTGTGGCATAGAAGGTTAGGTCACGTGGGCATGCGAAATCTCGATAAGCTTATTAAAGGTGATCATATCCTTGGTGTTAAAGATGTCATATTTGACAAGGATAGACTTTGTAGTGCTTGTCAAGCAGGAAGACAAGTTGGAGGAAGTCATCCCATGAAGAACATCATGACCACGAGAAGACCGCTTGAGCTACTTCATATGGATCTTTTTGGTCCCAACGCTTACAAGAGTCTTGGTGGTAACTCGTTCGGATTGATCATTGTTGATGAATTTTCAAGATTTTACGTGGGTGTTCTTTCTTGATGATAAATCATGGGTCCAACAGATCTTCAAGAACTTTGCTAGGAAGGCCCAACATCAATTTGAAGTGAAGATCAAGAAGGTTCAGAGTGACAATGGAACAGAGTTCAAGAACGCCAATGTGGATACCTTTCTTGACGAAGAAGGGATTTCACATGAGTTCTCGGCTACGTACACACCTCAACATAATGGAGTTGTTGAGAGGAAGAACATGACACTTATTGAGATGGCAAGAATGATGCTTGATGAATACAAGATGCCAAGACACTTTTGGGCAGAAGCGGTTGAGACAGCTTGTCATGCAACAAATCGACTATATCTTCACAAGCTTCTTGGCAAGACGACATATGAGCTTCTCACCGATAACAAATCCCAAGTTGGATACTTTCGAGTATTTGGCTAAAGTGCTACATTCTTGATAAGTATCATCGTTCAAAATTTGCCCCTAAATCTCATGAATGTTTCCTACTTGGTTATGGCTCAAACTCTCACACTTACCATGTCTACAAAAATTTCACCCGAAAGGTTGAAGAGACGGTAGATGTGAAGTTTGATGAATCTAACGGCTCACAAGTAGAGCAATTGCCAATTGATGTAGGAGACAAGGACCCCTCAGAAGCAATTCAAGACTTGTATATTGGCAATATTCGCACAACAGAGGTGAAGGAGAGTACCTCGTCCATTCAAGTGGAAACCTCAACTTCACGACAAGGTGAACCACAAGTCGACTTGGAGGCATCCACAAGTAGAACACGCCAATATGAAGGAAACGAGGAAGTACAACAAGATGAACCTCATCGACCACCTTCTCCACCTCCACAAGAGAACAACAACGCCAACAACAACAATGAAGAAGTACAATAAGAATAAGATAATGAAGAGGATGTTCCACCCCGACCCAAACAAAATCTCTCACGAGTTCGAGCAAGAGTCTCAAGAGATCATCCCGTCGAACAAATCTTCGATGATATTCAAACCGGGAGAATTACTCGCTCTAAAACTCGTTTGGTTAACTTTTGTGAACATTGCTCATTCATTTCTAGTATTCAACCTGTGAAGGTTGAAGAGGCTCTTGATGAATCAGATAGGGTGAACGCTATGCATGAAGAGCTACACAACTTCGAGAGGAATCAAGTGTGGACATTGGTAGAAAAACTGGACGACAACCACAATGTCATTGGAACCAAAAGGGTGTTTCATAATAAGCAAGATGAGGATGGACAAGTTGTATGCAACAAGGCCCGTCTCGTCTCCCAAGGCTACACTCAAGTCGAAGGTGCGGACTATGGTGAGACATATGCCCCCATTGCTAGACTTGAGTCCATACGCATCTTACTTGCTTATGGCAATCACCATGATATCACTTTGTACCAAATGTACATTAAAAGTGCCTTTCTAAATGGTGAAATTGAGGAGGAAGTTTATGTTAAACAACCTCCCGGCTTTGTTAATCCTAAGAAATCCGATCATGTTTAAACTTCACAAAGCTCTTTATGGTCTTAAACAAGCTCCTAGAGCATGGTATAAATGCTTGACCAAGTTTCTTATTGAAAAAGGATCTGAAATTGGGAAAACTGATTCTACACTTTTTACTAAAAGGGTTAATGTTGAATTATTTGTGTGCCAAATTTATTTGGATGATATCATATTTGGTTCGACTAACCCTCATTTTAGTGAAAAGTTTGGAAGGCTAATGTCGGAGAAGTTTGAGATGTCTATGATGAGTGAACTCAAATTCTTTCTTGGTTTGCAAATCAAGCGAACTAAGGAAGGTACCTTTGTTTCTCAAACAAAGTATACCAAGGACCTTTTTAAGAAGTTCAACATGCAAGAAAGCAAGGGTATAAAAACACCCATGCCTACTAGTGGACATCTTGACTTGACTAAGGATGGCAAACCGGTTGACCAAAAGGGTTACCACTCTATGATTGGTTCATTGTTATATCTATGTGCCTCCCGTCCCGATATTATGCTAAGTGTGTGCATGTGTGCACGGTATCAAGCGCCCCCTAAAGAATGTCATCTTAAGGCTGTGACAAGGATAGTGAGATACTTAATTCATACACCAAATTTTGGCATTTGGTATCCTAAGAGGTCATCTTTTGATCTTCTTGGCTACTTCGATTCGGACTACGTTGGTGACAAGGTTGATAGAAAGTCCACTTCGGGTACTTGTCAATTTCTTGGTAGATCTCTTGTGTCTTGGTCCTCCAAGAAACAAAACTCGGTATCCTTATCCACCGCCGAAGCAGAAGCATTGCCGCCAGATCATGTTGTGCTCAATTATTTTGGATGACCCAAACCCTTAAGGACTATGGGATATATGTGAAACATGTTACATTACTTTGTGATAATGAAAGTTCTATTAAGATATTGCTCACAATATCGTGCAACATTCTTGAACTAAGCATATTGATGTTCGTCATCATTTCATTCGAGATCATGTTGCTAAAGGAGACATCAATCTTAAACATGTTCATACCGATAAGCAATTGGCGGATATATTCACCAAACCGCTTGATGAGAAAGTATTTTGCCGTTTGAGTGGTGAATTAAATATCATTGTTGCCTCAAACCTGGAGTAGAAACTCCATTTGGATACATGCAAGGCATGAGCCTTTTATGACTAATCCTTGATACTTCTCTTACGATGATGATCATATGTCTTGGATCTATACTTGTACCCTTGCATGTTATCTAACCCTTGTAGGTACTTGGATGAGCCCAAATCAATGAGATTGCAAGCCACTCACATCTTGAGAAATCTCTACATCACCAAGTTCCTACTATATGGTTGTTGAATACAAGGAAGCATGAATCCACTCAACATATCCTTTGACAATTTCTATATATCAAATTTCATTTGGTATCAAGTCTCATAATTGTCATTTTGGATACACAAGTTCTCTTCCTTGCAAGACTAACCCATGTAGGAAGATGAACTCAAACTACAAGTGGTGCTCCAAATTCTTGATGGACTACATCAACCTTGAGCATCTACACAAGTTCGACTACATGATCAAGATCAACACCTCCCAAGGTATGTTATTCCATCTTAGAGAAGCCTTACTCCAAGTCATGAGTCAAAGCAACTCAACGAGATGTGAATACACCAAAATGCTTAAACGAAAAATGGTATCCCCATTTTGTGCTTAAATGATGAGTATGACCTACGATCAAGTGTTATCACTTCACTCCTCAGTCAATATACTCTAAAATAGGTGACTTTGTCGCCGACCCCCCTACTAGATGAAGTTCTCTAGTGTTTCTTTGTTCACTTTCCTTGAGTTCTTGCATATATTTCTTGCTATCTTATTCCCCTCATAAAAAAACCTTCATGTAGATATTTTTCCTTATGTATGTTTTTCTCTGAATTTTTGCAAATCTTTCAATTAATTCATTGCAAATCCTTGTGAGATTTAATTTGTCTAGTGAGCTGAGTTGACAATTTGTTTCCTCTACACTGAACTCGGACTCACCGATTCATGCCTATCGGCTAGACCGAACTACAGGGAATACTTGTAGACAGTTCATCGGTACAACCGATGTGGACTAACCCGGTCTGACCGATATGCATCATCTATGACACTGCCAACTCGGTGTCAGTGATGAAAACGGATCGGCGTTACAGATTTCACTGCTGAGAAATTTTTTTACCATTGCATATTTATTTCTTCTCCAGCTCCACTCAATGATTCTTATCCTCTACCCGCATCTTAATCTACATACTGCTTTGTAGTGTGTCTCAAGGACCGAACTTATTTGACTCATTCTCCAGAAGTTCCCTTCTTGGAAATTGATGTCAAAGGGGGAGAGAGAGCACATGAAAGCTTATCACATGGGAGAGAGCATATCTAGGCTCTTCTAGATTCTTGTTAACAAAAAGAGGAGAGAAGTCACATGTATTTAATAGGGGAAATACATGCCAATATATGGTTGTTTTGCACCATTTCATGCTCCGATTCTTCTTGCTCGGATTTTCTCTTACCCTAACTTCTCCCATTATCCAATATCAGATTCAGGGGAGAAAGAGTCCATATCTAGGGAAGAAAATCTTTGGAATTCATTGCATATCTTTAAATCTTTGCGGACATGTCTATATCCAAATGAAGTACTAAGTACTCACCCATTACATGTCATCCCAGTCTTGGTACTTTTGTGGTTTCATGAAATTGCTTTAATGAGAATGTTCTTGTGTTATCTAACACTATTTTCTCAAGTTCATCTCTTCCAAAGCCAGCTCATGACCACAAGGTAAGTGTATGTGTCACACTCATGTGCATGATGATCTCTTGCTGATGTACATATTGTTTGCAAGAAGGATTCATGAACATGAAGGTACACTTCCTTTTATCTACATCATTTGCTCTGATGCATATAGCCAAGTTACATGTAACTCATTGCTTACTCTGACATGCTCATGCATTCAAATGCTCTTATATTCTTTCCTTACATGATTGCATACATGTAGGGGGAGCCTATGCATGTTACATGTCTTTCCAAAGCTTTACTTATTACTCTTCATATCTTTTATGTAAAGCTTTGATGTATGTTGTCATTAATTCCAAAAAGGGGGAGACTGAAAGCACAAGTGCTCCCTTGGTGATTGTGGTAATTAATGTGAACATATCTCTTGTTGGACTAATACCCTTTGAGGGAGTCCTGGATTAGGGGGTATCCGGAGAGCCGGACTATATACATCGTCCGGACTATTGAAGCGTCAAGATACAAGACTCAAGACTGCGGCCCGTGTCCGGATGGGACTCTCCTTTGCGTGGAAGACAAGCTTGGCGATCCGGACATTATGTTCCCTTCCTTGTAACCGACTCCATGTAAACCCTAGCTCTCCGGTGTCTATATAAACCGGAGGGGATGGTCCTTAGAAGGCCGATCACAATTACAATCATACTATCATAGGCTAGCTGTTAGGGTTTAGCCTCTACGGTCTCGTGGTAGATCTACTCTTGTACTACTCATATCTTCAATATTAATCAAGCAAGAAGTAGGGTTTTACCTCCATAGAGAGGGCCCAAACCTGGGTAAACATTGTGTCCCTTGCTTCCTGTTACCATCAGCCTAAGACGCACAGATCGGGACCCCCTACCCGAGATCCGCCGGTTTTGACACCGACATTGGTGCTTTCATTGAGAGTTCCTCTGTGTCGTCGCTACAAAGGCTCGATGGCTCGTCTTGTTTTCAAGGACGACATCACCTATGGGGGGAGCGCTGGCTGTAGGCCAGACTCTCTGGCTTGGCGGCTTCATTATGACCGCCCCATTGGCTGTCGCGCCGACGATGGCCTCTCAGGTCATCACTCATAACCTTCACATCGATTCGGAGCTTGCCGAAAAGATGGATCCAATTGAGTTCTCCTCCCTTAGTGAGCTCTTGGATCACATCGCCGCTTTGGGAGTCGCTACAGACTATGACCAGATTGGGCTTAAACCCGACCAAAGGGACATTAGATCCCTGCCGGCCACCCATGAGATAGCGGTAGTGGATGAACCACACGTGGGTTGCCTCTCAACTTTGAGGACGAATTATGTCCGGATCACCGAACTCAGTGAGCCGAACACCCACCCAAAGGAAGACATGACCCGGGTCCCGGACTTAGAATCGGGCGTTGGGCCGAAGGGATTAGGTAATACTCTAGATCCTAAACTGTCAGGCTCGGAACTTTCTGTGACCCTGGGCGTCAGATCAGATCAGAATCCGGATTCAGCCAATGATGCTCGCTCGGACTTAAACCGTCTCTCCCACATCAGGCAGGAGCCCCTAGAGACGATACACCATTACTGGGCTAGATTCCTCCTTGCACTTAACAAGGTCAAGGACTGCCACGAGGAGGACGTAGTCTCACTTTTCTGCAAAAACTGCACGAACAAAGGACTTCTTAATGCTATAAGTCGCCGTGACATAGTACACTTTGACTTAGCGACCATAGTAAAGAAGTACTATGCGATGGAAAGCGCTTGGAAGACCCAAACAGAATTTTGGGATAGTACGGCCCTCAGGAGAACCTTTGTTCGAACTAAACGGCCGAACTCTCGTAAGTCGACCGATTCAATTCCCAAGAAACCAAAGCCTGCCCAGGGCGTGGAACCGTATTGGAAGGATGGCTCAATGGGCCATGTAAACTTCACAGTACGCCAGATGCAACACCAACCCATAGCCTTAGGGCATGTTGGATACTCCGGCGGGTAGCTAAAAGTGGTGAGGATCTCCTCGAGAGCCATAAAGCAGAACAACACCCTGCCAAGGAACACAATACGGTACTGACAGTCTTTGAGACTTTTGCCTCAAACAACAGGCGCAAGCGAGCTCATCGAAGCTCTGCTGAAGTCTACCACGTGGCAAAAATAAATCCGTGGAATGACACTGCTATAACTTTCAATGCCAGTGACAAACCCCAATTCCAGTCCGTTCGGGCGCCAGCCGCTCTGGTCCTCAGCCCAATAGTGGACGGCTTTCGGCTCACTAAAGTACTCATGGACGGCGGAAGCGGATTAAACCTAATCTACGAAGAAACACTCAAGAAGACGGAAATTGACAAAAGCCGCATTGAACAAAGCGTCACAACCTTCAGGGGAATTATCCCTAGTCGGGAGGCACGGTGTGCGGGAAAAATCACACTCGATGTGGTATTCGGGACCCCAGAGAATTACAGGTCCGAAGAAATCACCTTCCAAGTGGCTCCTTTCAACAACGGATACCACGCCCTTCTAGGGCGGGACGCGTTTGCAAGCTTTCAAGCCATACCCCATTACGGGTACATGAAGCTTAAAATGCCCTGACCCAATGGAATTATCACTCTAGCTAGTGATCCGAACGTCGCACTCTGTGCCGAAAACAAAACCACAGCACTAGCCTTGGAAGCACTATTCGAAGCCCTAGCGGCAGAAGAATTAACAATGATGCGCGCCACCGTGGACAGGGACGACGTGATACTCGACAAGCGACCCAAGTCCACCTCATTCAAACCCGCAGATGAGATAGTCAAATTCCAAGTTCACCCAACGGACCCCACGAAGAGAGCTTCCATCGGGACATAGTTGAACCCCGCTATGGACGCCGCACTGCACGACTTCTTACACGAGAATTGGGATATCTTCGCCTGGCACCCATCGGACATGCCGGGCATCCCACCTGAATTGGCCGAACACAACCTTAACATACTGAAGGGATACAAACCTGTTAAACAGACCCTAAGGCGATTTTCGGAGCCCAAACGGCAAGCCATGGGGGAGGAGCTGGCCAAGCTACTTGAGCCCGGATTCATCAGAGATATCAAACACCCGGATTGGCTGGCGAACTTGGTAATGGTACCAAAGAAGGACAAATCCTGGCGCCTATGCATTGACTTCAAAGACCTTAACAAGGCTTGACCCAAGGATCCCTTTCCCCTCCCTCGCATCGATAAAATCATCGATGCCACAGCTGGACACGACTCGCTGTGTTTCCTTGATGCATACTCTAGATACCATCAAATAAAGATGGCAGAGTCCGACCAAGCTGCAACAGCTTTCATAACACCATATTGCCCTTTCTGCTTCAACACTATGCCTTTCGGGCTTAAGAATGCCGGAGCAACCTATCAGCGCATGATTCAAACATGCCTAGAAAAGCAAATCAGCAAAACAGTGGAGGCATACGTGGACGACGTGGTCATAAAAACAAGACACATCGAAACCCTAATAGATGACTTGAGGCTTACGTTCGACAACCTACGAACATACGACATCAAGCTGAATCGGCGTCCCATCCAGAAAACTGCCGAGCTTCATCGTTTACAATAGAGGAATTGAAGCTAATCCGGCAAAAATCCGAGCTTTGTCGCAGTTGGATATACCAACAAACCTCAAACACATCCAGAAACTAGCTGGATGTGTGGCTGCTTTGAGCCACTTTATCTTCAGGTTAGGGGAAAAGGCATTGCCTCTTTACCGCCTTCTTCGGTGCACCGAACACTTCATATGGACGGATGCAGCCGCGGCCGGACTCGATGAAATAAAGACCTTATTGGCCAGTAATCCAGTCCTAACAGCGCCAAATATCGGTGAACCTATGCTACTGTACATAGTTGCAACACACCAAGTTGTAAGCGAAATACTCGTCATCGAATGAGAGGTTGACGGATACAAATTCCCGCTACAGAAGCCGGTTTATTACGCATCCATGGTCCTCACCCCATGCAAATCCCGATACCCACACTATCAAAAAATAGCATACACGGTCTTCATGGCATCCCGAAAGCTACGACACTACTTTCAGGAGTGTTCGATTACGGTGGCCTCCGAAGTACCACTAAATGATATAATAAATAATTGTGATGCCACGGGCCGGATCGCGAAATGGGCCATTGAGCTCCTTCCGTTCGACATAATATACAAGCCTCGGCGGGCTATCAAGTCGCAAGTATTAGCTGACTTTGTCGCCGAATGGACGGAGGCCGAACTCCCTAAAGAGTACGGCGCATACTCTAACTGGATCATGCACTTCGACGGTTCTAAAATGCTGGCCGGACTGGGAGCGGGTGTCATCCCGACGTCTCCCACCAGAGACACGGTCCAATATGTCCTCCAAATATTATACACAGACTCCAACAATGCAGCCGAATACGAGGCTCTGTTGCACGGTCTTCGGATGGCAGTCTCTATGGGCATCCAATGCCTAGAAGTGCACGGGGATTTAAACCTCGCAATATCGCAAATAAATGGAGACTTTGATGCCAAGGATCCGAAAATGGCGGCCTATCGCAATGCCGTCCTTAAAACGTCAGGTCGGTTCGAGGGGCTTGAATTCCACCATGTGGCTCGAGAAAACAATCAAGCGGCAGACGTCCTTGCCCGCATCGGTGCTAAACGCGATCCTGTCCCACCTAACATATTCCTAGAAAGGCTGTTCAAGCCATCCGTGGTATGGGAAGGGGAGTCCGGCAATACCAGCACGGATCCGAATACATCCCCAGATCCGGAACTATCAGACATAATCGGAGGCTCTACCACCGAAATAACATCATCAGCCCATGAAATAATGGCTGTTATTGCCCCATGGACCGAGCCTTTCTTGGCCTACCTAAATAGGCAAGAGCCCCCCGAAGACCAAAATGAAGCACGCTGCATCGTTCGGCGTTCTAAAGCTTACAAGGTCCATGAAGGGGAACTCTATAAGAAAAGTGCCACCGGAGTGCTCCAAAGGTGCATCTCCAAAGAGGAAGGGTGGCAGCTCTTGGCTGAAATCCATGCCGGACTGGGCGGGCACCATGCCGTGGCTTGAGCACTTGTCAGCAAGGCCTTCCGTACAGGTTTCTATTGGCCAACGACCTAAGCAGACGCACATGACCTTGTCCAACACTGCGTCGGTTGCCAGCTCTTTGCCAATTAGAGTCATATGCCCCCTACCGCTCTCCAAACAATCCCCATAACTTGGCCCTTCGCAGTCTGGGGGCTGGATATGGTTGGATCCCTTAAAGGGGGGAGCCACAAGAAAAAATACTTATTGGTCATGGTAGATAAGTTCACCAAATGGATAGAAGCCAAACCAGTGAAAACGGCCGAATCCGGACCAGTGATAGACTTTATATCCGGGGTCGTACACCGATACGGTGTCCCCCACAGCATCATCACCGACAATGGCTCAAATTTCACGGCCGATGAGGTAAAATCTTGGTGCGGCAAAATGGGCATTAAGCTCGACTATGCTTCCATCTACCATCCTCAAACAAAATGGCTAGGTCGAACGGGCAAACGGTCTTATCATGAGCGGCATCAAACCCAGACTAGTGTGATCCTTGACAGAGTCGGATACTCATTGGGTTGAGGAGCTCGACTCCGCACTCTGGGGGCTGCGGACCACGCCGAATCGCACCACCGGATATACACCATTTTTTATGGTGTACGGCGCGGAAGCAGTACTACCTTGCGACATAACACATGATTCGCCACGCGTACGCATGTATGAAGAGAAGGAAGCCGAGTTAGATCAGCAGGATAATTTGGATGCCCTGGAGGAGGAGCGCGATGTCGCTAAGGCCCGTTCTGCATTCTATCAGCAACAGGCTCGACGATACCAAAGCAGAGAAGTGTGGGACAAAACTTATAATATTGGCGAACTCGTTCTACGCTTACCGGAGAAGAAGAAGGACAAGCTCAAACCCAAGTGGGAAGGCCCCTTCATCATCGACAAAGTTCTCACCGGAGGAGCGTACCGCTTACGCAATGCATCTGACAATAGACTCGAGCCGAACCCATGGACGCAGCCTGACTCCGGAGATTCTACGCCTAGTGTTGAAATCAGTGTTCGTCTCCTTAACCCTCCTTTTTCAATTATGCTCCCTCCCTTTTCCTTTCTCGCTCTTTTTTTCTTCGCACGAAGTAATTAATACAGTGCGGATTCCCGGATTATTCTGGCCGCACTATGTGTGCAAGTAATACCTGGGGGCTTCCTGTACGGAAGCTAAACATAAATTACTCTAAAGGGCTTTTTGCCCATCATACATGCATTTCCCACGTGCGCCTTTTATTCGCCATTATATGCATTGATATGACTTAAGACGTGGCCAAGCTGGGTTGCCTGGCTCCTGCGTTTATGCCCTACGTTCCCGTTAATTCGGCTAGGGCATAAGGGGAGCACCTCTGCGATTGTTACTGCCGGTTGAGCCGGATGTGTACCTCGGACTGGGTGAAGCCGAAAGCTAGTTTCCTTAAGAGAATATTCGGTCGGTGAACAAAAGATGTCTTCATTTATTATAACATTAATGCCCAGAAGTTTCGTATCCTGCGCTTTGGTTCGCAGTCCAGACATGTGCCTTGACACATGCGTACCCAGGGAAAGGAACCCTTAACGGAACTATTCTCCCTGGAAGATGTTTCTTACTATCCATGTAATATAACATAACTAGTTGGGTACTTGTATGTTCAAGAACTTATGACCCTTACGCCTGGTTTCCACGCATACTCCGGTTTTGTATAACCGAGCGGGTATTCGGACACACCCCGGACTTTAGGATCCGGGGGCTGAAGCGAAAAGGTCCGCCATGACAAATGATTTTAATACCGCTAGGGGCTACTTATGTCCATCGAATTACACAGTCATTTGGACTGATTATATTCATCCTCTATACCATCCAACAGGCTATCTAGCTTACAATCCTGTTGATAATACTTTGCGGCTAACGCCACCTGGTCATATACTAGACTCACGGGAATTTCTTGCCCATCTGGCCCGGCCGGTCCAACTTCAGCCATATGGTTCGGGTCCAGCTTGGTGTAGCGCGTCTTCACCATAGACCATGCTTCTCTTGCACCTTGCCGGCAGGCTGATATCTTCCACAGACGGAAGCGCCGCCGTGATCCTTGAAGCATGTCCACCAGCCCCCCCATGCCATTTGGCAGGGAGCTTGATGGCCACAGAGACTGCGCAATGCCCTGCATCACCTATCGAGCTCGCTTGTGCAGTTGTGAGAGGTCCTGCAACAAATCACCTACAGATGCGGGCATCTCCTCCTCAGGGCGACCCGTCAGCATTCCTACAAACACAACTTTTTCAATGTACTTCCTCGCCGAACTATGCTATAGTTTGTTTAGGCACTTACCATAAATGCCGCGGCGAAGCCTTTTGTTCTCCTTCACGGAGTCCGCCAGCTGCGCATGGAAGTCTTTCAATTCCACGTCCAGTCGAACATTGGCATCTTGGAGAGCATTCTTATCCTGCTTAACTTGTGTAAGAATGCGCTCGCCGGCCTTTAGTTGCCTCTGGAGATGCGACTCGTCATCTCTCCTGCCTTCCGGATTTACTCCGGGGTTATCTACAGAATTTTTTGTTAAATTTGTCATACCAGCCAGTTGCTAACTGGTGCATTGTCATACAATCAAGATAAATGTTACCACATGAGGCCTTCTGGGATTCCTCTAGCTTGGCAACTGTGGCCCTCAGTTGGGTCTTGCACTCCTATAGCTCCCGAGACAATTGCTCATTCTTATCTACAAGAACCTGCATATAAATTGATACTTAAAACTGTTGTTTCAACCGTTTCAAGTCTCAGGGGCTACTACAAGAACCTGCATATAAAGGAGTATGCGGCGTCGGCCCTACGTCCGCCTCCTCTCTCAAAGTTGGTCCTGGAGCCCGACTAGTGGAGGCGTGGTTGGCGGGATCCCCGGATATAGTCCGGATGCTCCTTTTCCTGCCAGGATGTAAAGGGTGCTATCATGCTTCAAATAAACAATAATTATGTGACAGGTTGTTTTATTACCTCTGTAGAGGTGTGTCGGCTCTAATCGCCTTCCTCTTGAGCCTACCCAATCCGGACGCCTTTGGCTGACGGGTCCCTAGGGGCTCGGCCCTGAACGTCGCTTCTGCAAAAGCACGACATATCAGGGATAAGGTGTGACATCAGGAAATAATCCTCTTTGGAGGATCGAGTCTTCGTCTTGGCTTACATGCGAAGAAGGTAACAGTCCGGGATAATCAGCGGTGATAGCCACAGGGGCGCTGCCACGGCTCGCCCGATAAAATATCCCATTGACAAGCTCCATGGCCGCATCTGGGTCTTCTTCGAGTCCTGGATCCAGGGCCCTTTTGAGGTCCCCTGGCTGCGGGGAAGGGCTGGAGATTCCTTCTACGGCCCTCCTCAACTCCTGCTCGGAAATATCGATGCAGGTAACTTTAGCAAAAAATGCCACAGTAAGTGAGGCAAGAAAATAAATGACGACTTACCCAGTTTGTGGGGTTATACATGGAGAATCCGTCCCGCGGTTTGATATGGAGGAAGTCTTCCTCTCCTCCTTTGTATAGATCGGGCAATATCCTTGCCAGAGCAGTGGCGGAGTCCGGACCCTGACGGCCACAGCGGGTGGCATTGTCCGTCCCGTTGTAATTCCACATGGGATTGCCCCGATATTGAAGTGGCTGCACTCCCCGCATTATGCATATTGCCATAACCTCGACTACCGTCAGTCCGGATGTGGCCAGTAACTTTATCCTGCTTGTCAGGAAATGTACTTCCCTGGAATCCTCTTCTTGGGGGCCTCGGGGGCGCCAGCTTAGACGTGCCCTCGGCGGGGTATTACTGAACTTGGGGAGTCCTGTCCGGACTAGATCTGGAAGGGGAGCGTCATCAATATAGAACCATTCTGAAGCCCAGTTATCTGGTGCCTTCTTGGGAGTACCAGATAGGTATCCGGTCTCAGCGATACGCCATACTTCGGCCCCGCCCACTTGACATAGGGATTCTCCCTGGTTGTGGGGGACAAGGCAGAACAACTTTTTCCACAATCCGAAATGAGCCTCGTATCCTAGAAATAGCTCACAAAGGGCGATATACCCTGCTATATGTAGTATGGAGGCTGGGGTAAAGTTGTGCAACTGGAGGCCGTAGAATTCCAGAAGCCCACGAAGGAATGGATGAATAGGAAACCCGACGCCCCTTAACAGATGTGGAATTAGGCATATTCGCTCCTCTGGAGACGGATTGGGGGATCTCTCCGCCTGTTCTCCGCCGTTATAGGTGGCCACTCCGGCTCGAAAGGGACCATGAACGCCGACGGGAGGAGCCCTTGGGTTTGTAACTTTATCAAACGGCTATGAGAAACTGAACACTCTCCCCAGTCCCCCGTCTTGGGGCAAGGGGAGCGAGCAGAAGAGCTGCGATGACCGGCCATGTTGGAATTGTTTTTTCTGGGCGCTCTATTGAATGCTCGCTCGAGGAGGGAGAGTGAGGTTTGGATATGGGAATCCCCGTCTCTTCAAATAGACGGTTAGCCCGAAGGACTGAGGGTGGCAAATGCAAAAATGCCTCGACTCCTCGCATTTGCCTGACACGTGGAAATGGTCATTATTGAAACACTGAAGCCGAGGAGTACAACATTGATGATATGCCGGACACTGTTCGTCATGATGGGTACATTGGAGTATTCGGAGGAGGAACCCGCCTTGCAATGCCGAAAACAAGACTGCGCGCCGGACTCATCGTCATTGAAGCCTGGTTCAGGGGCTATTAAGGGAGTCCTGGATTAGGGGGTATCCGAAGAGCCGGACTATATACATCGTCCGGACTATTGAACGTCAAGATACAAGACTCAAGACTTCGGCCCGTGTCCGGATGGGACTCTCCTTTGCGTGGAAGACAAGCTTGGCGATCCGGACATTATGTTTCCTTCCTTGTAACCGACTCCATGTAAACCCTAGCTCTCCGGTGTCTATATAAACCGGAGGGGACAGTCCTTAGAAGGCCGATCACAATTACAATCATACTATCATAGGCTAGCTCTTAGGGTTTAGCCTCTACGATCTCGTGGTAGATCTACTCTTGTACTACTCATACCTTCAATATTAATCAAGCAGGAAGTAGGGTTTTACCTCCATCGAGAGGGCCCGAACTTGGGTAAACATTGTGTCCCTTTCTTCCTGTTACCATCAGCCTAAGACGCACAGATCGGGACCCCCTACCCGAGATCCGCCGGTTTTGACACCGACACCCTTACCTAGTGTATTTCAGATCAGTTCAACAATGGCATGGCAAGGACAAGAGGAGGTGGAACCCCTTCAATATTCTAAGGACAGAGATTGGCAAAATCTCAAGACTCCTCATTTCTATTTTAGTAATCTAAGATGACATTGAGTCTATAGGAAAGCCAATAGTATTAAAAGGGGATGAGGTGTTGCTTAATGGTCTACTTGCTCAAAGTGCTTAGTGATATTGCTCCAAAACCCCCAGCCACTTTCTCATTTCCACATATGTCCAAAACCCAAAGTCAAACTCGACCCAACCGATTTGATCTATCCGGTGCCACCGAGTTGAGTTGACATAGCCACTGCCAGAAACCCTAGACAATTCGGTCTCATCGATACGGATCTTGGTCTGAGATGGCCCTGCAAACTCTCTGTTTCCCTTCGTAACATTTCGGTCTCACCGAAATGAGTGATCGGTCCCATCAAGTTTGCTTGACCAACTCTCTGTTTGATCTTTGCTTAAATCGGTCTCACCGAGTTCATGCAATCGGTTTCACCGAGATGAGGTTTTGCCCTAGCCCTAGCACATCGGTCCCACCAAGTCGATCATGTCAGTCCCACCGAGATTCGTAACGTTCACATTTTGAACTAAATCGGTCTCACCGAGTTCTTCTATTCGGTCTGACCGATTTGGGTCAAATGTGTGTAACGGTTGGATTTTGTGTGGAGGCTATATATACCCCTCCACCCCCATCTCCATTTGAGAGAGAGCCATCAGTACGTGCCTACACTTTCACTACTCATTTTCTGAGAGAGAACCACCTACTCATGTGTTGAGACCAAGACATTCCAATACAACCACAAGAATCTGGATCTCTAGCCTTCCCCAAGTTGGTTTCCACTCAAATCATCTTTCCAACATAGCCAAGTCTATGAGAGAGAGTTGAGTGTTGGGGAGACTATCATTTGAAGCACAAGAGCAAGGAGTTCATCATCAACACACCGTCTATTACCATTTGGGGAGTGGTGTATCCTAGATTGGTTAGGCGTCACTTGGGAGCCTCTGACAAGATTGTGGAGTTGAACCAAGGAGTTTGTAAGGGCAAGGAGATCGCCTACTTCGTGAAGATCTACCCGAGTGAGGCAAGTCCTTCATGGGCGATGGCCATGGTGGGATAGACAAGGTTGCTTCTTCATGGACCCTTCATGGGTGGAGCCCTCCGTGGACTCGCGCAACTGTTACCCTTCGTCTCTCCATCAACGTGGATGTACGATAGCACCACCTATCAGAACCACGCCAAAAATCTTTGTGTCTACATTGCATTTGCACACTCCAATTGCATCCCTTTACTTTCTTGCAATTAACATGCTTTAGTATTTCCGCTGCTTATACTCTTGCCATGCTTGGTTGAAATGTATTGTGAATGCTTAAACTTGTGCTAAAACTCCACCTCAACTTGAAGAACTTAAAAACTGCTACTTTTGCTTGTTGAGTGTTTAGTCACGCCCTCTAGACACCTCTTCTTGATCCTTTCAGAAGTGCGTTGAGGCAGGTCCACCAAGGAGGAAGCCTCCAAATTAGCAGTAGGCGTATGGCCCACGAGCTGCAACGGGCCAACGACCGACAAGGGTGGGA
>NC_041393.1:285108700-285175881 GCF_002162155.2 Triticum dicoccoides | reverse complement strand
GCAGATGGGTGGGGCTCGAGCACTCTAGCCCAGACGGGGGCCAGCGGTTGATCCTACCTCCCAGCCTTCCCACGCGGCCGCAAGCCTCTCTGTCCATCGCCGCCAACCACGACATGGACAAACTCCTCCCTCACCTCCCCCTCCGTACCCACCTCCCACTCCATCGCCGTCGCCCCCCCGTCACCACCGCCATGCCCGCCTCCGCCTCACTGGCTGTGCAAGTCGCCAGTGTGCGCACTCATGTGTCCATCACGCTCGACCCCAAACCTCCAACTTCGCCAAGTAGCAAATGCTCATCTGTGTTCTCCTTAGAAAGTACAACTTGCTCCCCCATGTCACCACTGCCACGGCCGAGGCGGACCGCACGCCGGACTGGACTCATGAGGACTATGTCGACCGGTCCTGGCTCTACGGCTCCATCTCTGATGAGATTCTCGACATCATCATGGCGGAGGAGTAGACAACGCATGAGGCTTGGACCCTCATCGCCAACCTCTTCCTTGACAACCGAATGACCCGCGCCATCTACCTCGAGGCGGAATTCCATGGACTTGTGCAAGGCAACCTCTCGGCCACCGCATACTTTCACCTCTTGAAGGCCCTCTCCGACGCCCTCGCCGACATCGGTACTCCGATCATGAACCAAACCCTTGTCCTCAACTGTCTTTGCAGCCTCAACCCACACTTCACCGACATCACCACCATCATCACCATGCAGAACCCGCTCCCGACCTTCAGCCAGATGCGCTCTCTCCTTGTTCTGCATGAGACATAGCTCGCCAACACCATGGCCGTGGCAAACCAGACAACCCTCTACGGTGGCCACTCCTCCCAAGGGTCAGGTTTCGGCGGCTCCAACACCTCCCGCAGCAACGGCAACCACAGCGACAGCAACCGCGGTGGCAGCCACTCCGGCACCGGCGGCAACCGCAATAGCATGAACTGGCGCAAGAAAAAGCAAGGCGGCAACTCCGTGGCCCCCGCACTGGTGCAGGCGATGCTCACCACGGGGGCCAGTACACGGTTGGTGATGTGGTCACCTATTACAGGCAGGGTCAAGGACCCATCATTTGGGACCCACATGGGGCCCATCACCATCATAGGTAGGTCCCTGGAGCATGCCGACATTCGGGTGATCACATCAGGAGGATCACTCGGACGGCTCCACAGCACTCGGACGACCACAAGCCACTCGGCGGATGATCAACCACTCAGACATACAGGGCAAGAAGGCGTCGTGGGAGCTGTAACGGTCGAGGGATCCTAAGTTGTCCACTAAATAGAGTTATAACTATTGTTACCTGTAACTGCTATAGTATATGCTCATTACACTAGTAACTGCCTCATTCGAAGGAATTAATTGCTCCGGCGGCGTGGGAGACATGGGGCTGCAACGCACTCTATATAAGCCGCACCCCTCCCCATAGCCGGACACGTTCAACTCTGTAATCCTATCTATCAAATCAAAGCAAGTCTCAGGGCATGAGACGTAGGGCTTGTACCTCCACCGAGCGAGGGGCCTGAACTCGTTAAACACTGTGTGTTACACCTACGCCATAGCTAGACTTTGCCCCTTATTCGTACCCCTAGTACACACTGTCAGTATCATAACCCCGATAGTTGGCGCCCACTGTGGGGCTAGGCGTCTAGCAAAACTTCACAGTGTTGGTGGACTTCTTCATCATCATCATGTCACTCAGCGGTGAAATCTTCTTCAGGATGATCTCTGTCATCGCCGATGATTCAGCGTGGCTACGCGAGTCCCTGCTGGACGTGGAGGCGTTGCCTACCCGTGGCGCGACACACTTCCGAGCTTCTTCATACGGAGTCCTTCTTCGACAGCCCTCAGCTTTGTACCGAGTGGTTGCCCTTCCCACCGTTGTACGTCGTCGCAAGCGCTCTGGGCATTCACAGCTGCAACTTGGATCTAGCACGCTGTCGCCACTCAGGCAGCAGTGGAACAAGTGGCGGCCATTGAGTTCAATGAGCCCGCCCTCGACCTATCGAACGGATCATTCGGCGAGTCCTCGAAGGAGTCCGAGTCTGAGAGCATCGAGTCGACCGCTGAGATCCTTATGGCGGATAACTTCGAGCATCGTGTACCCCCAGACTACCCAGAGCCCAAATACGATCACGCGGGTGCATCCCATGTCTACACCAACGGCAGTTTCCCGAGGCACAAGCCGTACGTGCCTCAAGCTCTCACTCGGGAGTAGCGGGACGAGCTACGCCACCAAAACGATCAGCTCCTGAACACTCCCATCACTGGAATGACTCTCGAGGTGCTGGCCATGGAGTCGACTCGCCTGGCTACTTTGGGCGAGCGCGATCGCCTTGAATGGCTTCGGATGGAGCTAGATGAATGCGAGCGCCATCAACCTAGCTCCAGTCGGCACAAGCGTTGGCTCTATTCGAGTGCCAAACCTCGTAAGTTTCAAGTTCTTATTACTCCATTGCAAAATCTAGCAGCCGCCACTCGGACCACGGATTCCATTCAGCCCTCCGGCTCTTCGGCTGGAGAAGGGATTTGTCAGATCCAAGCACTTCTTAAAACAACACTTTCGCAGAATGCGGCGGTGTCCCTTTCCAAAGACCGGATCCATAGTGCATCCATGCGTGCGGAGACCGTCCAGTCGGCTCATAGCCCACTCGGTCGGGCAGGCGCCGAGCTACTTCCTCCTCCAGAGACCGGAGACGTGACCGAGTCGCGTTGCCCTGGCGTAACGACGACTACGATCATGCACTGATGCCTCCACCGCGGGATGTCGCATATGTAGACCAGCCCTACGACGACAGACGGGCTCATGGCGGTGATCGCAGGCTGATTCCTACTTGTCTGTTGAGGGACGCTTGAGACCCATTGTTCAATGCAAGATCCGTTCTCGCCCAGAACTTGGTCGACAAAGGCCAGGCCTTGCGGGAGGGCCAGGAGCACGACGTGCCGAGTGGTTCCGTACCATCGGGCCCTGAATGCTTCAGCCGTTATATACGAGCGGCAGAGATTTCCAACAACTTTAGGTTGGCCATGGGGATCAGCAAGTTCACTGGTGAATCCAAGCCCAAAATTTGGCTGGAAGATTACCGAGTGGCAGTCATGATCGGCGGTGGCAATGACAACGTGGCCATGAAGCATTTGTCGCTGATGCTAGAAGGCTCTGCTCGGGCTTCGCTGACACAGCTCCCGCCAAGTTGTATCTTTTGCTGGGAGGACCTGGTGCAAGTATTTGTGAAGACCTTTGAAGGCACATACAAGAGAAGAAGGTTTGACCGAGTTACAACACTTTGTGCAAACGTAGAATGCTCTCCGAGAGTATATCCAGCGGTGGACCACTCTGCACAACACGGTGGAGAATGTCACCGAACACCAGGCAATATGCGCCTTCAAGGCCAGAGTCAGGTACTAGGAGCTGAACATGAAGTTCGGCCAAACTGAGATCCCGACTCTCAGTCAGGCTATGGAGATAGCTGACCGGTACACAATTGGTGACAAGGAAGACCAACTAAGAAGTGGCAAGAGCCGAGCTAGTGATGCACATCAGTCGGAGAACAAGGGCAAAAAGCACAAGCAGAAAGCATATGCTAAAGGGAATGCCGAGGCCGTGGCTCTGGCCAGCCAAGGAAAAAAGAACCCCTAAAAGCAGAAGAAGGATTGGAAAGGAAAGACGCAAGTCACCATGAAGAGCGACATCCTTGACTAGCCTTGCCAGATTCACACGAAGAAAGATGAGGAGGGTAAATTGATCTTGCCCAAGCATACCACTCGGGGGTGTCGACTCTTGAAGCAAGAGATGCGGCAGGATTCTTCTAGAGAAAGAGATGATGACGACGAAGACGGAGGCAAAGGCACTTCTGGGTACCCCAACATTGAGAATGTCCTCATGATTTTTGCTGATGTTGAAAGCAAGAGTGTGACACCCCAAAATTTTAACCTTGTTTTGTTAATTAAAATTTTCCCAGGAAATTAAATTTTTATTTTCTGGGCTCCCTTTTGATTTTTGGACCATTTTTCTCTCTTGTTATTATGGAGTTTTCCCCAAAAAGAAAAATTTTCAAATATGTTGTTGGACTTGTTTAACCTCTCAAGAAAAACTTTTCTTTTATTAGTAGAACTAATTACATAATTAATTTGCTTGATCTTTATTTTCTTGAAAAATGGTTTTCCAAGATTATATGGCCTTATTTGAACTACAACCATTTGATAAATTCACTTAAAATTTCAACAAAATTTTGGAGATGTCAGGTGATGTTTTAAAATCACTTTTATGCAAAATATCTTTTATTCATGAAATATTTTGAGTTCTACACCAAGTTTTCAAATCTGGTCCAGAGGACAATTTTGCACTGCAACTCATTTAAATATTTCTTTCTAGCTTCCACAAAAATTATGGGATGTTAGTAGCAGCATATGATTCCACTTTATGCAAAAAAACCAGTAATGTTATTTGAAAAATTTGAGTGAATCAACCTCTTTTCCATACTGGTCCAACTTGAGGATTTGTATAGCAACTACTTCTTAAGTTGCTCCTTTACCCATGAGCTTTCTCCTACTTGTAGTCCTCAATGCTAAACCCCTAAATCCAGGAGCATGCACCCATTGGATCATTTTTGGTTCATGAAATGATGCCATTCACCTCTTGTCCAGAATTGAAGTTCTGCAAAACTTGCACTAGCAAGTTTGTGCTTTTCACAAACTAACCTCAGCACCCTCTCTTCCATCCAAAGAGACACTGATCTGGAGAATTTGGCCAACCAAAGTTTTGCCTAGATGCCCTTGGCATTTTGACAAACACCCTGAGTGCATAGCCAGATTTGGCATGATTTCAAGTCTACATTGTGAACTTGGTCTCCTGACCAAACCACCTTGTCCCTTGATATTCCCTCTATCACTAATCTAGTTTTGTTGCTTGCCAACCTCACCCGAGACCCCTAGCATGCCCCGGCATTTCGTCGAGCACGTTCCGTGCGTGCTCTGGGCGCGAGCAGAGCACGCGTATTGCACGTGCCGCGCCGGAGCCGACACGTCGCGCCCCTGGTTCTTGCCCGCTTTGTAGTGCCACGCCACGCGCTCCCCTTCTCACCGCAACGCGCCAAGCCACCCTGGCAGCCTACAGCACCACCGTCAGAGCTCTTGGCGGCACGCCGGCGTCCGCAGCGCGTCTCGGCCAGGTCGGTGCCGCCCAAGCCGCCAGCGCTTGCCACCTGCCTCCTGGAGCAGTGCGAGCTCATCCGCAAGCGTGTCCCCTAGCGCTCGTCGCCGCCACGTCGCGCAAGCTACAGAAAGACGGTCGCCGGCGACCTAATCCGCGGCCCCCGCTGAACCGACTCCGATCGCCTATATAAGGAGCCCCGAGCTATCCCCGCACGCAGGCAGTCCCAAGCCATCTCCCTAGGACCCCCATTGGTAGCCAATCGACTCGGGGAGGTCTCCTTCCCCATCTCCGGCAACCGCAGCCGCCGGCACTGCCCCGGCCATTCCGGCGCCACCAGGGCCTCTCCCTCTCTAGTCTCTCCACCAGAAGCTTTCTCTTCCTCCCGTGAACCCTTCCCCCTGCTCGATTTTGATCGGGAACCACCACAGCCCCAAAACCACTTTACTCCCGCCGCCGCCGGCCGCCGCGAAGCTCGTTGCCGACGACTCCCTCCATCCCCATCACTCCCTCGACCACCGGAAGAACCGCCCCGGTCTTGCGGATCCATCCTGACCCTCTGGAGCCCGCGGGGAGCCGCCGTTCGCCGGCGATGATCGCCGTTGCCTCGCCTCCGTTCGGGCAGAGGAAGAGGAGGGAGAGATAGACTGGTCAAACCTGACCAGTGGGCCAGGCGGGCCCACTGTCAGTGACACGCGCACCGTCCACGCTGGAGTAAGTGGAAGCGTAAATCAAAAATATGCTTTCGACGTGTACGTGTATATTCAAATCGTTTTCTTTTTTGTTTTATTTTAAAACCAGATTTTTGACTAAACTTTGACTGGCTATAACTTTTTAAATACAACTCCAAATGAATTGATTCTTTTTCCTACCTCTCTCAAATTTAACCTAGTTTAGTTTAAGATTTATTTGAAAAATTTTCAAACATCTTTTTGTGCTGTTTTTGAATTTGTGTGTTAATTCAAATTTATTTAAAATAGGACTTTGGAGAGAGAGAAGAAAACTTTCAAAAGTTTTGGAGTGCACCCTGCCTTTCCACACATTGAAGGCAAGCATTCTGAACCCCGGCATAATATTTTTGGTGTGTTCGTTGACACGTTTATAACACCACCTCATTTCAGAGAACTTGTTATTTCATGTGATATGATCATATGCATGAATGCATATTAGTGATTTCCATGCTGTTGGAAATGAACACACTTGTGATGATAATCATCCTCATGTGCCTTGCATGCATGCCAGAAGGAATCCTGGAAAACCTCTGCCTTGGGTAGGCATGAGTTGTCGCCGGTCTCCGTCGGGACGGTTATGTCCGGTATGGCATAGTGAGGTATAGTGAGCGGTGATTCTGTTGGTTGAAATATTTTTGTTATGCATGTCATGCAGGGAAAATTATAAACCTCCTGAGTCGACCGTAGATCGAGTCTTGTTCTAGTAACCCCCATACTTGTTTCGTACTACCACTCGTCTCTACAACAAGTAGAGTACGGTTCAGTAATTTGTCAACCCCTTTCTAGCACACACCGTACAGAGGGGCCGGGATGAGGGTACCACGGCCATGGATTAAAGCCAGTCATCCGGTCAGGGGGCATGGGTGTTTTCGGTTGTAGCCGAGGGGGTAGCTTCCCCAGTTTTGCGCGCGGTATAAATTTTGTGATCCCATGCTAATCGAGGTTGTAGCCTCCCCACTTAGAGTTTTGCTTAACGAGTGTCGTGGGTGATTCCAGACACCGGTGAGTTAAGCTGGTGTGTACAAGTCAGGTGCGTTTTCATTTAAAAGACCGTAGACGGAATTAGTCCCGATGGACTAAAGGAATCCGTTACTCGTGGGTAAAGAGTACACCCTCTGCAGAGATTAAACCTATTCGAATAGCCGTGTCCATGGTTAAGGACTACAGTCTGGGATGGGTCAAGTGTCGGTCTTAGTGTCGGTCTTCGGAGGTGAAACTGTTAAACCAGAACTGGAATCACGACTTGTGACTTGTGATATTATGATTATTATTTTCGTTGTGAACTAACCCGTGATATTTTTGGTATTATCGAATATCCCTGGGATGGTTCTACCTCCGGGATATTCACTATGATTGATTCTGTTAAAGCCCTTTATGTGGTGTCGCTAAGACGCCCGAATGTGGCATTTCTTTTAAAGCCCTTTATGTGGTGTCGCTAAGACACCCAACTGTGGCATTTCTTTTAAAGCCCTTTATGTGGTGTCGCTAAGACGCCCGACTGTGGCATTTCTTTTAAAGCCCTTTATGTGGTGTCGCTAAGACGCCCGACTGTGGCATTTCTTTTAAAGCCCTTTATGTGGTGCCGCTGAGACGCCCGACTGCGGCATTTCTTTCAAAGCCCTTTATGTGGTGTCGCTAAGACGCCCGACTGTGGCATGCTTGTTATTTATTTCATAATTTTAATACTACTATGTTATTGCACATTCATAAATAACATGCTTGCGTGCATCAGTATTTTTATTATCTTTTGTGTCTGACGTCGTGAGCATAAAATATTTCAGAGCCCTCGTTGTTATATTATACCCATGTTCATAATGTTTGCGAGTACATTCAAAGTACTCACTGGCTTGTCCCTGGCTATTGTCTTGGCCAGATTTCTTGCACGGAGAGGAACGACCGTGATGACAGCCCCGGAACCTAAGCAACGGTGATAGCAGCCTCGCGAAGATAGGAGTTAACCTGGTCAGCTGTTCCTGTGGGAAATGGAGTCCCATAGACACTGACGATTCACAACCCGCTCCCGCCATCAACCACTAGAAACCATTTGTTGTACTCATAGGCTAAAATGGTCTTGTACTACATATGTTGTATTTTGCTTTGGATTTCTGTATCAAGTTAGTGCCTCATCAGCTAACAGTTATCCTGGGGCTGGTGAGCACAACGGCCATTTTCTGGAATTTAATACCCGGAAAACCGGTCGCGACAAAGAGCCACCTCAAGGTGATCAACCGAGAGGTCAACATGGCAGTTCCGACTGTCACCAAATATCTCGACTGGACCAAGAAACTGGTAGTTTGACCAGTCAGACCATCCGACTCACATACCGACCCCTGGGCGGCAGGCCTTGGTACTGGACCTAGTTGTGGGAGGAGTCGGATTGCGCAATGTCCTGATGGATGGCAGCAGCGGGCTTAACATGATCTATGCTGACACCCTAGAGGCAATGGGCATCCCGATGACCCGACTCGGCAAGAGCAATATGTAGTTCCATGGGGTAATCCCCGGGAAAAAGGCCAAGTCACTTGGTCAGATCGCTCTCGATGTTGTATTAGGCAAAGAGAAAAACTTCTAAAAGGAACGACTGACTTTTGAAGTGGTAGACTTCAAGAGCGCTTACCATGCCATCCTGGGTAGGCGTGCCTACGCGCGTTTCGTGGCCCATCCATGTTATGTGTATCTTAAACTCAAGATGCCAAGGCCTAAAGGCGTGATCACTATCACGGGCAATCGAAAGTTGGCTGAAGAGTGCCTCCAGAAGAGCTCCTAGACCGCTGACGAGCAGATGGCGATGACCGAGTTAGACGAGTACAAGAAGGCGGCAGACAATTGTGGAATCCGCTTTCCAGTAGGCAGGAGAGACAAAGCCGATGCACATTCATCTTGAGGACCCGAACGCTGCCCCGACCAACATCTCCACCACCCTGGACAGCAAATAGGAATCCACGCTCGTCTAGTTCCTCCGTGAGAACTGGGACATCTTCGCATGGAAGCCTTCTAACATGCCGGGTATTCCCAGGGAACTGACCGAGCACAGACTCCATGTCGAAACCTGTCAAAGAGTATCTTCGGCGATCTTCAACCGAGAAGCACAAGGCGATTAGCGAGGAGATCACGTGGCTCTTAGCCGCCGAATTCATCCGAGAGGTGTACCACTCTGAGTGGTTCGCCAACATCGCCATGGTGCTGAAGAAAGATAAGTCTCTTCGAATGTGTGTAGATTTTAGGCACATCAACCGGGCCTGCCCAAAAGATCATTTTCCTCTCCCTCACATAGACCAAGTAGTAGATTCTACTACGGGATGTGAGTGGTTATCATTTCTGGATGCGTACTCTGGGTACCATCAGATCCGATTGTATGGCCCTGATGAAAGAAAAACATCAGTCTTCACCCCATTCTGGCGTTTCTGCTACATCACGATGCCATTCGGGTTAAAAAATTCTAGGGCCACATTCTAGCGTATGATCCAAAACTGCTTATGGAAGTAAATCAGTCGAAACGTAGAAGCTTATATGGATGACATTGTGGTTAAGTCCAGAAAAGGTTCCAACCTCCTGACTGACCTCGCTGAGACCTTCGCAAATTGGCGAGCTTTCGGCATCAAACTCAGCCCAACCAAGTGTACATTTGGCGTACCCGCAGGCAAGTTACTCAATTTCCTCATTTCCAAATGAGGGATCGATGCCAATCCCGAGAAGATAGGGGCAATTTTCCGAATGAAGAAATTAGAATGTCTACACGATGTGCAACACCTCACAGGCTGCCTCGCGGCCCTGAATAGATTCATCTCCAGACTCGGTGAAAAAGCCATGCCGCTTTACCGACTGATGTAGAAGTCTGACAGGTTCGAATGGTCTCCTGAAGCGCAGGCTGCATTCTAGGAACTCAAAGCCTTGCTTTCCACCCAGTCGGTGCTAGCTGCTCCGAGCAGCTAGAGCAGCTAGGAGCCTTTGCTCTTATACATCGCGACCATGAGCCAAGTTGTTAGCACGGTCACTTTGGAACAGGAAGAACAAGGCAAAGTCTTCAAGCTCCAACGACCGTTCTACTACATTTCTGAAGTCCTCACACCTTCCAAGCAAAGGTATCCACATTACCTGAAGCTAGTATATGGAATTTATCTAGCTGCAAAGAAGGTGGCACAATATTTTCAGGAAAACACTTGGTCATGATGATAAGCGACGCTTTGCTATCTGAAATCATGAACAATAGAGATGCCACTGGCCGAGTGGCCAAGTGGGCCATTGAGCTCCTTCCGTTGGACATCAGGTTTGAAGCCAATAAGGCCATCAAATCGCAAACCCTGGTAGATTTCTTGGCCGAATGGATTGAGCAAGAACAGTATGTCCCGAGTGTTCCCGAACACTGGATGATGTTCTTCAATGGCTCCAAGATGCTTCACGGCTCTGAGGCTGGAGTGGTCTTGGTTTCTCCTAATGTCAATCGACTCAGGTACATTCTTCAGCTTCACTTCGACTCCTCCAACAATGAAGTTGCATATGAAGCACTCCTGTACAGGCTACGAATGGCAATCTCTCTGGGGATTCACCGACTGATGATCTATGCCGACTCAGACCTAGTGGTGAATCAGGTCATGAAGGAATGGGACATCTGTAGTCCGGCAATGACTGGCTACTACAATGCCGTCAGTAAGTTGGAGAAACACTTTGAAGGGCTGGAGCTTCACCATGTGCCGCGTCTCAAGAACCAAGCGACCGATGGCCTAGCCAAGATGGGTTCCACTTGGAAGCCAGTACCCAAGAATGTGTTCCTGGAACACCTGCACTTGCCCACTATCAAGGAAGATCCTTTTGTGCAAGAGCCCCCCCCCCCAGCCAGTCAGACCTTCCAATACGACTGTAGAAGACATTCTCGCAATAATCGATTTGGTCCAAGAGAAGGAGGTTTGACCGAGTTACAACACTGTGTGCAAAAGCAGAATGAAACTCTCCGAGAGTATATCCAGCGGTGGACCACTTTGCACAACACGGTGGAGAATGTCACCGAACACCAGGCAATATGCGCCTTCAAGGTCGGAGTCACGTACCAGGAGCTGAACATGAAGTTCGGCCAAACTAAGACCCCGACTCTTAGTCAGGCTATGGAGATAGCTAACCGGTTTTTGCTTAAGCTAAAAAACAACCCGAGTGAGGATCCGCTCCACACTCGGGGGCTTAGCCGTGAACCAGCTTTCGCCTAAGCCAAAACAAAACAATCCGAGTGAGGATCCGCTGCACATTCTAGGGCTTAGCCGCAACCAGCTTTCGCCTAAGTTAAAAAACAATCCAAGTGGGATCCGCTCCACACTCGGGGGCTTAGCCGTGAATAGCTTTTGCCTAAGTTAAAAAACAATCCGAGTGAGGATCCACTCCACACTTGGGGGCTTAGCCGCAAACCAGCTTTCGCCTAAGTTAAAAGACATTCCGAGTGAGGATCCGCTCCACACTCAGGGGCTTAGCCGCGAACCAGCTTTCACCTAAGTTAAAAGACAATCCGAGTGAGGATCCGCTCCACACTCGAGGCCTTAGCCGCGAACAACTTTTGGCTAAGTTAAAAACAATCCGAGTGAGGATCAGCAACACACTCGGGGGCTTAGCCGCGAACTAGCTTAGCCGTACAAATAGGATCCTGCCATATCTCCTTGGTGGGACCGCGGGAAGAGGACAGTGACAGCCTTGCAGCAGTTTCCTGCAGATGTGCCCACGCCAGCTAATGATATTGGGTTGGAACAGGTGCCCGCTTCACCACTCCGTGAGGGAGGGGTTGTGCTGCAGCATGGAGACATTGAGTGGATGCGGGCTGAGATGTGCATATGTCTCTCTCCACTGTTACCATTACCACCTAGTCGGTACGGCATAGAGCAAACTCGTAACCCGAGGAAGAATAGAAGAATGGAGGGTACGCCAAGGAGGAGTGCGAGGTTGGCCAAGCATGGGGCGTCAAAGAAGTAGCAAGTTCTCATCCGTAAACTATGTTTCGCAGATGAAGGGGAAGTCATCTCAGAGGATGCGCTAAAGATATATGGGGAGTTGTTCTCTCAGCCACTTTCGGACGCACACATTGCCATGATTTTGGCGTTGTTCAGTTGGGAGTCACCGGCTGTGCCCCTCGAGGGGACGACAATGTGCTGATGGCCATGCCGGTGGCTTGGTAGGATATTATCATGAATACTCAACCATTGAGGATGATAGTGTGGAATGTTCGTAGGCTAAACGCACCTGCCCTGTGGAACACGGTTTACCAGGTGGTCAGGGCAGCCAGCCTAACCGTAGTGTGTCTCCAAGAGACAAAGTTGCATGATGTATCCGTGAATGTTCTCCGACAATGCCTCGATGCTAAATTCGAGAAGTTTTTCTATTTGCCCGTGTTGGGAACGCGTGGAGGGATTTTGGTGGCTTGGGATGCCGCTTTGGTCCACCTCTCTAACCTGCACCTTACCAATCATATGCTAACGACGCTAATTAAATGTACAGAGGATGAGCAACCTTGGTGGCTCATGTGCGTGTATGGCCCGCAAGAGGAGTCTGACAAGGTGACTTGGTGGATATTAGAGACTTGCACGTTGGGCCTTGGCTTGTGTCCAGGGATTTCAACCTCATTTCTTGTGAGTAGGACAAGAACAATGCCATGATCAATCGCAGGATGTTGGGAAGGTTTCGCTCAAAGCTTAATTCCCTCGAACTAAAGGAGATATACTTGAATGGAAGAAGATACACGTGGTCGAATGAAAGGAGAGTTGCCACCTTAGAGAAAATTGATCACATGTTCATGTCGAACGAGTGAGATCTGGCATACCCAACTTGCTTTCTCTCGGCTTTGGGTACCGCAATTTTCGACCATTGTCCATTGGTGCATGATATGAATGTCTATATCGGTATGAAAAGCCGGTTCAAGTTTGAGTCGTTTTGGACTAGAGCGGAAGGGTTTATGGATGTGGTTAAATTGGCTTGGAGCTCAACACCTGATGCTTCAAATGATTATCTCACGCTTCAGAACAAGCTAAAAGCCACTTCGGTGAGCCTCCAAAGGTGGAGTGACAGGTGGATTGGGAATGTGAAGCTGCAAATAGCTATTGCTCTCGAGGTTATCAAGCAACTTGACACAGCCATGGAAGAAAGAATCTTATCTGATGTTGAGTGGGAGATGAGGAAGTGCCTCCAGAAGAAGCTGCTTGGCTTGAGCTCCTTGGAGAGGACTATTGCGAGGCAAAGGTCTCGGATACTGCAACTGCATGAAGGGGACGACAATACTAGGCTTTTCTATCAACAGGCCAGTCATCGGCAGAGGAAGAATACCATATGAGTGGTGAAACATAATGGGAACCTATATGCTGGGCAGGAGGAAGTTGCGTCAGCAGTTGATGCATACTTTGGTGCGGCATTTGGCGCCTCGGAGGCTAGGAATCATACTATCAATCTGTGTATTCTTGGACTGCCACACCTTGACTTATCGCATCTCGAGCAACTATTTACAGCTGATGAAGTGGAGAAGGTAATCAAAAGCATGCCACTAGACAAGGCCCCGGGACTGGACGGGTTTACCGGTAGGTTCTATGCAACATGTTGGAGCATCATCAAGGAGGACTTCATGAAGGCAATGGACTATTTATACAAAGGAGACATGAGGGGTTTAGCCGCCATCAACAAGTCTCTTGTCTCCCTTTTGCCTAAGAAGGAAGGAGCACTGGAGGTGGGGGGTTTCGGCCAATAAACCTTGTGCACGGGGCCATCAAGATATCTGAGAAAGTGATCGCTTGTCGGTTTGTGGAGGAGCTGCCCAAGCTAGTTGGTAATCACCAAAGCGCGTTTGTGAAGGGCAGATCTTTGCATGATAACTTCATGCTTGTGCAGAGCATGGTGCAGAGATTGCACGCTCTGAAGAGCTCATCTGTACTGCTCAATCTTGACATCTCAAAAGCCTTTGACTCGGTAAAATGGTCATTCCTTCTTAAGGTTTTGCAACACATGGGCTTCGGACCGAGGTGGAGATCATGGATATGTGGGATTCTTGCAACATCAACAACTAAGATCATGGTGAATGGCGACCCGGGTGACATGATTTACAACTGCAAAGGGCTACGGCAGGGTGACCCCATCTCACCAATGCTATTCATCCTAACTATGGAGCCCCTACAAAAGATGTTCGAGGTGGCTATGAGTCAAGGCGTAATGTCACCACTAGCGTGAGAAGGGATGTGAAAGCGCTTGTTCATCTTTGTGGATGACGTAGTATTGTTCGTCAAGCCCAATCCGCTCGATCTCCAAGTCTGCAAGTGCTTATTTGAGCTGTTTGGAGAGGCAGCCGGGCTGAGAATCATCTTGCACAAGTCTGCAACCCTACCTATCAGGTGCTCTGAGGATGATATATCTATGGCATGTAGTGAGGTCGAGTGTCCCTCGGGATCGATCCCAATCAAGTACCTTGGGTTACCACTATCGTTAAGGAAGCAATCTGCAACGCAACTCCAGTACTTGGTGGACCATATGACAAATAGGCTTCCAAAGTGGAAGGCAACACTTATGCCAAAGAGTGGCCGGCTAACCTTGGTTCATTCTGTGCTTTGCGCCATGCCAATCCATGCTACGATGGCATTTGATCTCCCGATGAAAACTATCACAGCTATGAACAAGATCTGCAGAGGCTTCTTGTGGTGTAGGAGAGCAGAAGCGAATGGTGGCAACTATGCGGTTGCATGGGACATGGTTTGCTCGCCCAAGTGGGTAGGTGGATTGGGGCTGCCGAGCCTAAGATGGATGAACATTGCCATGCAGGCCCGTTGGCTATGGTTACAAAGGACATATGAGACAAAGCTGTGGAGTGAGTTTCGAATAAAAGTCGCAGATGATGCAACACTGCTGTGCCAGGCTGCTATGAGGAGTATAGCGCGGTCGGGCCACACAACACTTATTTGGGAAGATAGATGGTTAGATGGACGGAGAGTTCAGGAGATTGCATCGCGTGTGTATGACCTGGTTCCACCTAGAATACGTAGGACGAGGTTGGTTTGCTCGGCCATGGAGAGTGGATCTTGGGCGATGGATTTCGCCCCAAATTTTGGCCTGGACACCCTGCATGAATTCCTCATGCTCTGGCAGGTGGTTGGTACTTGGCAGCCAGCCCAGGACGATGTGCCAGATGAGGTTAACTGGTCATGGGAGGCAAACAGCTGGTTCTCCGTGAAATCAGCATATGCGGCTAGATTTTGGGGAAGAGATGTAATCCCAACGGCGGGCTTGACATGGAAGTCGCGTGCTCCTTTGCAATGCAGATTCTTTACTTGGTTGGCCATGAAAGACATATGCTGGACCTCATACCATCTTGCACGGAGAGGCCTACCGCATCAAGCCGCATGCCCTTTCCGTGATCAAGAATAGGAAACAATCAATCATCTTAAGCTCACGTGTGTGTTCACTAGAACAATCTGGGCGGCCATTTGTGTGGCGCTTGATTCACGAACTTGGATCCCAACTACCCAGGACTCGCTAGTGGAGTGGGCCATTGACAAGCGTGGATCAAACAATGTGAGTACGAAGGACCTGCACACCATCTTTGCACTCACATGGTGGGAGTTGTGGAAGCATAGGAATGCAATCATCTTCGAGGACGCACAACCGTTGGTCTTCCCGTTGCTAAAAAAGATTTGTAATGAGGGTTTGGTTTGGTCCTCTGCTGGGTTACTAAAAGTGAATGTAAGTCCCTTCTTTTGTAGGGTAGAGAGGTGGGTGAGTGGTGAGGATTAGCTTGTACTGATAACCCTGTAAACTACGGTGGAGGCACTCTTTGCCTTATCTTCTTTAATATATGTTATGCACACTCATGCATATTCGAGAAAAAAACAATCCAAGTGAGGATCTGCTCCACACTCAGGGGCTTAGCCGCAAACCAGCATTCACCCGAAGTCAAACAAAACACGAAGCAAATAGAAGTGCAAAGGGTTTCAAATTAATGTTCTAATCCGTCCGAATGTCTCCAAGGAAAAGCGAGCTCAAACACTCGACAAAGTATATCATTACATCAACCACCCGACATTCCGGGGCAAATCCAACCAAGTGTTTTTAAGCTTCAGGCGGAGGGCTGGCTGGATCGACGAAGGTCTCAAGATCGATCCCATCGGCGATGCGAGTGGCGGCTTTAGCAAAGGTCTCCATACAATCCTCAAACTTGAGGTTCATCTTGTTCACCACTCGGAGGTTCTTCAGCTTCTCTTCATCCATGTTCTTGCAATGAACATGGACAAGTGACAACGCCGCATCAGCACCACTCCGGGCGGAGGATTTCTTCCAAGCCTTCACCCGAGCGGGAATATTGTTCAGCCGCGTTAGGATCGACTCCAGGTCCTTCTAAGTCCCTTCACCCGGCTGCAACTCCTCGTCAATCCAACCCACCGCACCTTTCACCCGAGTGATGAAACCCAATGGATTCTCCAAGCAGTCTTCAAGCCGAAGGATGGCAAGGGCGGTGTTGTCAGCGACAAGTGACCTAGCAGGGTCCAAATCCCTCTCTATCCTCTGCAGCTCCAATTCCTTGTTATAGAAATGTTCTGCATTAGAAAGGATGATCCGTGAGTAGATGATCAAGGAAAACCTGGCAATATGCAGATTTCACTCGGCCGGAGAAAAACTTACCACCGGGCTTCTGACTAAAATCTTCACAGACGTCTTCAATGTGCTTCTCCAAGGCATCCTTCTTGTCAGTTAGTTGGGTGACCTTCTCGTCCAGCTTGGCCTTCTCCTGAGCGAAAGCCTCGGCAGCAACTTTAAGGTTCTTGATTTCCTCCTCCAACTTGCTGACTGAAGCCAGCTTCTCGTTGACGAGTTTGGCCTTGGTCTTTGCTTCCTTCTGGGCCAGCGCCAGGTCCTTGCCCTTGTTCTCCAGCACCTGCTTCATGGTTTCTAAAGAAATAGAAGTCTTGGGCCTCATTATGAGTTGGTCATTCTCGCTACGAACATCTATCGGAGCGAAATGATTCAGATCAAGAGGGAAGAACAACATTTAGCTACCAGTCAGAGGAAATGGCTCACCCCCATGGCCTTCTTCTCCTACTCCAGTCGGGCGCTCTTGAGCTTCTCAGCCTCCAAGTCGAGTCGAAGGGCTGTCACCTCCTTCTCCATCGTGGCATAGTGGGATCCCATCTCGCAAGTCCTCTTCAACATACAAAAAACGGTTAGTCGGAAGATCCTGAAAGGAAACCAAAAGAAATAACCGATGAACACCCGAGAAGACGCCGCTGGAAGGAACAAGCTTGATCAATATCAGATCCTGAAGTACCCTTTGACTACCGAGTGGAATCCTCACTTGGTCGTGCTCCCAAGGAGGAATAAGCTCGACCAACAACATATCTTGAAGTACCCTCTATTCTGTCCTCATTCGGCTGACTCCTGAGTCGGCGATGAAGAAGATAGAGGACAACAACACAAGATGACCTACTCCACTCGGCTGACCCCTGAGTCGGTGATGAAGAAGAGAGGACAACAACACAAGATGGCCTACTTCACTTGGCTGACTCCCTAGTCGGTAACGAAGGAAATCCTACTTATTATCTCACCAGAGCACGAGTGTCGTAAGGCGCCCTGAACACCTAGTGACAAGTTCTAAAGGCTACTGCCGATCGCCAGCAATCAACGGCAGCCTTGGGGACTACACCCAGTGGGTGCACTCAGCATGCCCCCACTAGAAAGTGACTCGTTGATGAGCTAACAAATACTCTAAGACTACCACTGATTGATCCAGGCAATGGTAGCCTCGGGGACTACACCCACTGGGTGCACTCAGCGTGCCCCCACTGGTTCATGTCCACTCAACTACGCCCTGGCTAGACTCTGAGTGGACATAAAAAGTTTCGACATTTTAAGACTCCTACCGACTAACTCCAGTCAACAGTAGCCTTGGGAACTACACCCAGTGGGTGCACTCAGCGTCCCCCCACTGGATCATGCACACCTAGTGGGTGTGCCCCGCGCAAACCCACTGGCAGAAAGCCTGCAACAAGGAAAGAAGAAAGCCATATAGAGATGCAACATTTGTTAGTGAGGCATAATGAGTAGGGCCAAAGAGATCCATGTGAAGCAATTCAAAAGGACGAGTGGTAGTCATGCTAGTCCTTGAGGGGTGCTTGGACTTGGTCATCTTTCCAGCCTCACAAGCCCCGCAAAGATGATCTTTGAGGAATTCGACACACTCGATGCCAATTACGTGCTTCTTCTTCGCGAGTGTATGTAAGTTCCTCATGCCAGCATGACCTAGTCGTCGATGCCATAGCCTGCCCTCTGAAGCTTTTGCAAGTAGACATGTGGCAGGCTGTGGTCCTGCAGAGAAATCAACAATATACAAGTGTCCTCTCCTAAAGCCTTCGAATACTTTGGAATTGTCAAATTCCATGACCACAATGCAACAATATTTGCCAAAGACGACAACCATATCAAGACCACAAAGCATTGAGACAGACATGAGGTTGAATCCTAGGGACTCGACAAGCATGACTTTGTCCATGCGTCAATCCTTTGAGATTGCAACCCTACCTAGACCCAATACCTTGCTTTTGCCTTTGTTAGAATAGGTGATACACTTCAGATGTGATGGAGATAAAGCAATGCCCATCAATAAGTTCTTGTCACTGGTCATGTGATTTGTACATCCACTGTCAAGGACCCACTCAGTAGCTTCGGGTTGATCATCCTACAGATGAATTAGTGCAACTTACGAACTCATATACTTCAATAGTGAAGAATATGACATCAAATTCATCAGATTGAATTTCATCAAGCAGTATAACAGATATAGCAGTATAAGGATGTGAGAAATGAGTAATTCATTTCTTCTTGATTAGCTTGCGTCCTTTCAAGCATATTCAAGTCTCCAGCAAATTCTTTAGACGTTCAAGTTCGTCTGGAGACCTGACCCTGCATAAGAGATTAGTTCGTTTTCTTCACCACCCACATCTGGAGGGGTGGCAAAGAATTCATCATTCCGCGAGCTCCATAAGAGAATGGTGGCATTGAAGCCAGAGCACTTCGTTTCATAGAAGAGGGGTTAGAGTATGCATATGAATAAGAAGATAAATTCTTCGAGGACTTATGAACATAATGATTTGAAGATAATGCACATATTCATAGCTCTTAGATTTTCCCTACAAAACAGAAGCGTTAGCACGATGATGTTCATATGAGGATTTGGATCCATGTGACGAATTTGATCCGTATGAGGACTTGCATCCATATGAAGACTTTGGTCCATATGAAGAATTAGATATGGGGTTCCTATTCTTTACAGGTGGTGTCATGAGAACATTCACCTGAAGGCTTTCAAGGCACCTTTTGGGAACCTAGATTTTCTTCATAGGGGGACCATTCCTATAGTTAGTTGCAACATATCTAGCAAATACTTCACCATTCTGATTTTTGAACAGTTTATAGTTGGAGTCAAATGAGTCATCAGATGAATATGAAGATTCACAAGTAAAGCCAGATAAAGTGGATGGTTCTACGGGAGGTCGTTTCGCAGCAACCCATGAGGTTTTAGGATACTTCTCAGGTTTCCAGTAGGTCCCATCAGCATTGAGTTCCCTCTCAAAGGCAATACCCTCTTTCTGGTTCCTATTGAGGATCTGCTTCTTAAGCACATCACAAAGAGCCAGATGCCCTTTGAGGCTTTTGTACATGCCTGTCACATACAATTCCTTCAACCCTGCATTGTCGTCAGTGATACTTGTGGTATCCTCAGATGAGGAATTTGTGACCACAGAGATAGTTGAAGAATTTGCAGCAATAGTAGCATTTGAACTTTCAGGTGAAGAATTAGCAGATTCACGTTCTATGCATTTCAAACATGGTGGAATGAATTCCTCCTGAGCGGAACTGATCTATTGAGCAAGCAATGAATCATTTTCCATCTAAAGATCTTCAGGACTCACCCTTTGTCGGTGTCCTGGATATGGGGGTATCCAGCCCTGCCTGCCTGCGGCCCACCACATGGCTCCATCGACGGCCTGGTGCGGCCCAGCTTCAGCATCAACAACTCAAGACCCTCGCGAGGGGCCAAGCCTCGCGAGGCGGATGACGCCAAGACCCCCGAGGGGATCGGCCTTCTCAGGCTGGCTCCCGAGGGCCAGAGAGTTCTATGCAAGGTTTACCTCATGAGGCTCACCCGACGTGAGCCATGACGGCCAAGGCCAGGCGGGCGCAGAGCGCAGGTTTCCTCTTCGGTGCAAAGGAGGTAGGCCATAGGCATGGAGTCCCGAGGAATCAGCCAAAGGTTTCCATTCTGGTGCAACAAGATGAAGACCGCCAGGACAGCAGGACAGAGGTCATCGACGAGCCTACCGCAGCATCACGACCAGAGGATTTTTGCAGGCAAAGACTACTTTTGTCAGGATAAGCTGTACTACTTGTCCCCTCTCAAATCCGGTCGTTGTGGGATCCCTTCCCACCAACATTTGGGAAGAGGACCAAGGCCACTATAAATAGGACTAGCCACCACCATAGAGGCAAGACAAGTCGAACTAGATCACACCACACCAGCTCCCTTGAGCTCAAGAACACCTCACCTCCTGAGGCCAGTTCATCCATTGTACTAGTTCATCCTCATCCCTCCGAGGCAATCCACCAAAACGCTGGAGTAGGGTATTACACCGCAAGGTGGCCCGAACCAGGATAAACTATTGTGGGTCTTTGTATCTTTAAGCTTGTCGCGCTAGGCTTAGGAAGATCGCGACTAGGCAGGCTGGGTAGGTTGAGATCTCTGCATGCACCCTAGAGTTCGAACCTCTCAAGGGTTTGCGGAACCCGTAATCCGACATTTGGCGCGCTAGGTAGGGGTGCATCGGGTCTTCTCTTCCGTCGATCAATCTATCGCCACTCCGACACCTCCATGGCCGATGCATGCCAAGCTCGCGCCGAGCGTCGGGCCACAGTCGCCGCCCGTGTCGCTCAGACGGCTCCGGCGGGCGATGGTTGTGCCCATCGCGCTCCGTCTCCGGTGGCCGACGCTGCCATGGGCCCTGCCGGCCACGAGCAGCAAGCTTCATCGCTGCACCCGTCGGTGCATCACGACGGGCGCACCGCTACTCCATCACTGACCCCAGCAGCTTCGTCCTCCCACAGGCATCGCGGCCAGGCGGACGCGCAGGCCGCTCTGCTCATGGCGAGAGAGCTTCTTCGCTACCGCCCGGTTGGTGACCTCTACGAGGAGTGGCTTGAGCAGATCGCTGAGCTCGTCAGCGTGGCGCACGGGGGCTCCACCGAGCTGGCTCGCTTACTGCCTCAGCAGCCGCCTGTAGCGGGTGACGTGGCGCACAGGGCTCCTCCACCACCATCGGCCCAGGGCGCCATCGTTGGACCAAGGCGTGCGGCACCACGGCGCGACCCGCCGCACCCTGCGCCAGCTCGAGAGGACGTGTGCTGCCAGGTGGTGCAGCGACTTCAAGGAGAAGCGCACGTGCTTCCAGCACCCCAACACCAGGCCCACGTACCGCCGCAGGAGGTGGCGGTGCGCGTGCACCAGGACCAGTTTCCACCCCCTCGACGACCTTTGGTGGCTGTCGGTGTCAAAACCGGCGGATCCCTGGTAGGGGGTCTCGATCTGTGCGTCTTAGGCTGATGGTAACAAGAAGCAAGGGACACAATGTTTACCCAGGTTCGGGCCCTCTCGATGGAGGTAAAACCCTACTTCCTGCTTGATTAATATTGAAGATATGAGTAGTACAAGAGTAGATCTACCACGAGATCGTAGAAGCCAAACCCTAAGAGCTAGCCTATGATGGTATGATTGTAATTGTGATCGGCCTTCTAAGGACCATCCTCTCCGGTTTATATAGACACCGGAGAGGGCTAGGGTTTACATGGAGTCGGTTACAAGGAAGGAAATATAATATCCGGACCGCCAAGCTTGTCTTCCACGCAAAGGAGAGTCCCATCCGGACACGGGCCGGAGCCTTGAATCTTGTATCTTCATGCGCCAATAGTCCGAACGATGTATATAGTCCGGCTGTCCGGATACCCCCTAATCCAAGACTCCCTCAGTAGCCCCTGACCAGGCTTCAATGACGATGAGTCCGGCGCGCAGTCTTGTCTTCGGCATTGCAAGGCGGGTTCCTCCTTCCGAATACTCCAAGGTTATTATCGAACACGTAGACCGTGTCCGGATCTGCAAAATGATCTTCACATACCATGTAGAGAGAATGATACCTCAGCTGACAACTTTTTAGACGATGTGATATGTCATTATGGTCAGGTCATTATTCGAACCGTTTTCCCACAATCAGCCATAGCGCATATTGCGAGGCAGTTTCCTTGACACGTCTTATCAAAGCAGAGATAGTGTCCCCTTATCACGGGATTCTTATCAATACGGGTATGGGTAATCCCACCGTGCCATCAATCGTGGTGCTTGGGAAGTAAGCGATTCTCAACGGGCTAGTGGGGAGGCGCACCACCTTCGTGGCCTCTATAAAGGGATAAAGGACCCTCATTTTCACCCACGCTCTCTTCCTCCTTCGCTCATCCTCACCTCCCCGAGCTCCAGCGCCCTAGTCCAAATCTTCTCCGCACAGCTAAACATGTCCGGAGCAGGAGGTAAGTGGGTGGCTTCCACCGTGAAGGAGAAGAATATCACGAATCTTCGGGCGGCCGGATACTTGGCCGCAGACATAGTGCACTGGCTACCGGACGACGGGCAGGTTATTCCAACTCCAGGACCCCACGAGAGGGTCGTGTTTCTCGCCCACTTCGTCTATGGACTGGGGTTTCCGCTTCACCCCTTCGTCCGCGGGCTCGTGTTCTACTATGGGCTAGATTTCCATGATCTAGCCCCGAACTTCGTCCTCAACATCTCGGTGTTCATCGTCGTATGCGAGGCCTTCCTCCGTATCAAGCCTCATTTCGGCTTGTGGCTGCAAATCTTCTGCGTGAAGCCGAAGATCGTGAGCGGTCAGCAAGCGGAGTGCAGAGGATCCATGGTGGGCAAGATGCCTAACGTCACCTGGCTTGACGGCTCCTTTGCAGAAACCGTGAAGGGGTGGCAGTCGGGGTGGTTCTACATCACCGAGCCGCGCGACGCCAACTGGGCGGAGGCCCTCGAGTTCCGATCCGGAACCGCCATGCGACTCACCTCCTGGGAACAGAAGGGCCTGTTCTGGGGCGAATCTACAGAGCTGACTGGACTCCAAAACTGCATCAAGGGCATGAAGGACAAGAACATCAAGCTTGTCAACGTGATCCAGGTCATGCTCGTTCGCCGGATTCTACCGTGGCAAAGGCGGGCATTCAGTCTATGGGAGTTCGTCCCGACCGAACACCAGACGCTTCAGAGGCTCTACGGCATGAAGCACAAAAACGTGTGGAAGGCGTTGTTCAAGGCCTCCGAAGTACCTCCTCCCATATCCGAGGACCGTGGGCTCCACGCCGCGCGGCTTGCTAGTCAGGTGAGTTCTCAGGCTGCCACCGGATTCGGTTCTTCCCAATATATTCATGGGGGAGCCTTAAGTAATTGTGCATATTTGTTCAGGATTATGTGGAGACAGCGGAGCAGATTAACTGTCCGGCTCCGCTACTAGAAAGCCCAGCTAATGCTCTCCTGACGGAGATGCTGGTCCCGGCACCCTACAAGGGGCCGGAGAAGAAGGCCGATAAGAAGGTCCCGGGGATCCGAAAGGGTCTCCGACGTAAGGTTGCGCCAGAAGCCTCGTGCGAAGACGACGAGGCACACTCCTCCCCCGAAGGGGAAGAAGAAGAAGAGGAGGCCGCCCCATCCGGAAGGACGAGGGTCCTGAGAGGGCGGACCAGGGGGCCAGGAGAGGCCCCCGGCGCAAGGTTGTCATACCCTCGTCGTCCGATGACGACGAGGCAGATTCCTCCCACGGAGGCAGGGGAAAACAAGAAGAATCTCCACCTCCCCGTATTGGGGGGGGGGGCGAAAAAGAGGAAGGCTGCCCCAGAGGGGGAGGCTGGGACGTCCAAGAAGGGAAAGGCGTCCCTTCCGAACTACTCCGCCACCGCCGCCGATAGCGAGAAGGGGTGGCTGCCTAGGAAGAAGCCCCTAGTGTGATCATAAGTATCCGCACTCTATCGTACTTTTGCTTCATAGTTTTGTTATAACACCGAACTTGTATGTAGTCCAGCCAGGGTCCATCCTGAGGCATCATCTTCGGATGGGTCCTTGAGCGATTCGGCGATGAACTCGCTCCCGACGGCCACTACTCCTCAGCCTGCAGATGACACAAAGGTGTTATCCCAAAGGCTCCCAGAGCGGGGGGAGGTGGCTCTGGAGGCGCCCAAGGCGGCATTCCAGACGTCGGACACGCGGGGTTCAAGATCCCCGCGGACTGTGTTGATGAGAGCCACAGTAGGCCGGGCTCTCAACCGAACATTGTTCCGGAGCCTTCAATGGTTCCGGACTCAGGAGGGCAGCCCCTCGTTAGGGAGGGAGAGCCGTCTGTGTCAAGGATTTCCGTTGCACCTGAGGTGCCGGATTGTCTGCTGGAAGCGCTTCGCGGCGCTTCCGTAGATGAAGAGCACCATACTCTTATGAGTGCGGTGATTCAGAAGGTTTCGTCTGCCGAGAGCGGACTAACCGAAGCCTGCACCAGCCTCCTGACAGGCTTTGAGGTAAGTAACAAAAATGTGTGAAGTTACCACCCGATAGGTAGTAGCCCCTGATACTCTGTTTGGTGTTCAGAAGGAAAAACCAAATGGAGGGTCAATTATAATCCACAGGAGTCTAACAAGAAGTTTGAATGTGAGTAAACAAGCTGTGCTGCTTGCTGCTGCTGTCCGTACGGCCGAGATCGCCGGCCTAAAATAGGACTTGGAGCAGGCGTAGGGAGAGCTCGACCTCATGAGGAGGCAGCTCGAAGACAGCAAAGGTAAATGATTCCCCTCTCTCATATAATGAAGGATAGATAAAATTGGTTATTCTAATGACGAAGCATCGTGATTTGGTAACAAAGGCGACCACCGAAGTGGCGTCTCTCAAGAAAGCGATGTCCGAGGCCGAATGCAAGGCGGCCTTGGAACGCAAAGAGCGCGAAAAGCAAGATGCGAGAGTGGGAGAGGTACAACAAGAGCTCCAGGATCTCGACAAGAGGTTCGAGGCCGTGGAGCATGAGCTTAAGGCGAAACAGGGCGACCTTACGAAGGCCCTTGCAAGTATAAAAGACGCCAAGGCCGAAGCCGAGAAGGCACAACAGGAAATCCAGGAGGCCAAAAAGATAGCGGCGGGTCAGAAATTCTTTATGAAAAGCAAACATGTGGAGGAGGCATTTCTTTTACTTACCCGAGTCTGAAGCTCTCCAGGGGCATTTGCCGATCTGCCACGCAGTGTATCAGATGCCGCGGAGTTCTACCGTGCTCAGGAGGGAAGCTCAACGGAGAAGCTGTTCTGGTCCCAGTATGCTGGGGCCAAACATCCAACGCCTCTGAGTGACCAACTGAAGCAGTTGGTCAAACTCCACAGGGCAGCCGAAGTGGCTATGAAGGATTTCAAAGTCCGGATGTGGCCTGGTGAGCCCCTGCCCACCAGCTACTTCGGCCTGATCAAGCGGATGGTGAATGCCTGTCCGCGACTGGAAGTCATCAAGCAATCCGTTTGCATTGAGGGTGCCCGCCGGGCCTTTGCCCGTGCGAAGGTGCATTGGGGCAAGCTAGATGCGGAGAAGCTGGTGAAGGACGGGCCGCCGAAGGGCAAGGCGCATCGCTATTCGGAGAAGTATTATGATGGCGTTATGAAGGGCGCTCGCCTCGTGGATGATGAATGTACCAAGGACATAATTTTAGAATGAATTCACTTCTGTCATGTTTGTAATTTAAGGACGAAGTTACTTGCGCTATGTAGCGCTTTTGTTATTTAAAATATTACCTTCTGTGCGGCTGTTTATAAAATTCTGAAAGTAGGCCAATCGTCGGCTTCCGCCCCCATGTAACTAGTACTGGGGTGTTCGTGGAAAACCCGGACACTCTTTATCCAAATGTTTGGTCCCTTAAGGAGGTGTCCGGCGCAGCGAACAAGGAAATCGGACTATGCGGCTTTATAACCTTCACTTAGCCATAGAAGTCTACAATTTTAAATTTTGGCAAAGCCCCTAGAATCCGGAAGGCCGAATTGGGGCGCTATATACGCCTAGATCGGACGAAGCCGAATTATCGCCTAAAGCGGAAAAATCTTTAAGGATTTTAGGACCTCTCGAACAGCGACTAGCTCTCGCCACATCATGCCGGTCAGTTTTCGGCTTTCTCTACTGAGGTGCTCGTCCGGAAGAATCGGGACACAATCGCAGTAGTTCTCCCTGCGCTACCTTAGCCGATATAACGGAACGTAAGGCACCAAAACAAGGGAGCCGGGCTATCCCAACTGTAGACCCAAGACATGATTCGGAGCTGATGCATATAATGCTATAAGTTCGGGGTGCCGCACTGCTGAAAGTGTTCGGACTTGTCTTGCCGTATTATGGGGTGCCATAAGAAGCCCCTGGCAAATTGAACGTACCAAGGTGTATGGATGCAATATCAAATAGACATTTGTAAGAAAAAAATGCTCAAATAAGAATAATAAGCTGATGCTATATATGATCTCCCATTGATGAATAATACGTTTAAGCGTATGTTTACAATGAATGCATTAAGCAGAGATAAATAGGATTATTTGACATACCCTATCCGGGGGCAGGCTACGTACAGATAGATAAAGCAGGTATAACGATCGTAAATAGATTCCACCTGGGTATTTCCTTCTATGCACAAAGCCTGTTGCCTCCTTGGTTTCTCTCCTATGTAAGTCCGACAATCCGGCTCTTCTGGAGAGGCTGCACTAAAGCAATGTCCTGAAAGGTGAAAGGAAAGGTTACGAAGGTACGTGGCGGTGATACCGCACTGTTGACTGAGCCACTGTCGTGCCTCCGCCTGTGCCCATGGTATTTTAAGTGCGTAATTGTGTATGCGTGGCACAAATGATTCTTTGATGGGCTTTGAGCGGAGGCCGGACTACTAGTCATGCTCTTGGTGTGCCTGGTGGTCCTGTTGCGGGGTGCTCCGAACTCGCTTGACGGTGCTTGAGGTTGTCGTCGCCGGATTGCTGGTTTGCCGGAGGAGGCCGCATTGTACTTCTGCCGCGAGGGCTGCAGTATGCTCTTTTGTACAGAGAGAGCGGTGCATGTTTCCGTTGACTGTTATGACCCCACGTGGGCCTGGCATCTTGAGCTTGAGGTATGCATAGTGTGGTACCGCATTGAATCTAGCGAATGCGGTTCTCCCAAGCAGTGCGTGGTAACCACTACGGAAAGGGACGCTATCGAAGATTAACTCCTTGCTTCGGAAGTTGTTTGGAGATACAAAGACCACTTCCAATGTTATAGAGCCCGTACACTGGGCCTCTACTCCAGGAATTACACCTTTAAAGGTGGTTTTGGTGGGCTTGATCCTTGAAGGATCGATGCCCATTTTGCGCACTGTGTCTTGGTAAAGCAGGTCAGGCTGCTGCCGCCATCCATAAGGACTCGCGTGAGGTGGAATCCATTGATGATTGGGCCTAAGACCAATGCGGCTGAGCCGCCGTGACGGATGCTAGTAGGATGATCCCTACGATCAAAGGTGATCGGACAAGCTGACCGTGGGTTGAGTTTGGGGACGACTGGCTCCATCGCGTAGACGTCTCGTAGTGCTCACTTCCGTTCCCGCTTGGGATGTGAGTGGCGTAGATCATGTTGACCGTTTTCACCTGGGGGAAAATTTCTTCTATCCCCCGTGTTCGGACGCCGGGGCTCCTCTTCATCGTTGCTGTGCAACCCCTTGTCCTTGTTTTCGGCATTTATTTTGCCGGCCTGTTTAAATACCCAGCAGTATCTATTGGTGTGGTTGGTTGGCTTGTCCGGGGTGCCATGAATTTGGCACGAGCGCTCCAGTATACGATCTAGACTGGACGGTTCCTGATTGTTTCTTTTGAATGGCTTCTTCCCCTGACCGGATTTAGATCTGCTGAATCCGGCATTGACTGCTGTGTCTTCGGTGTTGTCGCTGTTGTTCCGTCGCTTGTGTCTGTTGCGCCATAGCTTTCCATTATTGTCACGGACATCTGACGTGCCAGAATGTGGCGTAGTGCTGCTACGAGCCAACCAGCTGTCCTCGCCCGCGCAAAAGCGGGTCATTAGTGTCGTGTGAGCTGCCATGGACTTGGGTTTCTCCTGGCCGAGGTGTCGGGCGAGCCACTCGTCGCGGATATTATGCTTGAAGGCCGCTAGGGCTTCAACATCCGGATAGTCAACTATTTGGTTCTTTTTAGTTAGGAACCGAGTCCAGAATTTCCTTGCTGATTCTCCGGGCTGTTGAGTGATGTGGATCAAGTCATCGGCGTCCGGAGGTCGCACATATGTGCCTTGGAAGTTGTCAAGGAATGCGTCTTCCAGGTTTTCCCAACTGCAAATGGAATTTGTGGGCAGGCTATTAAGCCAGTGCCGGGTGGGTTCTTTGAGCTTAAGGGGAAGATACTTGATGGCATGTAGATCATCTCTGCGGGCCATGTGGATGTTGACAAGGAAGTCTTCAATCCATACCGCGGGGTTTGTTGTGCCATCGTATGATTCGATGTTTACGGGTTTGAACCCTTCTGGGAATTCATGATCCATCACTTCATAAGTGAAGAAGAGGGGGTGTGCTGCGCCTCTGTGCCGGGCTATGTCACAACGCAGTCCGGCCAAATCTGGCTGGTTGTGTTCGGGCCAGCCGGATTTACTGTTAGTGTATCTGGTATGATGGTCATCGTCATGTGCTGCAGCGCACCCCCGTGATCCGTAGATTGATCTTGGTTGTCCTGTGATGCTATCCAATCTATCACGCAGGTCCTGAGTATTGCCCCGGGCCGTAGTAAACTGGCACGGGGGTGCAGGCTGGTATTCGGGCTGATATGCCATTTTATCCCGACCTCGAGGCGGCCGGTCAACTGTGTGGCGCTCGAGTCCATATTCCTCAGCTGCCAGGACTTTCGTCCATCTGTTTGTGAGTAGATCTTGATCAGCTTGAAGCTGCTGCTGCTTCTTCTTCAGGCTCCTCTCAGTGGCAATAAGCCGGCGCTTGACGCGCTCCTGCTCCGCGGGGTCCTCAGGCACGCCGAACTCGTCGTCGCTGAGGCTAATCTCGTCTTCGGAGGGGGGGCATGTAGTTGTCCTCCTCTGGATACCCGTCCGTCGCCTGCTCATCTGGCTGTCCTGCCCATCCTCCTGCTCGGCCTGCTTGAAGGCGGGCTGATCGGGATTGTATTCATCTTCGGCACCGTCCGGATTGTTTTCGTCTCTGGTGCCGGTATTGTCTTGGCAGGGCTTGGAGCGGCGCTGGCCACGCCCATGTTTTCCTTTCTTCTTGGAGGGGTTATCCTCCATTGCCTCATCGCCATTTGTTTCTTTCGGAGTGTCCACCATATATATATCATATGAAGAGGTGGCTGTCCACCGCCCTATGGGCGGTGGCTCCTGTGTGTCTCTTGCATCGTCGTCCATACCGTCGATGTTTTCGGAGTCAAAGTCAAGCACATCGGTTAAATCATCGACTGTGGCAATGAAGTGGGTGGTGGGTGGGCAGCGAATTCCTTCATCGCCTGCTTCCCACTCAAGCCGGACATAGTTTGTCCCAGAGCCTCCTGACAAAGAGAGAGACTTTAATGAGTTCAGCATGTCGCCAAAGGGCGAGTGCTGAAAGATGTCCACAGTGGTAAACTCCATTACCGGAGCCCAACCTGTCTTGGCTGGCTCAAGGGTATGCGGACCAGAGCCAATGACCGGATATGAGTCCGGGGGCCCGGGGTTACAGGCCTCCACAGAGGTGAGACCTGCGTTCGGCTCCACCGCCGATGAGTATGCGGCCTGCGGGGCGGGGTCCACCCCTCCATCCTTGGGCAACGCAACCTGTTCCGGATTTAGATCCGAGGCTACTACAGGGATGATGTCCCGAGCATTGTTCGATAGCAGGTCTAGGCCGTGCTCGTCGTGACTATCCGGCGCTCCCGGCTCAGGCCCGAATCCGTCGAAGATCAAGTCTCCGCGAATGTCCGCCATGTAGTTCAAGTTTTCGAACCTGATCTGGTGGCCAGGGGCGTAGCTGTCGATCTGCTCCAGATGACCAAGCGAATTGGCCCGCAGTGCAAAGCCACCAAACACAAAGATCTGTTCGGGGAGAAAAGTCTCGCCCTGGACCATGTTGTTGGCGATTGAAGACACCATCAAGCCTCGAAGCGACGACACAGAGGAACTCTCAATGAAAGCACCAATGTCGGTGTCAAAACCGGTGGATCTCGGGTAGGGGGTCCCGATCTGTGCGTCTTAGGCTGATGGTAATAGGAAGCAAGGGACACAATGTTTACCCAGGTTCGGGCCCTCTCGATGGAGGTAAAACCCTACTTCCTGCTTGATTAATATTGAAGATATGAGTAGTACAAGAGTAGATCTACCACGAGATCATAGAGGCTAAACCCTAAGAGCTAGCCTATGATGGTATGATTGTAATTGTGATCGGCCTTCTAAGGACCATCCTCTCCGGTTTATATAGACACCGGAGAGGGCTAGGGTTTACATGGAGTCGGTTACAAGGAAGGAATATAATATATGGATCGCCAAGCTTGTCTTCCACGCAAAGAAGAGTCCCATCCGGACACGGGCCGGAGCCTTGAATCTTGTTTCTTCACGCGCCAATAGTCCGGACGATGTATATAGTCCGGCTGTTCAGATACCCCCTAATCCAAGACTCCCTCAGTGGCCATGGAAGTATGCCGCATGTTCACCTCGGAGCTTCGGAACGTCGTCTGGCCAAGCAAGTTCAAGCCTGACCTGCCTCAGTGCTACGACGGCATCGCCGACTCCTCCGAGTTCCTGCAGCTCTACGAGCTGAGCATTGAGGCAGCTAGCAGCAATGAGAATATCATGGAAATCTGGTTCCTGATTGCTCTCAAGGATGACACGCGTTCTTGGCTCCTGAACATACCCAAGGGGTCGGTTTCTTCCTGGGTGGAGATGCGCGGCCGCTTCATCGCCAACTTCCAGGGCACTCGCGACCGTCCGCTGGCCGCGGGTGACCTGCGTCGCATCAAGCAGCAGCCTAGAGAGACCCTGCAGAAGTATATCCAGCGCTTCAACAACGTTCGCCTCAAGATCCCCAAGGTGACAGACGAGGCCATCATTCCAGCGTTCACCGATGGCGTCTGCGATGTCAAGATGAAGGAGGAGCTCGCCATCCGCGGGGATCTCTGCACAGCTCTGGAGATGTTCAACATGGCGAACAAGTGCGCAAGGGCCAACGATGGGCGAATCTCCCTCCTCGAGCTTCCCGATGCTGATCCAGGAGACAAGAAGACCAAGACCAAGGACATGAAGCGCAAGGGGCTGGCCATGCTTGCGGCTGAGCCAGAGACGAATCGCGGCTGCGACCATCCCGAGTCATCCAAAAGCAACTGGCCATTCTGCGTCTTCCACGACGTTCATAGCCACAACACTGTAACACCCACGATGCGGCTATATGTCCCACGTGTCGAAGCACGACTTAGAGGCATAACCGCATTGTGGTTTTGTCGCAAGAAGGGTCATCTTCACACAATCCCATGTAATGAACAAGACTGGGATAAAGAGTTGGCTTACAATCGCCACTTCACACAATGAACATATAATAAATCATACATCATTCAGAGTACACACGTAGTCCGACTACGGACGAAGCCAAAAGAAAAGAAGATAACCCAACTGCTAGATCCCCGATCGAACCAACTGGGCTCCACTACTGATCAACATGAAACGAAACATAGCAACAACTAAGATCTTCGTTGAGCTCCCATCTGAGCTCGGTTGCATCATCTGCACTGGTATCATCGGCACCTGCAACTGTTGTGATAGTATCTGGTGAGTCACGAGGACTCAGCAATCTCAAAACCTGCGAGATCAAGACTATTTAAGCTTATGGGAAAGGAAGGGGTAAAGAGGTGGAGTTGCAGCAAGCACTAAGCAAATATGGTGGCTAACATACGCAAATAAGAGCGAGAAGAGAGCAAACGGAACGGTCGTGAAGCTAGCAATGATCAAGAAGTGATCCTGAACTCCTACTTACGCCAAACATAACCCAAAACCGTGTTCACTTCCCAGACTCCGCCGAAAAGAGACCATCACGGCTACACACGCGGTTGATGCATTTTAATTCGGATCTGGTGTCAAGTTATCTACAACCGGACATTAACAAATTCCCATCTGCTATAACCGTAGGCACGGCTTTCGAAAGATTATACCCTGTAGGGGTGTCCCAACTTAGCCCATGATAAGCTCTCGCGATCAACAAAGGATATACCTTCTCCCAGGAAGACCCGATCAGACTCGGAATCCTGGTTTACAAGACATTTCGACAATGGTAAAACAAGACCAGCAAAGCCGCCCGATGCGCCGACAATCCCGATAGGAGCTGCACATATCTCGTTCTCAGGGCAACACCGGATAAGTCAAGCTACGAGTAAAACCAGCCCTCGAGTTGCCCCGAGGTGGCCCCGCAGGCTACTCAGTTCGGACCAGCACTTAGACAAGCACTGGCCCGGGGGGGCTAAAATAAAGATGACCCTCAGGTTGGCCGACCCAAGGGAAAGGGATAGGTGGTGGTGAGGCAAATGGTAAAACCAAGGATGGGCCTTGCTGGAGGAGTTTTATTCAAAGCGAACTGTCAAGGGGGTCCCATAAATCACCCGACCGCGTAAGGAACGCAAAATCCGGGAACATAACACCGGTATGATGGAAACTAGGGTGGCAAGAGTGGAACAAAACACCAGGCAAAAGGCCGAGTCTTCCACCCTTTACCAAGTATATAGATGCATTGATAACATAAGAGATATTGTGATATCCCAACAAAATCCTGTCCACCATGGAGCAAATCTTCAACTTCACCTGCAACTAACAAAGCTATAAGATGGGCTGGGCAAAAGTGGTAACATAGCCAAGCAACGGTTTGCTAGGAAGGGTGAAAAGGTTAGAGGCTGACATGGCAATATGGGAGGCATGGTAAACAAGTGATAGGTAGCGCAGGATAGCGATAGAATGAAGCAACTAGCAAGCAAAGATAGAAGTGATATTGAGGGTAAAGTTCATCTTGCTTGAAATCCCGCAAGGAAGAAGAACAAGTCCGTGAAGAAGACAAACGGACGTAGTCAAACGAATCCTCACAACTCCGGAACGAAACCGAAGCTAACGAGAGAAGCAAACCGGAAAGAAGCAAGCAACATGGTAAACACACAGGCATAAACATGGCATGATGCACAAACAAGTATGATGCATGTCCGGTTTAATGAGGCATGGCATGGCAAAGTGCAACAAACAATACTACAAATTAAGTGGAGCTCAATATGCAACGAGTTGCATATTGACGAAACACCACATCAATTATTTAGTTCTCTCTTGGTTAGGTTACCAAACAATATTAAATGTTGTTAAGCATGGCAAGACGTGAAGCATAAATAAACTAACTATTTAGGCAAGTTTAAATGAGGCCGGAACCAACAAACAAAAATTCCGGAAAGTCCCCATGTCATTTAGTAGTTTAATGCAAACACAATTTTAAACATTTTAAATGTTGTTATCATGATGCGGATGACATATACAAGTTTTATGCAATTTATGAAAATGTTAACATGAGCATGATACGAGGCATTTGTCACCATGGCGGAAGGAAAAAGGTGCCACGGCGGTGAAACAAAAATGGTCCCACGACAACATTCCGGTCTCGATAACTCGAGTGAGATACCGATGCAAACGAGAAGTGGGCGTGATCGTGTCATGCAAGGATGGTGGGGTGCTCCCGGATTCCGGGTTCCCACGGGACGGCGACATGGCAAACGAGGAATGTGCAAAGACAATTCGAACACGGCCCAAACATAGGATGCATATCATACAACACATGCATTCGGTCACGGGCGGTCGTCATCTCGGGATTATACCTTTGAAGCATGCATTTTCGGAGCGGTGTAGAGAAAGTAGGCGTTCACGGGACTTCATGGAAGTAGTGGTACACGTTTCGTAGTTGTTCAGGGTCACGACGAGGAACTTGACGTCCACGGAATCTTCGAGGGTCGACGGTAGTGGTACACGGGCCGTAGTGGAAGTAGTCGTTCTCGCGATGGTAGTGTAAGTAGTTGTACACGGCCATAGATGTTCGGCGTCATCGGTAGAGGTACTTGTCGCATCACCGTGTAGTCGATCTTGGCAAGCGATGGTCGTCGTGGTACTTGGCGGATCCACGTAGTCAAACATGGGTTGTAGTGGAACTTGCTCGTTGTCTAGTTGAACACAAGGTTCCTCGGGGGATCGGTCTTGGCGATCCAGCGGCAGCAGCAAAGCGGTGTACGGGGCAAGAATTGGAGGAGCTCCCGGCGACGCATGGAAAACCCTTGAGTCTTGGCAGTCCTGGCTACACGCGCGGACACACGAGCTGGTGCAGGGCAGCGTCGGACAAGCCGTTGGGCACGAGGCGAAGCAAGGGGTGGAGCAGCTGCAGCAAGGCGAACATGGTGGAGCAACAGCGAGGCGGCCATGGCTGGCGCCGGGCACGAGGTGAGGAGGAGGACCAGAGGAAGGGGAGGTCGTCGTCGCGGGAACGGCGACGCGAGAGCTACTGGAACTCGGGGAAGCTCCTGGAGGTGTCCGTGTTCAACAACGGGGCTGACGAGGCCGTCGGGAACACCGACGACTTGCGGGTGCGGAAGCAGAGAAGCTCGAGGGAGAGGCTCAGGAGGAAGGAGCAGGGCGCAAGGAAGAGGAGCTCTCCTCTTGGCGGCACAAGGGGGTCCTCGTCGGCCGGAGCGGCGATGGCATCGATCGGGAGGCGCGGGCATCAAGGCAGGGCGACAGGGACGCGGGGATGCTGATGGCCTCGCGGGCCATGGCGGGCGCGATGGGAGGCGTGCTCGAGAGGAGGGGAGGTCGAGGGCTGCGCGGCACCAAGGGCGGCGAGGAGGTGGTCGGGCGCGAGGCTGCGAGGGAGATGGGAACGAGGGGATCGGGCGATGCGGGTGTGCGGTGGCGGCGCACTGGAGGGAACGAGGGGATCGAGCGAGTTGCATGGTGGCTGGATCGGTTGGGGCTAGGGTTAACAGGGCAGCGACTGGGCCTTGAAGGTTAGATGGGTTGGCCTGGGCAGCTGGGCTGGGCTCTCTCTCTCTCACTAATCTCTATCAGAAAAGAAATAAAGAGAGGAAAAGAAAGAGAGGGTTAGGGAAAGATTTGCGCATGGGGATAATTTTCCCGGACTCGCAAAAATATGCTTGTTCTAAGAAAAATAGAAAGAGAGCATGGGCGAAAGTTGAATTCAAACTCATTTGAATTTATTTCAAATGGGTTTGAACTAGGACTTGATAAAAGGAAGGTCCAAAAATGTTCGGATTTTTGGTGGAGCTCCGGAAAATGGTAAAAGAATTATTGGCAAGGTTAGAGAGTCAAAACTTCAAGAAGAAAAGGCCAAGGGATTTAATATGCAAGTGGGTTCATGGGTGATTCCAAAACAACGGAATATTTTATAATATCTCCCTAAATATCGGGAGGGTATGTTATAAAGAGAAGTCACCTTTCCCTCGATTTAAATGGATCGAAGATCCATACAATTTATTTAGAAGAGTTATAAAAAATTAAATGGCATGATGGCATGATGACATGATGCACTGCAAAAATAAAAGAGCAAGCACAAAAGAAACACACGACAAAACTCGGAAACCCTGGAAGTCTTCTGGAGCGTCGGTCTCGGGGCGTTACAACACTCCACCACTACAAGAGGATCTCGTCCCGAGATCTAGGATGGCACCGGAGAGAAACGGAAGAGGAAGAGAAGAGGTAAAACTAAGTTGCTTTTTCGGCAAAAGAGTGAAACCAAAGAACCTTGAGAGGTTGAAAAGTTGAAAGAAAGAACACAATTGAGAGCACTGTGGTAGAAAATAGAAACAAGGAACACCATTTGAACCTTGGAGGTTGCAAAGCTATGAATGACGAGTACAATTGACAAGAAGGAATTGGAACCACTCTGGTTGAAACGAGATAAGAATGAATAAGAATGATATAATTTTGGCAGCACTCCGACTGTAAATGGAAGGAATTGAACATGAACTTGAGAAGATGGGGTGATACTTGATGAAATCAACAACACACTGCCTCCGGAATAAAGAATGGGCGATAGATCATTGGAATAACAAAATGGAGAAGAAAATGCCAACTTCTGCCACAAATGAGCTTGGAAAGCACCCTTCCAAGAAGGTTATAACGGAGTTGTTGGAAACCAACAACGAAACGAATAAGCTTGTAGTGGGCTTATGAAAACATCTCAACACTTGAGGTGAAATTCTGCCACTAACGAAAAACAATTGCTTGCTTGAGATCAACGAAGAGATGAAAAACCTCTTTCACCGAGAAGGATATGGAGAAAGCTCGGATCATTGATAAGCACCACAATACAACATTCCTTAGGGAAGGATTTAGGTGAAATCTATACCAAGATAACTCAAATGAAGAGATTGATGGATTGAGAAGAACTCATGCTCGAAGGAGTTGATGGGTTTAACTACCTCATTCTTGGCAACTGTTGAATCACAAAACATGAATGAAAATTGTCAAGAATGATATAACACCACCTCAAAAGATAAGGTAGAAAGAATTGCACTTTCGAATGCAAGATGAAGAATGGTTGAACTCCTCTGAAAAGAATCTCGATGAACACTTCGAGAAGGAATTAAATCCTTGATGAACCATCATGTAGAGCCTCCATGAAGAACTCCGGTAATAAAAGGATGATAAAAAAAGGAAGTTGAAAACACAAGGTGAAGACTTGCGGTGATTTAGATGAAGCTTCGTGACGAGAAAACTTGGAACTCCGGAAAAAGAAAAGATGAAACACTAGAAACGAGAATTACTTCATCGTGAACAATCTCCGGAAGAAAAGAATTGAATCACCTCGAGGAAATAAGAATAAGATTTATTGTATGCTTATCCTTCATCAAATTAAATTGATGACAAGCAATGGATTTGGCATACTACTTATTCCCGTAGAAAGGATTAAGAGAGATATAGCGTAAACTTGAGAAGGTATTGATGGAACCAACGGTGGGATTTGGAAACAACGAATGAATTGATACGATAACGAAGGAAGAGAAATCTTGAACGAACCACCGTAATAATTGAAAATGAAATTAACAAATACACAAATCACCGGGAATAATTGGAAAACGAATGAAGATACTTGAGGGGATTTAGATACATGAGAACGAAGAGATCACAAGCTGACTAGAACGATGCACCGGAAGAATTCAAGAACGAGAGCTGAAAGCTGAGACTAAGTAATATTCATAAATGATGGCCTTCAGAAGATCGAGAAAGGAAAGAAACTCCTGAAATGCGTCGGATGGGTGAAAAGAATTCTCACAATCGAAAACAATTATGAGAGAATGGCATCAAGCTAGAACCACGCATCTTTGGAAGAACGGGTAAGGATTTAAGAGGAACTCTTCTTCGGTCTTCAAAGCTGAGAATGACGACGAGAACCACCAAAATTGTTGAGGCACTGCAGGATGAAAATTAGAAAGGTTGAACCAGCGATGAAAAGAATTTGAAAGATCTTGGAGAAGGAATATGACTGATGAAAATTCATTCTTACATCAAACTTTGAAAAGAATTTGGGAATGGCTCCGGGAAAATTAGGAGAGTCAGGTAAGATCTTGGAAAAAGACCTATGGGTTAGGGCCCACTAAAAGATACACCATTGAACGATTGATTGAAAAGGGGGATTGCACCGGTTGAATTAAATGGCTTGAATGAGATAACAACCTCAAAATAACTTGAACGGGTTGAGAATGGAAACTTGAATCTTCTGAGATAATCTTAAGTACTCCGGAGAAGAAATAGAGGAAGGTGAGTAATTAAGAGGTGCACCAAGCATGACAAAGGAATTGACACGAGGAAAGAAATATGATCAACACTGAAAGCTTGAATTGGATCCACCGAAGAAGAAAAGAATGAAAAATGATGAACTTGAAACTCCGTTAGTATCTTCTTGAGAATCACCGGATAAGAACATTGACGGAAAAGAATGGAGAGACTTCCCATCAATAAAATGGATACCCGATTAAGAAATCTGAGTCCTTCAAGAAAAAGGGTGGGAGGGCGGGAAAACAAGACAACTTGGGATGAACGAAACAAACACCATTGAGAAAACTTAGAATTGATCTTGCGGATGGGGAGAATGATGGGATCATCTCGAAGAGAAGCGCACCGGTTTGAAAAGAATTAACATGACGACCTCAATGATCAAGAAGGATTAGTATTCACGTAGCAATATGAGAACACCGTTTATGAAAGGTATGGATTCAACATTTGACTTCGAAGCAACTCGAATACCACAAATAAAGCAAAACAAAGGATTTGGCTTGCAGAATAAGCCGGAACAAACATATGATAGAGATTCCGTCTGAAGTTTTCGTGGTGGGGCCCTCACGGTCTCGATCATACAGCACCATCATGTACAAGGCAGTGCACATGACATAAGAAGTGTCCCCAAACCAGCATAGCCAAGGGTTCTTTAAGACACAACGAGACCACTGTAAAAACGACCGTGGAAAGGCGGACCACTAGACGTCGAACCCCAATCTCATATCATGCATCTGTCGAAAAGATATTCTAGGAGCTACTTGAATTCCCACCTATAAAACTCCCAAAACTTTCTGGTTATGCAATCTGGTGTTGGGGATACAAGGGAAGCAATATATATCTCACCCAAAACTAACAATCCCTATATCCAAGCTGTATCCATCCGTCAACACATAACCAAGAAACCTTCGGAAATCGTGTACCTCAACCTTCGAAAAGCATCCGTTATACGAGCTATGGCAATACTCCCGAACTCCCGCCCCAATACTGGGTGGCGTCGAGGTTATCTCACCAACAACTGCATAAAAGAGATTTTCGATGTCGGCAAAACTCAGGTATTCCAGAACTGCAACGATAAAATTGTGACGACGACATCTCGGAGCTCAACTCCCCGGGTCAAAGCCACATAATAGACAGGAGGCACCAAGAACAATGTTCTCGTCACAAAACCATCGGAACGATTCCAAGATACCCGCGTGATCCTAATTTTTTTTAGTGAAATTTGAGGAGAGGAAAGTCAAAACATCTACGTCAAGAGACCTCACTAGAGCGACGAAGGGACTGAGGAGTAAAAAGAATCCTACTCTCCAATATATATAATCCTAAGACTCAAAACATTTTTGTTCTAGACTCAACAACGCAAGCAAACAATGAAGTAGGGGGCTCCTAAGTCGGGGATGGCTCTGATTACCAACTTGTAACACCCACGATGCGGCTATATCTCCCACGTGTCAAAGCACGACTTAGAGGCATAACCGCATTGTGGTTTTGTCGCAAGAAGGGTCATCTTCACACAATCCCATGTAATGAACAAGACTGGGATAAAGAGTTGGCTTACAATCGCCACTTCACACAATGAACATATAATAAATCATACATCATTCAGAGTACACACGTAGTCCGACTACGGACGAAGCCAAAAGAAAAGAAGATAACCCAACTGCTAGATCCCCGATTGAACCAACTGGGCTCCACTACTGATCAACATGAAACGAAACATAGCAACAACTAAGATCTTCGTTGAGATCCCATCTGAGCTCGATTGCATCATCTGCACTGGTATCATCGGCACCTGCAACTGTTGTGATAGTATCTGGTGAGTCACGAGGACTCAGCAATCTCAAAACCCGCGAGATCAAGACTATTTAAGCTTATGGGAAAGGAAGGGGTAAAGAGGTGGAGTTGCAGCAAGCACTAAGCAAATATGGTGGCTAACATACGCAAATAAGAGCGAGAAGAGAGCAAACGGAACGGTCGTGAAGCTAGCAATGATCAAGAAGTGATCCTGAACTCCTACTTACGCCAAACATAACCCAAAACCGTGTTCACTTCCCGGACTCCGCCGAAAAGAGACCATCACGGCTACACACGCGGTTGATGCGTTTTAATTCAGATCTGGTGTCAAGTTATCTACAACCGGACATTAACAAATTCCCATCTGCCTATAACCGTAGGCACGGCTTTCGAAAGATTATACCCCGCAGGGGTGTCCCAACTTAGCCCATGATAAGCTCTCGCGATCAATGAAGGATATACCTTCTCCCAGGAAGACCCGATCAGACTCGGAATCCCGGTTTACAAGACATTTCGACAATGGTAAAACAAGACCAGCAAAGCCGCCCGATGCGCCGACAATCCCGATAGGAGCTGCACATATCTCGTTCTCAGGGCAACACCGGTAAGTCAAGCTACGAGTAAAACCAGCCCTCGAGTTGCCCCGAGGTGGCCCCGCAGGCTACTCAGTTCGGACCAACACTTAGACAAGCACTGGCCTGGGGGGGCTAAAATAAAGATGACCCTCGGGTTGGCCGACCCAAGGGAAAGGGATAGGTGGTGGTGAGGCAAATGGTAAAACCAAGGTTGGGCCTTGCTGGAGGAGTTTTATTCAAAGCGAACTGTCAAGGGGGTCCCATAAATCACCCGACCGCGTAAGGAACGCAAAATCCGGGAACATAACACCGGTATGACGGAAACTAGGGCGGCAAGAGTGGAACAAAACACCAGGCAAAAGGCCGAGTCTCCCACCCTTTACCAAGTATATAGATGCATTGATAATATAAGAGATATTGTGATATCCCAACAAAATCCTGTCCACCATGGAGCAAATCTTCAACTTCACCTGCAACTAACAACGCTATAAGATGGGCTGGGCAAAAGCGGTAACATAGCCAAGCAACGGTTTGCTAGGAAGGGTGAAAAGGTTAGAGGCTGACATGGCAATATGGGAGGCATGGTAAACAAGTGATAGGTAGCGCAGGATAGCGATAGAACGAAGCAACTAGCAAGCAAAGATAGAAGTGATATCGAGGGTAAAGGTCATCTTGCCTGAAATCCCGCAAGGAAGAAGAACGAGTCCATGAAGAAGACAAACGGACGTAGTCGAACGAATCCTCAAAACTCCGGAACGAAACCGAAGCTAACGAGAGAAGCAAACCGGGAAGAAGCAAGCAACATGGTAAACACACAGGCATAAACATGGCATGATGCACAAACAAGTATGATGCATGTCCGGTTTAAAGAGGCATGGCATGGCAAAGTGCAACAAACAACACTACAAATTAAGTGGAGCTCAATATGCAACGAGTTGCATATTGACGAAACACCACATCAATTATTTAGTTCTCTCTCGGTTAGGTTACCAAACAATATTAAATGTTGTTAAGCATGGCAAGAGGTGAAGCATAAATAAACTAACTATTTAGGCAAGTTTAAATGAGGCCGGAACCAACAAACAACAATTCCGGAAAGTCCCCATGTCATTTAGTAGTTTAATGCAAACACAATTTTAAACATTTTAAATGTTGTTATCATGATGCGGATGACATATACAAGTTTTATGCAATTTATGAAAACGTTAACATGAGCATAATACGAGGCATTTGTCACCATGGCGGAAGGAAAAAGGTGCCACGGCGGTGAAACAAAAATGGTGCCACGGCAACATTCCGGTCCCGATAACTCGAGTGAGATACCGATGCAAACGAGAAGTGGGCGTGATCGTGTCATGCAAGGACGGTGGGGTGCTCCCGGATTCCGGGTTCCCCCGGGACGGCGACATGGCAAACGAGGAATGTGCAAAGACAATTCGAACACGGCCCAAACATAGGGCGCATCTCATACAACACATGCATTCGGTCACGGGCGGTCGTCATCTCGGGATTATACCTTTGAAGCATGCATTTTCGGAGCGGTTTGAGTTCAGAGCGGTGTAGAGGAAGTAGGTGTTCACGGGACGTCATGGAAGTAGTGGTACACGTTTCGTAGTTGTTCGGGGTCACGACGAGGAACTTGACGTCCACGGAATCTTCGAGGGTCGACGGTAGTGGTACACGGGCCGTAGTGGAAGTAGTCGTTCTCGCGATGGTAGTGGAAGTAGTTGTACACGGCCGTAGATGTTCAGCGTCATTGGTAGAGGTACTTGTCGCATCACCGTGTAGTCGATCTTGGCAAGCGATGGTCGTCGTGGTACTTGGCGAATCCACGTAGTCGAACATGGGTTGTAGTGGAACTTGCTCGTTGTGTAGTTGAACACAAGGTTCCTCGGGGGATCGGTCTTGGTGATCCAGCGGCAGCAGCAAAGCGGTGTACGGGGCAACAATTGGAGGAGCTCCCGGGGACGCCTAGAAAACCCTTGAGTCTTGGCAGTCCTGGCTACACGTGCGGACACACGAGCTGGTGTAGGGCAGCGTCGGACAAGCCGTTGGGCACGAGGCGAAGCAAGGGGTGGAGCAGCTGCAGCAAGGCGAACATGGTGGAGCAACAGCAAGGCGGCCATGGCTGGCGCCGGGCACGAGGTGAGGAGGAGGACCAGAGGAAGGGGAGGTCGTCGTCGCGGGAACGGCGACGCGAGAGCTATTGGAACTCGGGGAAGCTCCTGGAGGTGTCCGTGTTCAACAACGGGGCTGACGAGGCCGTCGGGAACGCCGACGACTTGCGGGTATGGAAGCAGAGAAGCTCGAGGGAGAGGCTCAGGAGGAAGGAGCAGGGCGCAAGGAAGAGGAGCTCTCCTCTGGGCGGCACAAGGGGGTCCTCGTCGGCCGGAGCGGCGATGGCATCGATCGGGAGGCGCGGGCGTCGAGGCAGGGCGATGGGGACGCGGGGATGCTGATGGCCTCGCGGGCCATGGCGGGCGCGATGGGAGGCACGCTCGAGAGGAGGGGAGGTCGAGGGCTGCACGGCACCAAGGGCGGCGAGGAGGTGGTCGGGCGCGAGGCTGCGAGGGAGATGGGAACGAGGGGATCGGGCGATGCGGGTGTGCGGTGGCGGCGCACTGGAGGGAACGAGGGGATCGAGCGAGTTGCGTGGGGGCTGGATCGGTTGGGGCTAGGGTTAACAGGGCAGCGACTGGGCCTTGAATGTTAGATGGGCTGGCCTGGGCAGCTGGGCTGGGCTCTCTCTCTCACTAATCTCTATCAGAAAAGAAATAAAGAGAGGAAAAGAAAGAGAGGGTTAGGGAAAGATTTGTACATGGGGATAATTTTCTCGGACTCGCAAAAATATGCTCGTTCCAAGAAAAATAGAAAGTGAGCATGGGCGAAAGTTGAATTCAAACTCATTTGAATTTATTTCAAATGGGTTTGAACTAGGACTTGATAAAAGGAAGGTCCAAAAATGTTCGGATTTTTGGTGGAGCTCCGGAAAATGGTAAAAGAATTATTGGCAAGGTTAGAGAGTCAAAACTTCAAGAAGAAAAGGCCAAGGGATTTAATATGCAAGTGGGTTCATGGGTGATTCCAAAACAATGGAATATTTTATAATATCTCCCTAAATATCGGGAGGGTATGTTATAAAGAGAAGTCACCTTTCCCTCGATTTATATGGATCGAAGATCCATACAATTTATTTAGAAGAGTTATAAAAAATTAAATGGCATGATGGCATGATGACATGATGCAATGCAAAAATAAAAGAGCAAGCACAAAAGAAACACACGACGAAACTCGGAAACCCTGGAAGTCTTCTGGAGCGTCGGTCTCGGGGCGTTACAACACTCCACCACTACAAGAGGATCTCGTCCCGAGATCTAGGATGGCACCGGAGAGAAACGGAAGAGGAAGAGAAGAGGTAAAACTAAGTTGCTTCTTCGACAAAAGAGTGAAACCAAAGAACCTTGAGAGGTTGAAAAGTTGAAAGAAAGAACACAATTGAGAGCACTGCGGTAGAAAATAGAAACAAGGAACACCATTTGAACCTTGGAGGTTGCAAAGCTATGAATGACGAGTACAATTGACAAGAAGGAATTGGAACCATTCTGGTTGAAACGAGATAAGAATGAATAAGAATGATATAATTTTGGTAGCACTCCGACTGTAAATGGAAGGAATTGAACATGAACTTGAGAAGATGGGGTGATACTTGATGAAATCAACAACACACTGCCTCCGGAATAAAGAATGGGCGATAGATCATTGGAATAACAAAATGGAGAAGAAAATGCCAACTTCTGCCACAAATGAGCTTGGAAAGCACCCTTCCAAGAAGGTTATAACGGAGTTGTTGGAAACCAACAACGAAACAAATAAGCTTGTAGTGGGCTTATGAAAACATCTCAACACTTGAGGTGAAATTCCGCCACTAACGAAAAACAATTGCTTGCTTGAGATCAACGAAGATATGAAAAACCTCTTTCACCGAGAAGGATATGGAGAAAGCTCGGATCATTGATAAGCACCACAATACAACATTCCTTAGGGAAGGATTTAGGTGAAATCTATACCAAGATAACTCCAATGAAGAGATTGATGGATTGAGAAGAACTCATGCTCGAAGGAGTTGATGGGTTTAACTACCTCATTCTTGGCAACTGTTGAATCACAAAACATGAATGAAAATTGTCAAGAATGATATAACACCACCTCAAAAGATAAGGTAGAAAGAATTGCACTTTGGAATGCAAGATGAAGAATGGTTGAACTCCTCTGAAAAGAATCTCGATGAACACTTCGAGAAGGAATTAAATCCTTGATGAACCATCATGTAGAGCCTCCATGAAGAACTCCGGTAATAAAAGGATGATAAAAAAAGGAAGTTGAAAACACAAGGTGAAGACTTGCGGTGATTTAGATGAAGCTTCGTGACGAGAAAACTTGGAACTCCGGAAAAAGAAAAGATGAAACACTAGAAACGAGAATTACTTCATCATGAACAATCTCCAGAAGAAAAGAATTGAATCACCTCGAGGAAATAAGAATAAGATTTATTGTATGCTTATCCTTCATCAAATTAAATTGATGACAAGCAATGGATTTGGCATACTACTTATTCCCGTAGAAAGGATTAAGAGAGATATAGCGTAAACTTGAGAAGGTATTGATGGAACCAACGGTGGGATTTGGAAACAACGAATGAATTGATACGATAACGAAGGAAGAGAAATCTTGAACGAACCACCGTAATAATTGAAAATGAAATTAACAAAGACACAAATCACCGGGAAGAATTGGAAAACGAATGAAGATACTTGAGGGGATTTAGATACATGAGAACGAAGAGATCACAAGCTGACTAGAACGATGCACCGGAAGAATTCAAGAACGAGAGCTGAAAGCTGAGACTAAGTAATATTCATAAATGATGGCCTTCAGAAGATCGAGAAAGGAAAGAAACTCCTGAAATGCGTCGGATGGGTGAAAAGAATTCTCACAATCGAAAACAATTATGAGAGAATGGCATCAAGCTAGAACCACGCATCTTTGGAAGAACGGGTAAGGATTTAAGAGGAACTCTTCTTCGGTCTTCAAAGCTGAGAATGACGATGAGAACCACCAAAATTGTTGAGGCACTGCGGGATGAAAATTAGAAAGGTTGAACCAGCGATGAAAAGAATTTGAAAGATCTTGGAGAAGGAATATGACTGATGAAAATTCATTCTTACATCAAACTTTGAAAAGAATTTGGGAATGGCTCCGAGAAAATTAGGAGAGTCAGGTAAGATCTTGGAAAAAGACCTGTGGGTTAGGGCCCACTAAAAGATACACCATTGAACGATTGATTGAAAAGGGGGATTGCACCGGTTGAATTAAATGGCTTGAATGAGATAACAACCTCAAAATAACTTGAACGGATTGATAATGGAAACTTGAATCTTCTGAGATAATCTTAAGCACTCCGGAGAAGAAATAGAGGAAGGTGAGTAATTAAGAGGTGCACCAAACATGACAAAGCAATTGACACGAGGAAAGGAATATGATCAACACTGAAAGCTTGAATTGAATCCACCGAAGAAGAAAAGAATGAAAAATGAGGAACTTGAAACTCCGTTAGTATCTTCTTGAGAATCACCGGATAAGAACATTGACGGAAAAGAATGGAGAGACTTCCCATCAATAAAATGGATACCCGATTAAGAAATCTGAGTCCTTCAAGAAAAAGGGTGGGAGGGCGGGAAAACAAAGACAACTTGGGATGAACGAAACAAACACCATTGAGAAAACTTAGAATTGATCTTGTGGATGGGGAGAATGATGGGATCATCTCGAAGAGAAGCGCACCGGTTTGAAAAGAATTAACATGACGACCTCGATGATCAAGAAGGATTAGTATTCACATAGCAATATGAGAACACCGTTTATGAAAGGTATGGATTCAACATTTGACTTCAAAGCAACTCGAATACCACAAATAAAACAAAACAAAGGATTTGGCTTGCAGAATAAGCCGGAACAAACATATGATAGAGATTCCGTCCGAAGTTTTCGTGGTGGGGCCCACACGGTCTCGATCATACAACACCATCATGTACAAGGCAGTGCACATGACATAAGAAGTGTCCCCGAACCAGCATAGCCAAGGGTTCTTTAAGACACAACGAGACCACTGTAAAAACGACCGTGGAAAGGCGGACCACTAGACGTCGAACCCCAATCTCATATCATGCATCTGTCGAAAAGATATTCCAGGAGCTACTTGAATTCCCACCTATAAAACTCCCGAAACTTTCTGGTTATGCAATCTGGTGTTGGGGATACAGGGGAAGCAATATATATCTCACCCAAAACTAACAATCCCTACATCCAAGCTGTATCCATCTGTCAACACATAACCAAGAAACCTTCGGAAATCGTGTACCTCAACCTTCGAAAAGCATCCGTTATACGAGCTATGGCAATACTCCCGAACTCCCGCCTCAGTACTGGGTGGCGTCGAGGTTATCTCACCAACAACTGCATAAAAGAGATTTTCGATGTCGGCAAAACTCAGGTATTCCAGAACTGCAACGATAAAATTGTGACGACAACATCTCGGAGCTCAACTCCCCGGGTCAAAGCCACATAATAGATAGGAGGCACCAAGAACAATGTTCTCGTCACAAAACCATCGGAACGATTCCAAGATACCCGCGTGATCCTAATTTTTTTAGTGAAATTTGAGGAGAGGAAAGTCAAAACATCTACGTCAGGAGACCTCACCAGAGCGACGAAGGGACTGAGGAGTAAAAAGAATCCTACTCTCCAATATATATAATCCTAAGACTCAAAACATTTTTGTTCTAGACTCAACAACGCAAGCAAACAATGAAGCAGGGGGCTCCTAAGTCGGGGATGGCTATGATTACCAACTTGTAACACCCATGATGCGGCTATATCTCCCACGTGTCGAAGCACGACTTAGAGGCATAACCGCATTGTGGTTTTGTCGCAAGAAGGGTCATCTTCACACAATCCCATGTAATGAATAAGACTGGGATAAAGAGTTGGCTTACAATCGCCACTTCACACAATGAACATATAATAAATCATACATCATTCAGAGTACACACGTAGTCCGACTACGGACGAAGCCAAAAGAAAAGAAGATAACCCAACTGCTAGATCCCCGATTGAACCAACTGGGCTCCACTACTGATCAACATGAAATGAAACATAGCAACAACTAAGATCTTCGTTGAGCTCCCATCTGAGCTCGGTTGCATCATCTGCACTGGTATCATCAGCACCTGCAACTGTTGTGATAGTATCTGGTGAGTCACGAGGACTCAGCAATCTCAAAACCCGCGAGATCAAGACTATTTAAGCTTATGGGAAAGGAAGGGGTAAAGAGGTGGAGTTGCAGCAAGCACTAAGAAAATATGGTGGCTAACATACGCAAATAAGAGCGAGAAGAGAGCAAACGGAATGGTCGTGAAGCTAGCAATGATCAAGAAGTGATCCTGAACTCCTACTTACACCAAACATAACCCAAAACCGTGTTCACTTCCCGGACTCCGCCGGAAAGAGACCATCACGGCTACACACGCGGTTGATGCGTTTTAATTCAGATCTGGTGTCAAGTTATCTACAACCAGACATTAACAAATTCCCATCTGCCTATAACCGTAGGCATGGCTTTCGAAAGATTATACCCCGCAGGGGTGTCCCAACTTAGCCCATGATAAGCTCTCGCGATCAACGAAGGATATACCTTCTCCCAGGAAGACCCGATCAGACTCGGAATCCCGGTTTACTAGACATTTCGATAATGGTAAAACAAGACCAGCAAAGCCGTCCGATGCACCGACAATCCCGATAGGAGCTGCACATATCTCGTTCTCAGGGCAACACCGGATAAGTCAAGCTACGAGTAAAACCAGCCCTCGAGTTGCCCCGAGGTGGCCCCGCAGGCTGCTCAGTTCGGACCAACACTTAGACAAGCACTGGCCCGGGGGGGCTAAAATAAAGATGACCCTCGGGTTGGCCGACCCAAGGGAAAGGGATAGGTGGTGGTGAGGCAAATGGTCAAACCAAGGTTGGGCCTTGCTGGAGGAGTTTTATTCAAAGCGAACTGTCAAGGGGGTCCCATAAATCACCCGACCGCGTAAGGAACGCAAAATCCAGGAACATAACACCGGTATGACAGAAACTAGGGCGGCAAAAGTGGAACAAAACACCAGGCAAAAGGCCGAGTCTTCCACCCTTTACCAAGTATATAGATGCATTGATAATATAAGAGATATTGTGATATCCCAACAAAATCCTGTCCACCATGGAGCAAATCTTCAACTTCACCTGCAACTAACAACGCTATAAGATGGGCTGGGCAAAAGCGGTAACATAGCCAAGCAACGGTTTGCTAGGAAGGGTGAAAAGGTTAGAGGCTGACATGGCAATATGGGAGGCATGGTAAACAAGTGATAGGTAGCGCAGGATAGCGATAGAACGAGGCAACTAGCAAGCAAATATAGAAGTGATATCGAGGGTAAAGGTCATCTTGCCTGAAATCCCGCAAGGAAGAAGAACGAGTCCATGAAGAAGACAAACGGACGTAGTCGAACGAATCCTCACAACTCCGGAACGAAACCGAAGCTAACGAGAGAAGCAAACCGGGAAGAAGCAAGCAACATGGTAAACACACAGGCATAAACATGGCATGATGCACAAACAAGTATGATGCATGTCCGGTTTAAAGAGGCATGGCATGGCAAAGTGCAACAAATAATACTACAAATTAAGTGGAGCTCAATATGCAACGAGTTGCATATTGACGAAACACCACATCAATTATTTAGTTCTCTCTCGGTTAGGTTACCAAACAATATTAAATGTTGTTAAGCATGGCAAGAGGTGAAGCATAAATAAACTAACTATGTAGGCAAGTTTAAATGAGGCCAGAACCAACAAACAACAATTCCAGAAAGTCCCCATGTCATTTAGTAGTTTAATGCAAACACAATTTTAAACATTTTAAATGTTGTTATCATGATGCGGATGACATATACAAGTTTTATGCAATTTATGAAAACGTTAACATGAGCATGATACGAGGCATTTGTCACCATGGCGGAAGGAAAAAGGTGCCACGGCGGTGAAACAAAAATGGTGCCACGGCAACATTCCGGTCCCGATAACTCGAGTGAGATACCGATGCAAACGAGAAGTGGGCATGATCGTGTCATGCAAGGATGGTGGGGGTACTCCCGGATTCCGGGTTCCCACGGGACGGCGACATGGCAAACGAGGAATGTGCGAAGACAATTCGAACACGGCCCAAACATAGGGTGCATCTCATACAACACATGCATTCGGTCACGGGCGGTCGTCATCTCGGGATTATACCTTTGAAGCATGCATTTTCGGAGCGGTTCGAGTTCGGAGCGGTGTAGAGGAAGTAGGCGTTCACGGGACGTCGTGGAAGTAGTGGTACACGTTTCGTAGTTGTTCGGGGTCACGACGAGGAACTTGACGTCCACGGAATCTTTGAGGGTCGACGGTAGTGGTACACGGGCCGTAGTGGAAGTAGTTGTTCTCGCGACGGTAGTGGAAGTAGTTGTACACGGCCGTAGATGTTCGGCGTTGTTGGTAGAGGTACTTGTCGCATCACCGTGTAGTCGATCTTGGCAAGCGATGGTCGTCGTGGTACTTGGCGAATCCACGTAGTCGAACATGGGTTGTAGTGGAACTTGCTCGTTGTGTAGTTGAACACAAGGTTCCTCGGGGGATCGGTCTTGGCGATCCAGCGGCAGCAGCAAAGCGGTGTACGGGGCAACAATTGGAGGAGCTCCCGGCGATGCATGGAAAACCCTTGAGTCTTGGCAGTCCTGGCTACACGCGCGGACACACGAGCTGGTGCAGGGCAGCGTCGGACAGGCCGTTGGGCACGAGGCGAAGCAAGGGGTGGAGCAGCTGCAGCAAGGCGAACATGGTGGAGCAACAGCGAGGCGGCCATGGCTGGCGCCGGGCACGAGGTGAGGAGGAGGACCAGAGGAAGGGGAGGTCGTCGTCGCGGGAACGGCGACGCGAGAGCTACTGGAACTCGGGGAAGCTCCTGGAGGTGTCCGTGTTCAACAACGGGGCTGACGAGGCCGTCGAGAACGCCGATGACTTGCGGGTGCGGAAGCAGAGAAGCTCGAGGGAGAGGCTCAGGAGGAAGGAGCAGGGCGCAAGGAAGAGGAGCTCTCCTCTTGGCGGCACAAGGGGGTCCTCGTCGGCCGGAGCGGCGATGGCATCGATCGGGAGGCGCGGGCATCGAGGCAGGGCGAAGGGGACGCGGCGATACTGATGGCCTCGTAGGCCATGGCGGGCGTGATGGGAGGCGCGCTCGAGAGGAGGGGAGGTCGAGGGCTGCGCAGCACCAAGGGCGGCGAGGAGGTGGTCGGGCGCGAGGCTGCGAGGGAGATGGGAACGAGGGGGTCGGGCGATGCGGGTGTGCGGTGGCGGCGCACTGGAGGGAACGAGGGGATCGAGCGAGTTGCGTGGGGGCTGGATCGGTTGGGGCTAGGGTTAACAGGGCAGCGACTGGGCCTTGAAGGTTAGATGGGCTGGCCTGGGCAGCTGGGTTGGGCTCTCTCTCTCACTAATCTCTATCAGAAAAGAAATAAAGAGAGGAAAAGAAAGAGAGGGTTAGGGAAAGATTTGCGCATGGGGATAATTTTCCCGGACTCGCAAAAATATGCTCGTTCCAAGAAAAATAGAAAGTGAGCATGGGCGAAAGTTGAATTCAAACTCATTTGAATTTATTTCAAATGGGTTTGAACTAGGACTTGATAAAAGGAAGGTCCAAAAATGTTCGGATTTTTGGTGGAGCTCCAGAAAATGGTAACATAATTATTGGCAAGGTTAGAGAGTCAAAACTTCAAGAAGAAAAGGCCAAGGGATTTAATATGCAAGTGGGTTCATGGGTGATTCCAAAACAATGGAATATTTTATAATATCTCACTAAATATCGGGAGGGTATGTTATAAAGAGAAGTCACCTTTCCCTCGATTTAAATGGATCGAAGATCCATACAATTTATTTATAAGAGTTATAAAAAATTAAATGGCATGATGGCATGATGACATGATGCAATGCAAAAATAAAAGAGCAAGCACAAAAGAAACACACGACGAAACTCGGAAACCCTGGAAGTCTTCTGGAGCGTCGGTCTCGGGGCGTTACAACACTCCACCACTACAAGAGGATCTCGTCCTGACATCTAGGATGGCACCGGAGAGAAACGGAAGAGGAAGAGAAGAGGTAAAACTAAGTTGCTTCTTCGACAAAAGAGTGAAACCAAAGAACCTTGAGAGGTTGAAAAGTTGAAAGAAAGAACACAATTGAGAGCACTGCGGTAGAAAATAGAAACAAGGAACACCATTTGAACCTTGGAGGTTGCAAAGCTATGAATGAGAGTACAATTGACAAGAAGGAATTGGAACCACTCTGGTTGAAACGAGATAAGAATGAATAAGAATGATATAATTTTGGCAGCACTCCGACTGTAAATGGAAGGAATTGAACATGAACTTGAGAAGATGGGGTGATACTTGATGAAATCAACAACACACTGCCTCCGGAATAAAGAATGGACGATAGATCATTGGAATAACAAAATGGAGAAGAAAATGCCAACTTCTGCCACAAATGAGCTTGGAAAGCACCCTTCCAAGAAGGTTATAACGGAGTTGTTGGAAACCAACAACGAAACGAATAAGCTTGTAGTGGGCTTATGAAAACATCTCAACACTTGAGGTGAAATTCTGCCACTAACGAAAAACAATTGCTTGCTTGAGATCAACGAAGAGATGAAAAACCTCTTTCACCGAGAAGGATATGGAGAAAGCTCGGATCATTGATAAGCACCACAATACAACATTCCTTAGGGAAGGATTTAGGTGAAATCTATACCAAGATAACTCCAATGAAGAGATTGATGGATTGAGAAGAACTCATGCTCGAAGGAGTTGATGGGTTTAACTACCTCATTCTTGGCAATTGTTGAATCACAAAACATGAATGAAAATTGTCAAGAATGATATAACACCACTCAAAAGATAAGGTAGAAAGAATTGCACTTTGGAATGCAAGATGAAGAATGGTTGAACTCCTCTGAAAAGAATCTCGATGAACACTTTGAGAAGGAATTAAATCCTTGATGAACCATCATGTAGAGCCTCCATGAAGAACTCCGGTAATAAAAGGATGATAAAAAAAGGGAAGTTGAAAACACAAGGTGAAGACTTGCGGTGATTTAGATGAAGCTTCGTGACGAGAAAACTTGGAACTCCGGAAAAAGAAAAGATGAAACACTAGAAACGAGAATTACTACATCATGAACAATCTCTAGAAGAAAAGAACTAAATCACCTCGAGGAAATAAGAATAAGATTTATTGTATGCTTATCCTTCATCAAATTAAATTGATGACAAGCACTGGATTTGGCATACTACTTATTCCCGTAGAAAGGATTAAGAGAGATATAGCGTAAACTTGAGAAGGTATTGATGGAACCAACGGTGGGATTTGGAAACAATGAATGAATTGATACGATAACGAAGGAAGAGAAATCTTGAACGAACCACCGTAATAATTGAAAATGAAATTAACAAAGACACAAATCACCGGGAAGAATTGGAAAACGAATGAAGATACTTGAGGGGATTTAGATACATGAGAACGAAGAGATCACAAGCTGACTAGAACGATGCACCGGAAGAATTCAAGAACGAGAGCTGAAAGCTGAGAATGAGTAATATTCATAAATGATGGCCTTCAGAAGATCGAGAAAGGAAAGAAACTCCTGAAATGCGTCGGATGGGTGAAAAGAATTCTCACAATCGAAAACAATTATGAGAGAATGGCATCAAGCTAGTACCACGCATCTTTGGAAGAACGGGTAAGGATTTAAGAGGAACTCTTCTTCGGTCTTCAAAGCTGAGAATGACGACGAGAACCACCAAAATTGTTGAGGCACTGCGGGATGAAAATTAGAAAGGTTGAACCAGCGATGAAAATAATTTGAAGATCTTGGAGAAGGAATATGACTGATGAAAATCCATTCTTACATCAAACTTTGAAAAGAATTTGGGAATGGCTCCGAGAAAATTAGGAGAGTCAGGTAAGATCTTGGAAAAAGACCTGTGGGTTAGGGCCCACTAAAAGATACACCATTGAACGATTGATTGAAAAGGGGGATTGCATCGGTTGAATTAAATGGCTTGAATGAGATAACAACCTCAAAATAACTTGAACGGATTGAGAATGGAAACTTGAATCTTCTGAGATAATCTTAAGCACTCCGGAGAAGAAATAGAGGAAGGTGAGTAATTAAGAGGTGCACCAAACATGACAAAGCAATTGACACGAGGAAAGGAATATGATCAACACTGAAAGCTTGAATTGAATCCACTGAAGAAGAAAAGAATGAAAAATGATGAACTTGAAACTCCGTTAGTATCTTCTTGACAATCACCGGATAAGAACATTGACGTTAAAGAATGGAGAGACTTCCCATCAATAAAATGGATACCCGATTAAGAAATCTGAGTCCTTCAAGAAAAAGGGTGGGAGGGCGGGAAAACAAAGACAACTTGGGATGAACGAAACAAACACCATTGAGAAAACTTAGAATTGATCTTGCGGATGGGGAGAATGATGGGATCATCTCGAAGAGAAGCGCACCGGTTTGAAAAGAATTAACATGACGACCTCGATGATCAAGAAGGATTAGTATTCACATAGCAATATGAGAACACCGTTTATGAAAGGTATGGATTCAACATTTGACTTCGAGGCAACTCGAATACCACAAATAAAACAAAACAAAGGATTTGGCTTGCAGAATAAGCCGGAACAAACATATGATAGAGATTCCGTCCGAAGTTTTCGTGGTGGGGCCCACACGGTCTCGATCATACAACACCATCATGTACAAGGCAGTGCACATGACATAAGAAGTGTCCCCGAACCAGCATAGCCAAGGGTTCTTTAAGACACAACGAGACCACTGTAAAAACGACCGTGGAAAGGCGGACCACTAGACGTCGAACCCCAATCTCATATCATGCATCTGTCGAAAAGATATTCTAGGAGCTACTTGAATTCCCACCTATAAAACTCTCGAAACTTTCTGGTTATGCAATCTGGTGTTGGGGATACAGGGGAAGCAATATATATCTCACCCAAAACTAACAATCCCTACATCCAAGCTGTATCCATCTGTCAACCCATAACCAAGAAACCTTCGGAAATCGTGTACCTCAACCTTCGAAAAGCATCCGTTATACGAGCAATGGCAATACTCCCGAACTCCCGCCCCAGTACTGGGTGTCGTCGAGGTTATCTCACCAACAACTGCATAAAAGAGATTTTCGATGTCGGCAAAACTCAGGTATTCTAGAACTGCAACGATAAAATTGTGACGACAACATCACGGAGCTCAACTCCCCGAGTCAAAGCCACATAATAGACAGGAGGCACCAAGAACAATGTTCTCGTCACAAAACCATCGGAACGATTCCAAGATACCCGCGTGATCCTAAATTTTTTTTAGTGAAATTTGAGGAGAGGAAAGTCAAAACATCTACGTCAGGAGACCTCACCCGAGTGACGAAGGGACTGAGGAGTAAAAAAGAATCCTACTCTCCGATATATATAATCCTAAGACTCAAAACATTTTTGTTCTAGACTCAACAACGCAAGCAAACAATGAAGCAGGGGGCTCCTAAGTCGGGGATGGCTCTGATTACCAACTTGTAACACCCACGATGCGGCTATATCTCCCACGTGTTGAAGCACGACTTAGAGGCATAACCGCATTGTGGTTTTGTCGCAAGAAGGGTCATCTTCACACACTCCCATGTAATGAACAAGACTGGGATAAAGAGTTGGCTTACAATCGCCACTTCACACAATGAACATATAATAAATCATACATCATTCAGAGTACACACGTAGTCCGACTATGGACGAAGCCAAAAGAAAAGAAGATAACCCAACTGCTAGATCCCCGATCGAACCAACTGGGCTCCACTACTGATCAACATGAAACGAAACATAGCAACAACTAAGATCTTCGTTGAGCTCCCATCTGAGCTCGGTTGCATCATCTGCACTGGTATCATCGGCACCTGCAACTGTTGTGATAGTATCTGGTGAGTCACGAGGACTCAGCAATCTCAAAACCCGCGAGATCAAGACTATTTAAGCTTATGGGAAAGGAAGGGGTCAAGAGGTGGAGTTGCAGCAAGCACTAAGCAAATATGGTGGCTAACATACGCAAATAAGAGCGAGAAGAGAGCAAACGGAACAGCCGTGAAGCTAGCAATGATTAAGAAGTGATTCTGAACTCCTACTTACGCCAAACATAACCCAAAACCGTGTTCACTTCCTGGACTCCGCCGAAAAGAGACCATCACGGCTACACACGCGGTTGATGCGTTTTAATTCGGATCTGGTGTCAAGTTATCTAAAACGGGACATTAACAAATTCCCATCTGCCTATAACCGTAGGCACGGCTTTCGAAAGATTATACCCTGCAGGGGTGTCCCAACATAGCCCATGATAAGCTCTCGCGATCAACGAAGGATATACCTTCTCCCAGGAAGACCCGATAAGACTCGGAATCCCGGTTTACAAGAAATTTTGACAATGGTAAAACAAGACCAGCAAAGCCGCCCGATGCGCCGACAATCCCGATAGGAGCTGCACATATCTCATTCTCAGGGCAACACCGGATAAGTCAAGCTACGAGTAAAACCAGCCCTCGAGTTGCCCCGAGGTGGCCCCGTAGGCTGCTCAGTTCGGACCAACACTTAGACAAGCACTGGCTCGGGGGGGGGGCTAAAATAAAGATGACCCTCAGGTTGGCCGACCCAAGGGAAAGGGATAGGTGGTGGTGAGGCAAATGGTAAAACCAAGGTTGGGCCTTGCTGGAGGAGTTTTATTCAAAGCGAACTGTCAAGGGGGTCCCATAAATCACCCGACCGCGTAAGGAACGCAAAATCCAGGAACATAACACCGGTATGACGGAAACTAGGGCGGCAAGAGTGGAACAAAACACCAGGCAAAAGGCCGAGTCTTCCACCCTTTACCAAGTATATAGATGCATTGATAATATAAGAGATATTGTGATATCCCAACAAAATCCTGTCCACCATGGAGCAAATCTTCAACTTCACCTGCAACTAACAACGCTATAAGATGGGCTGGGCAAAAGCGGTAACATAGCCAAGCAACGGTTTGCTAGGAAGGGTGAAAAGGTTAGAGGCTGACATGGCAATATGGGAGGCATGGTAAACAAGTGATAGGTAGCGCAGGATAGCGATAGAACGAAGCAACTAGCAAGCAAAGATAGAAGTGATATCGAGGGTAAAGGTCATCTTGCCTGAAATCCCGCAAGGAAGAAGAACAAGTCCATGAAGAAGACAAACGGACATAGTCGAACGAATCCTCACAACTCCGGAACGAAACCGAATCTAACGAGAGAAGCAAACCGGAAAGAAGCAAGCAACATGGTAAACACACAGGCATAAACATGGCATGATGCACAAACAAGTATGATGCATGTCCGGTTTAAAGAGACATGGCATGGCAAAGTGCAACAAACAATACTACAAATTAAGTGGAGCTCAATATGCAACGAGTTGCATATTGACGAAACACCACATCAATTATTTAGTTCTCTCTCGGTTAGGTTACCAAACAATATTAAATGTTGTTAAGCATGGCAAGAGGTGAAGCATAAATAAACTAACTATTTAGGCAAGTTTAAATGAGGCCTGAACCAACAAACAACAATTCCGGAAAGTCCCCATGTCATTTAGTAGTTTAATGCAAACACAATTTTAAACATTTTAAATGTTGTTATCATGATGCGGATGACATATACAAGTTTTATGCAATTTATGAAAACGTTCACATGAGCATGATACGAGGCATTTGTCACCATGGCGGAAGGAAAAAGGTGCCACGGCGGTGAAAAAAAAATGGCGCCACGGCAACATTCCGGTCCCGATAACTCGAGTGAGATACAGATGCAAACGAGAAGTGGGCGTGATCGTGTCATGCAAGGATGGTGGGGTGCTCCCGGATTCCGGGTTCCCACGGGACAACGACATGGCAAACGAGGAATGTGCAAAGACAATTCAAACACGGCCCAAACATAGGGTGCATCTCATACAACACATGTATTCGGTCACGGGCGGTCGTCATCTCGGGATTATACCTTTGAAGCATGCATTTTCGGAGCGGTTCGAGTTCGGAGCAGTGTAGAGGAAGTAGGTGTTCACGTGACATCGTGGAAGTAGTGGTACACGTTTCATAGTTGTTCGGGGTCACGACGAGGAACTTGACATCCACGGAATCTTCGAGGGTCGACGGTAGTGGTACACGGGCCATAGTGGAAGTTGTCGTTCTCGCGACGGTAGTGGATGTAGTTGTACACGGCCGTAGATGTTCGGCGTCGTCGGTAGAGGTACTTGTCGCATCACCGTGTAGTCGATCTTGGCAAGCGATGGTCGTCGTGGTACTTGGCGAATCCACATAGTCGAACATGGGTTGTAGTGGAACTTGCTCGTTGTGTAGTTGAACACAAGGTTCCTCGGGGGATCGGTCTTGGCGATCCAGCGGCAGCAGCAAAGCGGTGTACGGGGCAACAATTGGAGGAGCTCCCGGCGACGCATGGAAAACCCTTGAGTCTTGGCAGTCCTGGCTACACGCATGGACACACGAGCTGGTGCAGGGCAGCGTCAGACAAGCCGTTGGGCACGAGGCGAAGCAAGGGGTGGAGCAGCTGCAGCGAGGCGAACATGGTGGAGCAACAGCGAGGCGGCCATGGCTGGCGCCGGGCACGAGGTGAGGAGGAGGACCAGAGGAAGGGGAGGTCGTCGTCGCGGGAACGGCGACGCGAGAGCTACTGGAACTCGGGGAAGCTCCTGGAGGTGTCCGTGTTCAACAACGGGGCTGACGAGGCCGTTGGGAACGCCGACGACTTGCGGGTGCGGAAGCAGAGAAGCTCGCGGGAGAGGCTCAGGAGGAAGGAGCAGGGCGCAAGGAAGAGGAGCTCTCCTCTTGGCGGCACAAGGGGGGTCCTCGTCGGCCGGAGCGGCGACGGCATCGATCGAGAGGCGCGGGCGTCGAGGCAGGGCGACGGGAGCCGGCGGGGACGCGGGGATGCTGATGGCCTCGCGGGCCATGGCGGGCGCGATGGGAGGCGCGCTCGAGAGGAGGGGAGGTCGAGGGCTGCGCGGCACCAAGGGCGGCGAGGAGGTGGTCGGGTGCGAGGCTGCGAGGGAGATGGGAACGAGGGGATCGGGCGATGCGGGTGTGCGGTGTCGGCGCACTGGAGGGAACGAGGGGATCGAGCGAGTTGCGTGGGGGCTGGATCGGTTGGGGCTAGGGTTAACAGGGCAGCGACTGGGCCTTGAAGGTTAGATGGGCTGGCCTGGGCAGCTGGGCTGGGCTCTCTCTCTCTCACTAATCTCTATCAGAAAAGAAATAAAGAGAGGAAAAGACAGAGAGGGTTAGGGAAAGATTTGCGCATGGGGATAATTTTCCCGGACTCGCAAAAATATGCTCGTTCCAAGAAAAATAGAAAGTGAGCATGGGCGAAAGTTGAATTCAAACTCATTTGAATTTATTTCAAATGGGTTTGAACTAGGACTTGATAAAAGGAAGGTCCAAAAATGTTTGGATTTTGGGTGGAGCTCCGGAAAATGATAAAAGAATTATTGGCAAGGTTAGAGAGTCAAAACTTGAAGAAGAAAAGGCCAAGGGATTTAATATGCAAGTGGGTTCATGGGTGATTCCAAAACAATGGAATATTTTATAATATCTCACTAAATATCGGGAGGGTATGTTATAAAGAGAAGTCACCCTTCCCACGATTTAAATGGATCGAAGATCCATACATTTTATTTAGAAGAGTTATAAAAAATTAAATGGCATGATGGCATGATGACATGATGCAATGCAAAAATAAAAGAGCAAGCACAAAAGAAACACACGACGAAACTCGGAAACCCTGGAAGTCTTCTGGAGCGTCGGTCTCGGGGCGTTACAAACACCAATGACTGTTAGGAGCTCAGGGCCCTCCGCGACGGGCGCCTCGGTCGACGCCCAGAGTGCAACGATCGAGGCTATGGTCGTGGAGGCAGCCGAGGTGGAGGACGCTGGGACGGACACGGCCACCATCAGGAGTGGCGTGACCAGCCTCGTGAGGACCGCTGGCAAGGCCAGCCTTGCGAGGGCGCTAGGAGGGAGCAGCCTTGTGAGGAGCGCCCTCAGGGCAACGCAGGTCTACCCCCTCTGCCTCCACCGCCAAGAAGGAATGAAGATCATCACCATGATGAGGGGGCTGGGGGCTTCCAGGAGCCTCGAGCCATCGCCTACATCTTGGGCGGCTCACAGGCCCCGGCTTCCCACCGCATCTTCAAGCAGTTTGCGCGCAAGGTGAATGCAGCGCTCCCCAAGCCCGAAGCAATTCGCCCTCTCAGGTGGTCCAAGTGCGCCAGCACCTTCAGCTCCTCAGACCATCTCAAGTGCGTGGCCATTGCTGGCGCACTACCTATGCTCTGCTCCCCCGTCATCAGCAACGTGATCGTCACCAAGACTCTCATCGATGGCGGAGCTGGGCTCAATGTGCTGTTCGTGCAGACGTTCGACAGGCTCCAAGTGCCATACTACCAGCTTCACCCAACCAAGCCATTTTCAGGAGTGACCGATGGTTCTACACACCCGATAGGGTAGGTTTGCCTCCCTGTCACCTTCGGCGAGCGCAGCAACTACCGCATCGAGCTCATCGACTTAGATGTCGCCAACATCCGCCTACCCTACAACGCCATCCTAGGGTATCCAGCAATTGTCATGTTCATGGCAGCTACGCACCACGACTACAACATCCTCAAGATGCCAGGAAGCTGCGGCATCATCACGGTCGCGTGCCAAGAGAAGGATGCGGTGTGCTCCCTTGAGCGCACCTTCCAGGCTGCAGCGGTCGAGAACCCTGGAGACAAGGGCGGCGCCCTCCCTCCTGAGGTCGCCCCCAAGACAAAGAAGCTGCAGCTAGGACAGGGGTCTCGTGAAGGAGCATCGCTCAAGGGAGCCACACTGAGCCTTGGTCCCCAGACACGACACCTTCGCCCATCGCATAGGAAGGCGCGCCCGGCGCCCCTCTCAGGCTAGGCTCGGGGGCTCTCCTCGGGAGGGCCTCAGACCTAGCCATGGTCACGAGGGAGGCACTCAGGCACCATGTGGAGGCACTCTTTAGAGCACACTTCCCAGGAGAAGGCATCAGGTGGGAGGCGCCAGGTGGTCAGGAGTTCATCAGCAAGGCAATCGAGGAGATTCAAGAAGCAAGGGTTCTGCAAGGCGATCGTCGCCAGCCACGCAGCACAGCTCACTGCCCTCGCGAGGGTAAGGAGTTCCGCATCTGCATCGACATCCCCGGGCTCAACAGGGCCGCATCTCGGCAGCTCATGTGGCCGTCTCGTGTAGGACGATGCGAGGGTCCACCTCACAGCTATGTTCGCATGCCTTTTGGCCTGCCCGGCGCGGCTGTGGTGTTCCAGTGCTGCATGGGAGACGCCCTAGCGGCTCATGAGGCTAGGCATTAGGCGATCTTGGTGGAGATGGAGGAGCACCTCCAGGAGCCTCCCAGGTCCTCTGAGCCTCCCGAGGCTCGGCACCAGAGCGGTTCGTGAGGAACGACTCCGACACGCGCGTTTTTTGGCTACTTCAATGATAAGTCTCCGTCGTATCTACTTTTGCAAACACTTTTTCCCCTGATTTGGACTCTAACTTGCTTGATTTGAATGGAACTAACCCGGACTAACGCTGTTTTTAGCAGAACTGCCATGGTGTTATTTTTGTGCAGAAATAAAAGTTCTCGGAATGATCTGAAAATCCATGGAGCAACTTTTTGGAATTAATAAAAATATTGGCGAAAGAATCAACGTCAGGGAGCCCACAGCCTATCCACGAGGGTGGGGGCGCGCCCCCCTAGGGCGCGCCCCCTACCTTGTGGGCCCCTTGGACCTCCACCGACCTCAACTCCAACTCCATATATTCACGTTCGCGGAGAAAAAAATCAGAGAGAAAGATTAATCGCGTTTTACGGTACGGAGCCACTGCCAAGCCCTAAACTCTCTCGGGAGGGCTGATCTGGAGTCCGTTCGGGGCTCCGGAGAGGGGGATTCGTCGCTGTCATCATCATCAACCATCCTCCATCACCAATTTCATGATGCTCACCGCCGTGCATGAGTAATTCCATCATAGGCTTGCTGGACGGTGATGGGTTGGATGAGATTTACCATGTAATCCTGTTAGTTTTGTTAGGGTTTGATCCCTAGTATCCACTACGTTCCGAGATTGATATTGCTATGATTTTGTTATGCTTAATGCTTGTCACTAGGGCCCGAGTGCCATGATTTCAGATCTGAACCTATTATATTTTCATGAATATATGTGAGTTCTTGATCCTATTTTGCAAGTCTATAGTCACCTATTATGTGTTATGATCCGTTAACCCCGAAGTGACAATAATCGGGGTACTTACCGGTGATAACCATAGTTTGAGGAGTTCATGTATTCACTAAGTGTTAATGCTTTGGTCTGGTACTCTATTAAAAGGAGGCCTTAATATCCCTTAGTTTCCAATAGGACCCCGCTGCCACGGGAGGGTAGGACAAAAGATGGCATGCAAGTTCTTTTCCATAAGCACGTATGACTATATTCGGAATACATGCCTACATTACATTGATGAACTAGAGCTAGTTCTGTGTCACCCTATGTTATAACTATTACATGAGTAATTGCATCCGACATAATTATCCATCACTGATCCAATGCCTACGAGCTTTTCACATATTGCTCTTTGCTTTGTTACTTTACCGTTGCCACTGTTACAATTACTACAAAACTGCTGCTGTTACTTTTGCTACTGTTACCGTTACTTCCATACTACTTTGCTACTAAATACATTGCTGTAGATACTAAGTTATCCAGGTGTGGTTGAATTGACAACTCAGCTGCTAATACTTGAGAATATTCTTTGGCTCCCCTTGTGTCGAATCAATAAATTTGGGTTGAATACTCTACCCTCGAAAACTGTTGCGATCCCCTATACTTGTGGGTTATCAAGACTACTTTCTGGCGCTGTTGCCGAGGAGTATATTTCTATTCTTTGAGTCAATTGGGATTTATATCCGCTGATCACTATGAGGAACTTGAAAGACGAATGAACCAAGATTTATCCCTCAACTACGAGGGGAGGCAAGGAACAACCATCTAGCTCTACACTTGATTCTCCTTCTGTTATAAGTAAGCTTGCGACACCTAAACCCGCTTCTTCTATGAATTCTAATATGTCGCATGTTATTGATGATGCCACTTCTACTATGCACGATACTTATGATGAAACTACTTCTATGCTTGATACTACTGTGCCACTAGGTGAATTCCTTGATGAACAACTTACTAGGGCTAGAGAGAATGAAACTATTGAAACTGATATTATTGATGATAGTGATGATGAAGGTTCTCCCCCTAAATATGAACTGCCTGTTGTTCCTTAGGGTTATGTTATGGATGATGAAACTGCTAGAGATTTTCTTGCTTGCAATAATAGATCTGATCTTAAGAAGTTATTAGCTAAACTAAAACAGAAATCTCGGAATGCTAGAATGAAATATGACCCTGCTTTTGCTACTTCACCTATCTTTGTTACTGATAATGATTATGATTTCTCTGTCGATCCTGAGATAATTACTTTGGTTAATCTGATCCTTTCTAGGGCTATGAATCTGAAACTATTGTGGCACACCTTACTAAATTAAATGATATAGCCACCCTGTTCACTAAAGATGAGAAATCTCGCTATTATTTTATCCTTACGATATTTCCATTCTCATTAAAGGGTGATGCTAAAACTTGGTTTAATTATCTTGATCCTGGTTGTGTGTGTAGCCCCTAGGATATGATTTATTACTTCTCTGCTAAATAATTCCCCGCTCATAAGAAACAAGGTGCCTTGAGGGAAATATATAATTTTGTGCAAATTGAAGAAGAGAGTCTCCCACAAGCTTGGGGGAGGCTTCTCCAATTACTTAATGCTTTGCCTGATCATCGTCTTAAGAAAAATGAAATACTTGATATCTTTTATAATGGACTAACCGATGCTTCCAGAGACCACCTGGATAGTTGTGCTGGTTGTGTTTTCAGGGAAAGAAACTGTGGATCAAGCTGAATTGTTATTGAATAATATGTTGACTAATGAAAACAATTGGACACTTCCTGAGCCAATTCCTAAACCAACTCCAAAGAAAAGAGGTGTTCTATTTCTCAGTCCTAAAGATATGTAAGAGGCAAAGAAATCTATGAAAGAAAAAGGCATTAAAGCTGAAGATGTTAAGAATTTACCTCCTGTTGAAGAAATACATGGTCTCAATATACCACCTATTGAAGAAACACATGGTCTTGATAACCCGACACGGGTAGTAAAGGTAAATTCTCTCTATAGATATGGTAAAGTTGAAATCCCGTCTGCTAAGTTTGCTAGCCGATGCTTGGATGAATTTGATGACTTTATGGCTAGACAAGAGAACTTTAATGCTTATGTTGGTAGACAATTGAAAAGTAATGCTTATATGATTGGACACTTGAGTGATTATATGTCTAGAGTTAAGGGTGAACTTAAACTCATTAGTAAACATGCTTCCATGGTTACCACGCAAGTAGAGCAAGTGCTTAAGGCTCAAAATGATTTGCTCAATGAATTAAATAATACACATGACTTTGCTACTAGAGTAGCAACTAGAACGGGTAAAATGACTCAGGAACCTTTGTACCCTGAGGGCCACCCTAAGAGAATTGAGAAAGATTCTCAGAGAAATAATGTAGATGCACCTAGTCCTTCTAAAAAGAAGAAAAAGAAAAATGATAGGACTTTGCATGCTTCTAGTGAACCTAATGTAGAAACACCTGAAAATCCCAATGATATTTCTATTTCTGATGCTGAGACACAATCTGGTGATGAACATGAACCTAGTGATAATGTTAATGATAATGTTCATGTTGATGCTCAACCTAGCAATAATAATGATGTAGAGATTAAACCTGATGTTGATCTTGATAACTCACAATCAAAGAATCAACATTATGATAAGAGAGACTTTGTTGCTAGGAAGCACGGTAAAGAAAGAGAACCATGGGTTCAGAAACCCATGCCTTTTCCTCCTAAACCATCCAAGAAAAAGGATGATGAGGATTTTGAACGCTTTGCTGAACTGATTGACCTATCTTTTTGCGTATGCATTTAACTGATATGCTTAAAGTGAATCCTTATTCTAAATACATGAAAGATATTATTACAAATAAAAAAAGATACCGGAAGCTGAAATTTCCACCATGCTTGCTAATTACACTTTTAAGGGTGGAATACCTAAGAAACTTGGAGATCTAGGAGTATCAACTATACCATGCTCCATTAAAAGAAACTATGTTAAACTTATTTATTTGATCTTGGAGTTGGTGTTATGCCTCTCTCTTTATATCATAGACTTGAATTGAATAAGTTGACTCCTACTGAAATATCTTTGCAAATGGCTGATGAATCAACCGCTATACCTGTCGGTATTTGCGAGGATGTGCCTGTTGTGGTTGCAAATGTTACTATCTTAACAGACTTTGTTATTCTTGATATTCCTGAGGATGATAGTATGCCGATTACCCTCGGTAGACCCTTTTTGAATACTGTAGGGGCTGTTATTGATTGCAACAAAGGCAATGTTACTTTTCATGTTAATGGCAATGAGCATACGGTACACTTTCCGAGGAAACAACCTCAAGTTCACAGTATCAATTCTATTGGAAAAATTCCATCAATTATTACTGGAGGTTTTGAATTTCCTCTTCCTACTGTCAAGAAGAAATATGATATTCTTATTATTGGGGATGTACATATCCCCGTTGAGGTAACATAGTGTTATTCGAAATTTCTCCAGTTTCATGCGATTCGGAATGAGTTTGTTAACAAGACTTGATCAACCTTGTTAGTGGATTCCTTTTGATGAGCATGAGATGGATGAAGTTAGAAAGCACAACCTTCTATACCCTTCTTTTTCTTTCTGTTAACTAGATTAAATAAAGTAAAAATAGTGTTTTCTGTCTGTTTTCTGAATTATCCATGCAATAAAAAAATAGCCCGAAAATAAAAGTTCTCCAAATGCCCTGAAAATTTAGTATGATTTTTTGTGGAATATTTGAGAATATCTGGCACTGAGAATACAGCAGGGGGAGCCAGTACCTGGCCACGAGGGTCAGGGGCGCCTACCCCCTGGGTGCGCCCCCTGCCTCGTGGGCCCACAGTGGCCCCCTCCACTTATTCCTACACCCATGCTCTTCTTCTTCCTCCCAAAAAATTCCCTATCTAGCTCAAGCATGAGTTCTAGCTAATCTTGCTGCCATTTTCGATCTCCTTTCTCAAAGCTCCTTTCACAAAACTGCTTTGGGAATTGTTCTTTGGTATGTGACTCCTCCAATGGTACAATTAGTTTTTGTTCTAGTGCTTTATTCATTGCAAATTTTTGCTGCCTAGGTGACCCTGTTCTTGGGCTTGCATGTCAAACTTATATGGCCCCAAGTAGTTCTAATGCAAGATATAGTCTCTAGGCACTTGTGGGAGTAGTTGCTATCGATTTTGTTGAGTTTGGTTCACTTTTATTTCGAGTTACTAAAATTTTCAGAAATTTTTTAGAGGAAGAAATATGTCTAGGAAAATGTACCAAGGTGGTTCTTCAAGGAACCAAGGACCTAGGCTCGCAATACGTGAGCAAGACGAGGAACCCACGAGGGAAGCTTACGTGCGGCCTTGTGAATGGCCGTCAAAGGAGTTTATGGTCAAATCAGGCATCAAGGATGAATTTGATGCATATGTGCGTAATGGTGATGTAACACCAACAATGCGGCTATATCTCTCACGTGTCGAGGCACGACTTAGATGCATAATCGCATGGTGGTTTTGTCGCAAGAAGGGTCATCTTCACACAATCCCATGTAATGAACAAGAATGGGATAAAGAGTTGGCTTACAATCGCCACTTCACACAATGAATATATAATTCATACATCATTCAGAGCACACACATAGTCCGACTACGGACAAAGCCAAAAGAAAATAAGATAACCCAACTGCTAGATCCCCGATCGTCCCATTTGGGCTCCACTACTGATCAACATGAAACGAAACATAGCAACGACCAAGGTCTTCATTGAGCTCCCATCTGAGCTCGGTTGCATCACCTGCACTGGTATCATCGGCACCTGCAACTGTTGTGATAGTATCTGGTGAGTCACAAGGACTTAGCAATCTCAAAACCCGCTAGATCAAGACTATTTAAGCTTATGGGTAGGAAGTGGTAATGAGGTGGAGTTGCAGCAAGCACTAAGCAAATATGGTGGCTAACATACGCAAATAAGAGCGAGAAGAGAGGCAACGAAACGGTCGAGAAGCTAGAAGTGATCAAGAAGTGATCCTGAAACTACTTACGCACAATCATAACACAAAGACCGTGTTCACTTCCCGGACTCCGCCGAAATTAGACCATCACGGCTACACACGCGGTTGATGCATTTTAATTAAGTCAAGTGTCAAGTTCTCTACAACCGGATATTAACAAATTCCCATCTGCCACATAACCGCGGGCACAGCTCTCGAAAGTTTATACCCTGTAGGGGTGTCCCAACTTAGCCCATCACAAGCTCTCATGGTCAACTAAGGATATTCCTTCTCCTGGGAAGACCCGATCAGTCTCCGAATCCCGGTTACAAGACATTTCGACAATGGTAAAACAAGACCAGCAAAGCCGCCCGATGTGTCGACAATCCCGATAGGAGTCGCACGTATCTCGTTCTCAGGACACACCGGATAGGTCAAGCTACGAGTAAAACCAGCCCTCAAGTTGCCCCGATGTGGCCTTGCAGGCTGCCCGGTTCGGACCAACACTTAGAGAAGCACTGGCCCGGGGG
>NC_041393.1:285043898-285108289 GCF_002162155.2 Triticum dicoccoides | reverse complement strand
GGGTTAAAATAAAGATGACCCTCGGGTTGGACGACCCAAGGGAAGGGTAATAGGTTGTTAGGCAAATGTAAAACCAAGGTTGGGCCTTGCTGGAGGAGTTTTATTCAAAGCGAACTATCAAGGGGGTCCCATAAATCACCCAATCGCATAAGGAATGCAAAATCAAGGAACATAACACCGGTATGACGGAAACTAGGTCGGCAAGAGTGGAACAAAACACCAGGCATAAGGCCGAGCCTTCCATCCTTTACCAAGTATATATGTGCATTAATTAAATAAGAGATATTGTGATATCCCAACATAATCATGTTCCAACATGGAGCAATGTTCAACTTCACCTGCAACTAACAACGCTATAAGAGGGTCTGAGCAAAGCAGTAACATAGCCAAACAACGGTTTGCTAGGAAGGGTGAAAAGGTTAGACGCTTGACATGGCAATATGGGAGGCATGATAAACAAGTGATAGGTAGCGCAACATAGCGATAGAACAAAGAAACTAGCAAGCAAAGATATAAGTGATATCGAGGGTAATGGTCATCTTGCCTGAGATCCCGCAAGGAAGAAGAACGAGTCCATGAAGAAGACAAATAGACGTAGTCGAACAAATCCTCACAACTCCGGAACGAAACCGAAGCTAACGAAAGAAGCAAACCGGAAAGAAGCAAACAACATGGTAAACACATAAGCATAATCATGGCATGATGCACAATCAAGTATGATGCATGTCCGGTTTAATGAGGCATGGCATGGCAAAGTGCAACAAACAATACTACAAGTTAAGTGGAGCTCAATATGCAACGAGTTGCATATTGACGGAACACCACATTCGAGTTATTTAGTTTGCTCTCGTTTAGGTACACAACAATATTAAATGTTGTCAAACATGGCAAGAGGTGGAACATAAGTAAACTAACTATTTAGTCAAGTTTAAATGAGGACAGAAATAACAAACAACAATTCCAGAAAACCCTCATGTCCATATTTCGAATTTGGTACTGTTCCTCCCTAAATCATATTTTATTGTTGTTAAACAGGAAAACAAAGTGCAACAAGTTAATCTATGCATTTTCCCACCCCATTTACATATTAAGTTTATTTAAAACCGAGCTACGGTTATTTAGTTATGAAATAAAACATTTTAGCATGGCATTTAAGCAAATTAAGTGCAAACAACATTTTAAACATTTTTAACATGGATTAAAGCAACATATTATGAAACTAGATGAAATTCTAAGCATTTTACATATTTAAACCATTTTAATCCGATGAACGATTGTGGAGTTATTAAATGCATGAAGATGGAGGGTCAATCTGTAAATATGCAGTGAGACCTGGGATAATGCTAAATTCGTTCGGCAGAAAAACAGTGAACGAGCTGCACAAGACAGGAGAGTGGATGGAGGGGCTGCTCACCCGTGGGCTCGGCCTAGTTGGGGATGGCTCTGATTACTAATGATAACGACAGAGCAGGTCGGGTTCAGGATAACTTTCGGATGCGCGCGAGGGGTCTGAGAGAGGTCAACGAGGACAAAGGCCTGACAAAAGGTCAACAGATACAAAGGGAGAAACGACAACCACGAATGGCTACGAGTTTTATGGAAACATGCGGATGCAATGCACATGATGACATGAGATGAAATGCATGACATGAACAAAATGCAAAACAAAAGACAAAAACCCAACCACGGAGAAAAAATATATCACATAGCCGGAAATGGCAAGAGTTGGAGTTACAATTATGGAAAGTTACATCCGGCGTGTTACAGCTGATCTTGAGGACTACCATTTGACTGATTCCTTTGTGAGATGGTTTAAATTTACATCTTCGCGTAATTCTCACAATGTCCTGTTTGATCTTTATGATAAATCATGTACCATGGACCTAGAAGATTTTACTACTGCTTGTAAACTCCCGCAGTGGGGCAATGTTAATGAACCTCGTAAATCTGAATATAAAGACTTTCTTACTAGTATCACTGTGGGGGAATCTAGAGAAATAACACAAGCTACCATAGAGGAGCATTCATTTTCCTGCTATACAATATTTTGCTCTCTTCATAGGCAGGTGCATTAACAGTAAAGATGAAGCTTGTCACATGTGTGCTCCAGATCTTAGCGTTCTCAAGAGTGTCGTATTAGGTGATAAACAATATAACTTGGGGGCAATTGTTGCACGTAGGTTGCATAATAATGGTTTAGATGGAGACTTGTTTGGAGGGATTTATGCAACCCGTGTGGCTAATTATCTTGGTATACCCGCACATGAAAATGATAGGGAGTTGCCACCCGCTTATTTAGATTATAATGCCATGGTTAATCATCATTTTCTTGAGAGGAATGAACAAATCCTCCACTATCGACTAATCTTTGACAGACGTCGCGCTGTACATATTACTCTCCCTCCTCATGCCTTCTTTTACTATCAGGCAAAAGGAAGATATGTTATCACCAGGGAGGAGGCGAACGAGTATGAGAGGAGAACGGAGGCAGCTCGCCTCTAGGCTGCAGCTCGTGAGGCAATGGCTGCCACATCTCAATACGACCCCAGTTACAACTTCGGATATCCGCCAGGCCATCCATGGGCATAGACCAACTTAGGCCAAAAGCCTAAGCTTGGGGGAGTACGTATTTCTCACCGACATTACATTCATGTTCACACACTCATTCTAGTTGTCAGTGCTCATACTTTTTCATTGTACTATCCATGCTAGTTTATTTCTTTTTCTTGCTTCCTTCTTGTGTGTTTGAACAACCTTAAGAAAAACCAAAAAAATTAGTTAGTTTACTTTCCATGCTTGTAGTAGTAATAACTAAAAGAAAACCCAAAAAGATTTCTCGTTCTTCTTTTGCTTGTTGGGAGCTTTCCTGTGTAAATAGTTTTATTTCTTTTCTTTTGTTTGGGGGTCGAGAGGAGAAGACCAAAACAAAAATGTTGAGTGGCTCTCATATGCATTATTGTTGATTTAACCAAGAGCCCATATTGCCTTGTCTTCTCCCTTGAATTGAATGCTTGTAGATTCCAGCTCAGCCCAATGCACGTGCACTATTATTATTATCCACACCGTTCGGTCATGCAAGTGAAAGGCAATAATGACGATATATGATCAAATGATTGAGATGAGAGAAGCTGGTATGAACTCGACCTCTCTTGTTTCTGTAAATATGATTAGTTCATCGTTCCTAATTCAGCTTATTATGAATAAACATGTTTGCAATGACAATTAGAGATTATAGTTGCCTATGCCATGCTTAGTTATCCAGGAGTTTATAATGGTTTACCTTGCGTGCCAACATGCTATTAAAATGGTTGTGATGTGGTATGATAGGGTGGTATCCTCCTTTGAATGATTCGAGTGACTTGACTTGGCACATGTTCACACATGTAATTGAAACAAAATCAACATAGCCTTCACGATTTGTATGTTCATGGTGGATTATATCCTACTCATGCTTGCACTCAGTGTTGATTAATTTTATTGCATATTCATGACAGTTGTCGCTCTCTATTTGGTCGCTTCCCAGTCTCTTTCTAGCCTGCACTTGTACTAAGCGGGAATACTGCTTGTGCATCCAAACTCCATAAACCCCAAAGTTATTCCATATGAGTCCACCATACCTTCCTATATGCGGTATCTACCTGCCGTTCCAAGTAAATTTTTATGTGCCAAACTCCAAACCTTCAAATGAAATTGTTTTGTATGCTCGAACATCTCATGTATCAACTAGGGTTGTCTGTATCTTCCATGTTAGGCGGGTTATTCTCAAGAGGAGTGGACTCCACTCCTCATTCACTAGAAAATGGCTGGTCATTGGGATGCCCAGTCCCATGCTTAAATCAAATCAAAATAATTACAAACAAAACTCCCCTAGGATTGTTGTTAGTTGGAGGCACCCGTTGTTTCGGGCAAGCCATGGATTGATGCTTGTTGGTGGTGGGGGAGTATAAACTTTACCATTCTGTTTGGGGACCGCCTATAATGTGTGTAGCATGGAAGATGTCGAGATCTCTCAGTTATTATGTTGACAGTGAAAGTATACCACTCAAAATGTTATTTATCTCTATTACAAAATCAAGCTCTGGCACCTCTACAAATCCCTGCTTCCCTCTGTGAAAGGCCTATCTATTTATTTTTATGTTGAGTCATCACCCTCTTATTAAAAAGCACCCACTGGAGAGCACCGCTGTCATTTGCATGTATTACTATTAATTTATATTGGGTATGACTATGATTGGATCTCTTTTACCATGAATTATAATGTTTAGTCAGTCCTTGATCTTTAAGGGTGCTCTGCATTTATGTTTTGCGGTCTCAAAAAGGGCTAGCGAGATACCATCTTGTTATATCATATTATGATTGTTTTGAGAAAGTGTTGTCATCCGAGATTTATTATTATTGCTCGCTAGTTGATTATGCCATTGATATGAGTAAACATGAGACCTAAGTGTTATTGTGAATGTGGTTAGTTCATAATCTTTGCTGAAAACTTGAATGCTGGCTTTACATATTTGCAACAACAAGAGCAAACAGAGTTTGTAGAAGTTTTTATCACTTTTAGTATATCAACTGAATTGCTTGAGGAAAAGCAAAGGTTTAAGCTTGGGGGAGTTGATACGTCTCCGTCGTATCTACTTTTCCAAACACTTTTGCCCTTGTTTTGGACTCTAACTTGCATGATTTGAATGGAACTAACCCGGACTGACGCTGTTTTCAGCAGAACTGCCATGGTGTTATTTTTGTGCAGAAATAAAAGTTCTCAGAATGACCTGAAAATCCACGGAGCAAATTTTTGGAATTAATAAAAAATATTGGTGAAAGAATCAACGTCAGGGGGCCCACATCCTGTCCACGAGGGTGCCCCCCCTAGGGCGTGCCCCCTGCCTCGTGGGCCCCTTGGACCTCCACCGACCTCAACTCCAACTCCATATTTTCACTTTCACGGAGAAAAAATCACAGAGAAAGATTCATCGCGTTTTACGATATGGAGCCGCCACCAAGCCCTAAACTCTCTCGGGAGGGCTGATTTGGAGTCCGTTCGGGGCTCCGGAGAGGGGGATTCATCGCTATCGTCATCATCAAGCATCCTCCATCACCAATTTCATGATGCTCACTGTCGTGCGTGAGTAATTCCATCGTAGGCTTACTGGACGGTGATGGGTTGGATGAGATTTACCATGTAATCGAGTTAGTTTTTTTAGGGTTTGATCCCTAGTATCCACTATGTTCTGAGATTGATGTTGCTATGCTTTGCTATGCTTAATGCTTGTCACTAGGGCCCGAGTGCCATGATTTCAGATCTGAACCTATTATGTTTTCATGAATATATGTGAGTTCTTGATCCTATTTTGCAAGTCTATAGTCACCTATTATGTGTTATGATCCGTTAACCCCGAAGTGACAATAATCGAGATACTTACCAGTGATGACCGTAGTTTGAGGAGTTCATGTATTCACTAAGTGTTAATGCTTTGTCCCATTACTCTATTAAAAGGAGGCCTTAATATCCCTTAGTTTCCAATAGGACCCCGCTGCCACGGGAGGGTAGGACAAATGATGTCATGCGAGTTCTTTTCCATAAGCATGTATGACTATATTCGGAATACATGCCTACATTACATAGATGAACTGGAGATAGTTCCGTGTCACCCTATGTTATAACTATAACATGAGGATCCCATCCGACATAATTATCCATCACTGATCCAATGCCTACGAGCTTTTCACATATTGCTCTTTGCTTAGTTACTTTACCGTTGCCACTGTTACAATTACTACAAAACTGCTGCTGTTACTTTGGCTACTGTTACCGTTACTTCCATACTACTTTGCTACTAAATACTTTGCTGCAGATACTAAGTTATCCAGGTGTTGCTGAATTGACAACTCAACTGCTAATACTTGAGAATATTCTTTGGTTCCCCTTGTGTCGAATCAATAAATTTTGGTTGAATACTCTACCCTCAAAAACTGTTGCGTTCCCCTATACTTGTGGATTATCATTCGACACCTCTTCAGCGACGGTACCAGGTGACATCTCTCTAGTTCATTCAGTCTGGGGGCGCCCCTCGGGCTGCGTCATCCCCAGGCCGTGTGGGTCCGGCCCTACGACATCTATCATTTTGCATTCACCAGGACTATCTAACCATTTATGTGAGTTTACCTATGATTGTCACCCTATGACCGCCGCCTCACGCCCCCCATGTGTTCACTGGCTTGTACCTCTCCCGCATCGCTGCATGACAACTCGCGTCGGCACAACACTTATGCTCGGGTCCGCCCCAGCAATGCTAACAAACAGAGGGATTGAGCTCCAGTTCATGACCCACCTCGCGCACACCACCTCGCCGGGTCCTCGGTGCCTCTGCCCTACGCCCTGGGCTGCATGCCCGCTCCGTAGGGGTTCCCGGTCTTTCCTCTCATCTAACCTGCAGGTTCATCTGTGAGTGGGCCACGGGTCGGCTTGGACAACCACCATATGGCCTCGCGAGTCGCTTGCATGTTAAAGGGGGGCCTCCCGAGCATCGCATCTCGGGATTTCCTACTGGCTCTCTAGCCCTCACCCACTGGCCTTCACCATGGCATCGTGACCTGGCATACCAGCGGCGGCTGAGCTTGCTCGAGGAATGGGTCCCGAGGACGTAGGGCACCCAGGCGAGCGGGGTAGGAAGGTGGTCGCTGCAGGCCAAGCCCAATGGTATCGCCGCAGGCGCAGGAGCAAGTACCATCTTCCTGACGGACCAAGACACCAAAAGATAAGTCCCAGTTTGCTACGGCACCAGCTTTGCTCCCCGCACATCCCGCCTCGTAGTTCTATTTTTGTAGTTCCACTACCCCTTTCGATTCTCTAGGCAGCTGCTTGCACGCTAAGGGGGACCTTGTGAGCATCGCGTCTCATGAGCTCTTACCGGACCTCGGGCCGCTCACCTCCTAGCCTTGACCATGGCATCGCGACCTGGCATACTAGAGACGGCTGAAGCCTGCCTGGGGACTGGGTCCTGTCGGCGTAGAGCGCCGCGCTGCCAAGGAAAAAGAAAAGGGAGGAACCATGCCAAACTGGGATACGTGAGTTCATCACAAAATCAAAAGAAGCAACGCTGATATTGAGTACATTCCGATCTTTAGAAACCCCACGGGGGCTAATCTTCATTCCGCGTAGGGAAAGCAGCTACTAAACCCTATGGCATCGCTGGCGATGCCAGGCGGCAGCCGCAGCCGCACTCCGGCCTCGGTGGGAGCTTGGCGGCACGTAGTTGTCGTCGCTCGACTCCGAGAATCACGAAGCGCCGAGGGGGACAGCAGCAGGCCCAGCGCCCGCTACGGCATCCCTCGGGCTGTCTCTTCCGGGGTAGCATTCCAGCCGTTTGCCCTCCTCATTAAGACCTTGAAGAACAGAGTGGCCGCGCCGTCGTACTCAAAGTGGATCGCCAGGGCTCCCTCTGCACGACATGCCTGGGCGACCTCGCCCTATCCTCGTGTCGTGAAGACGTCTCCAGGGGCAGCACCTTGACTTCAGCTCTGGTGGCCAAGCTGTAGCACCCAGCGTGCTATAGCCACAGCTCAACCGGTCCCCTCGGAGGCAGCTCGCTGGTGAAGAACCGCGGGAGTCGGATCCAGGTGTCGGGAGGCATCACCGCCCACACCACGAACTCGCACGAGCTACCCTCGGCGTGGGTTCGTGGTGCGGTCGGTAGGGCAATGGCGACCATGCCATCATCATCGGGCGCCACTCGACGGTGCACACCTTCGTCCGGAGCACGGGCGTACATGTGGAGAGGGAAGCCAGGCGGAGGCCTCGACTTCCAAGGCCTGGTCACCTCTCGCCCCATGCCGGTGTCGTGAGGTAGGCGGAGGCACTTCTTCGACGAGAGAGGATCGGGCCCCTCCCTAGGGGCTTTCCCCTTCTCGGCCGCAGAGTACCGCCTGATCGGCGCCATGAAAGTAAGGTGGAGAAGAAAAGAAGCGGGCGAAAGCAAGACGGAGGAAAGTCGGGCGAGGGGCTCTGCCTCTCCGTCACATTTATAGCTAAGGGAGGCCAACCGCCGACCTCCACAACCTCGCGCCAGCATGACCTTCTACATGACGCGTCATCCCGTCAAGTCAAACGGTTGCCGAGGCAGCATGGGGAACCGGAGTCGTCCATGTCCCATCAATCGCCACACGTCATCAAGGCCGCAGGCGGGTAGGGCCTGTGGCGCTCCGCACTTTCCATTTGGCTTCGCCTGGAAGCCAAGTCTGAGCCCGCCTTGGGCCCGGGGGCTACTGCCGGCGTCCTGGATATGGGGGTATCCAGCCCTGCCTGCCTGCGGCCCACCACGTGGCTCCATCGACGGCCTGGTGCGGCCCAGCTTTAGCATCAACAACTTAAGACCCTCTCGAGGGGCCAAGCCTCGCGAGGCGGACGACGCCAAGACCCCCGAGGGAATCGACCTCCTCAGGTTGGCTCCTGAGGGGCGGAGAGTTCTATGCAAGGTTTACCTCACGAGGATCAGCTGACGTGAGCCATGACGACCACGGCCAAGCGGACGCCAGGCGGGCGCAGAGCGCAGGTTTCCTCTTCGGTGCAAAGGAGGCAGGCCACAGGCGCGGAGTCCCGAGGAATCAGCCAAAGGTTTCCATTCTGGTGCAAGGAGACCAAGACCGCCAGGACGGCAGGACGAAGGTCATCGACGAGCCCACTGCATCATCATGACCAAAGGCTTTTCGCAGGCGAAGACTAATTTTTTTCAGGATAAGTTGTACTACTTGTCCCCTTTCAAATTTGGCCGTTGTGGGATCCCTTCCCGCCAACATTTGGTAAGAGGACCAAGTCCACTATAAATAGTACTAGCCACCACCATAGAGGCAAGACAAGACGAACTAGCTCACACCACACCATCTCCCTTGAGCTCAAGAACACCTCACCTCCTGAGGCCAGTTCATCCACTGTATAAGTTCATCCTCAGCCCTCCGAGGCAATCCACCAAAATGCTGGAGTAGGGTATTACACCGCAAGGTGGCCCGAACCAGGATAAACTTTTGTGTCTCTTTGTCTCTTTGAGCTTGTCGCTCTAGGCTTAGGAGGATTGCGAGTAGGCAGGCTGGGTAGGTTGAAATCTCCGCACGCACCCCAGAGTTCGAACCTCTCAAGGGTTTGCGGAACCCGTAATCCGACACCCTTAGCTTCTCAAGATGTTGCTTTCTCTGAACAAATTCATAAGAAAGCTTCTCATGATCGGCTAAGAGAGTTTCATGATGACCTTGAAGGTTATGGAACTTAGGCTGTAGTCATTGAAGATTATCAGCTAGAGTTTGAGTTCGATCCATTTCCTCACCCAATAGGTCATTGCTTTTGTCTAGCAAATTTCGAACCTTTTCAAAAGCCTTTTGTTGTTTAACAGCAATCTTAGCAAGTTTGGAATAGCTAGGTTTGGGATTTTCATCAGATTCATCCTCACTTGATTCAGAGGAGGGATATTTGAGTACCTTGGCTCCTTTTGTCATGAAGCAATAGGAGGGAGCAAAGTCATCGTTGCCATTCTCAGTAGTGTTGGAGTCCACATTTTGTTCACATTTGAAGATGGATTTGCTGACAAAAGTAGTAGCGAGAGCTAGGCTCACCACACCAGAGTCTGACTCCTCAGATGCCACCTCTTCCTCATTTTCCTCAGGTTCAGCTTTAGAGTCCATTTCCTTGCCAATGAATGCCTAAGCCTTTTTGGAATTGCTCTTCTTGTGAGATGAAGACTTTGAAGATTTCGACGATTAGGAGTTAGAAGATTTCTTCTTTTTCTTCAAGTCGTCTGAACTATCATCCTTGTATTTCTTCTTATTTGATTCCTTCTCCCATTGAGGACAATCAGTTATGTATTGACTAGGTTTCTTGCATTTGTGGCAAGTTCTCTTCTTGTAATCACGGGATGAGGAATCTGGTATCATGTTATCACCTCTTGAAGATTTTCCAAAACGGCCACGTCTAGAGAACTTCTGGAATTTGCTAACGAGCGTAGCTAGCTCCTAGCTCAGTTCCTCAGGAGCACCAAGGCTACTGTCATAATCTTCTCCTTCAGATGAGGAAACGGTCTTGGCTTTCAGAGCACGTGATCTTCCATAGCTTGTCGGTAGAGGCCTCTCTTCTCAGCTAGTTGAAATTCATGAGTGTTTAGTCTCTCAAGGATATCGGCGGGATCGAGTGACTTGTAGTCTCCACGTTCTTGAATCATCAGCGCCAGTGTGTCAAATGAGGAATCAAGAGATCTCAGAAATTTCTTCACCACCTCATGGTCGATGATGTCAGTGGCACCAAGTGCTTGCAGCTCATTGGAGATGTCAGTGAGGCGATCGAAGGTTTGCTGAACATTTTCATTGTCGAGTCTTTTCAAGCGGTTGAAGAGATTGTGGAGAACATCAACTCGAGAGTCATGTTGAGTTGAGACTCCTGCATTGACTTTGGACAACCTATCCCAGATAAGCTTTGAAGTCTCCAAAGCACTCTCTCTACCGTACTGTCCTTTGCTCAGATGGCCACATATGATATTCTTTGCTTGAGAGTCGAGTTGCTTGAATCTCTTCACATCAGCGGTGTTCATGGAAGGAGTGATGGAGGGAATGCCATTTTCCACAACGTACCAGAGATTGTTGTCAATTTCCTCAAGATGCATGCGCATCTTATTATTCCAGTAGGGGTAGTCCGTCCAATCGAAGGTAGGACACCCTATCGGGACCTTGATCATGCCAGCAATCGACATAGCTAAAACTCTAGGTGGTTAAACCAAAATCACACAGAACAAGGGAGTACCTTGCTCTGATACCAATTGAAAGTGCTTTATATCAACTAGAGGGGGGTGAATAGGCGATTTTTATGAATTTGTCACTAAGGAAATACTACTTCAGGAATTTCGTAAGAAACGAACTACAAGCAGCGATATAAGTACTCAGGTGCATGCATAACAAAGCAATAGTTAGTCATCATGATGAAATGAAACATACACAAAGTACAGGTAGCGTGAAAACGGGATAAGCAGGCTGAAGTTACGATGACTGAAGAATTGGGATTGAGGAAATTGATAAAGTCTTCAGTCAAAGTCTTCAAACAGTAACGATCAAGTTCATCAACACATGAATGAGGTAATGAAAGGGTTGAGGAAATAGAACTAGTAGCTTGGTGAAGACAATGATTTGGTAGACCTTTTCCAACTGTTGTGACAGTTTTATGTTTGGTTGGAGCAGCTAGGTATTTAAACTTGAGGACACACAATCCCAGACACACAATCCTCGCTGTATTCTCCTTGAGCTAAAGACACACAGACCTCTCCCAATAACTCGTGGTAAGTCTTCAGGTGACTTCCAAACCTTCACAGACTCGGTCACTCGATGATCCACAATTCCTCTTGGATGCTCTAGACCATGACGCCTAACCATATGGAGGATGCACAATCCTCAAAGGTAACAAGAATCGGTTCAACAGGAACAATCTCTTCAGTGATGCTCAATCACTTTGGGTTGTAGGTGTTTGGATTTGGGTTTTCCTCATTTGATGATTTTCGCTCAAATTCCTCGGAGGATGGGATGCTCTCAATGAAAAGTGTCAGTTTCTCTCAGAGTAGCCAACCAGCTAGTGGTTGTAGGGGGCAGCTATTTATAGCAGGGGAGTAGCTCGACATGATAAGACATAAATGCCCTTCAATGATATGACCGTTAGGTAGATAGGGTATTTTGGACAGCTGGTGCATAGCACATCAACAGTCGGAAATTTGAGCTCTCAAATTCCTCAGGGCTATCATGTTCCTAACTTGTAGAAAATCCACACTTGCGAATTCCTAACTCCTCAATCAGAACTGTCGGTATTCTGGGAACGGGGGTACCCCGACTTGCCTGCTTGCGGCCCAAGGTGTGGCTCCATCAGTGGCCTGGTACGGCCAAGCTTCAACAACAACGACTCAAGACCCTCGCGAGGCGGACTGCAGCAAGAGCTCCCTGGGGGCGGCCTCACTAGGCTGGCACCCAAGGAGCGGATATATCTATGCAAGGTGCACCTCGCAAGGTTCACATGACTTGAACCATGACGACTAAGGCCTGGCGGGCGCCAGCAAGCGCAGTGTACCAGATTTCCCCTTTGGTGCTAAGGGGGGCAAGTGCAGGCACGGAGTCCCAAGGAATCAGGCAAAGGTTTCCATATCGGTGCAACAAGACCAAGGACCACCAGGATGGCAGGACGGAGGTCATCGTGGATCCCGGGGTGGCGTCACCACCAGAGCCTTTGGCAGGCGAAGACTACTTTTGTCAGGATAACTTGTGCTAGTTGTCCCCCTTCAAACTTGGCCGTTGTGGGATCCCTTCCCACCTAGATTTTGAAAGAGGACCAAGGCCACTATAAATAGGACCTAGCCACCACTGTAGAATAGGAGGTTCATCTCACCGGCTCACTTGGGATAGATCATTCAGATCACCCTACCACCTCACCAGCTCATCGAGCCCAAGAACACCTCTCCTCCAGAGGCTGTTCGTCCACTGTACTAGTTCATCCATAGCCATAAGAGGCAATCCACCACCACACTTGAGTAGGGTATTACACCACACGATGGCCCGAACCAGTATAAACCCCCGTGTCCCTTGTTCTTTGAGTTCGTCGAGCTAGGATGTGGGATCAAAGATCGAGCGAGTTGGGGAGACAGTGTTCTTCGTGTGCACCCCAGAGTTCAAACCTCTCTATGGTCTGCGGAGCCCAGAATCGGACATTTGGCGTGCTTGGTAGGAGTGCGCCGAAGCTTTGCCTCTCCGCCCGCCTCGCTTTTATGGCCATTCCGCTCCGTCGACCAGCACCCATGGCGAGCACCGCTCCTTCGGCCAGACCGACGAGTGCGCACGGCGGAGCTGTGGGTCTCCGGGCCTTCACCCCCGCCTTGCGATTGGTACAGTGGCCACTCAAGTTCAAGACGGAGATGCCGCCTCGCTACTATGGCATGACGGATCCGGCAGGTTTCCTCTAGGCCTATGAGGAGGCCGTTTGGGTGGTCGGCGGCGATGACAAGATCATGGCCAACTAGCTTCCCATGGTCCTCAAAGGAGCACTGCACGCCTGGCTTCTCAACCTGCGAGAGTCATCCGTGGCTTCCTGGGAGGAGCTGTACGGCATCTTCTTCACGCACTTCGCCGCACCTGCGCCGCCCGCCATCGTAGCCCTCCTCGGCGGTTCGCAGGCGCCACCCTCGCATCGCTATGTCAAGCAGTTCTTCCGCCAAGCGGGTGCCCCTCGCATGCAGCAGGGGGCTCCTCCTGGATGGGCGGCGCCCAAGGCCGACCTCACCTTCGACTCAAGAGACCATCCGGTGACCACCGCGAGCTTAGGTGTGCTCCCGATGCTCTGCACCCCCACCATGTGCCACGTGGTGGTGACGAAGACCCTCATCAACGGCGGAGCCGGCCTCAACATGCTCTCTGTGGAGGCTTTCGGTCTGCTCAAAGTGCCACATGGCCGGCTCCGTCCCACCAAGCCATTTTCCGGTGTCGTCGACGGCTCCACTAGCCCCCTGGGGCAGATCTGCCTCCCCGTCACCTTCAGCACCCGCAACAACTACCACACCGAGCTTATCGACTTTGACATCACACGCATCGGCCTCCCGTACAATTCCATCCTCGGCTACCCAGCTCTGGCCCAGTTCATGGCGGAAACTCACCTAGCCTACAACCTCATGAAGATGCCGGGGAGCAGTGGTGTCCTCACTATGGTTGGAGACACCAAGGAGGCCCTGGCGGCCCTCAAGCTTGCCTTCCGGGCCACGGAGGCGGCACACCTACCGATGAAGCAGCTCCAGAGGTACTGGGGGCTGCGCCGGCAAAAAAGAAGCAGCTCTTCACTCAAGATTGAGCCCAGACGAAGCAGGTGCCAGTTGACGAGGACGGAATGTCAGGAGCCACTTTCACCATAGGCACCAGCCTTCCCCCAGATCAAGAAAAGTCACTGGCCAATTTCCTGCGCATGAACAAGGAGGTGTTCGCATGGGAGCCCAAGGACTTGGCAGGAGTCCCAAGGGGGGTGATCGAGCACCACCTCAACGTGTGCCCCAATTTACGCCCAGTGAAGCAGAAGGCACGACGGCAGTCCACAGAGAAGCAGTCCTTCATCGTACAGGAGACTCGTAAGCTACAAGAAGCTGGTGTCATCCGCGAGGTGCGGTACCCGAAATGGCTGGCGAATCCAGTCATCGTGCCCAAGAAAGGCGGGAAAGAACGTATGTGCGTCGACTTCACCAACCTCAACAAGGCCTGCCCTCAAGACCCGTTCCCGCTTCCACGCATTGACCAGATCGTTGACTCCACCGCCGAGTGTGACGTACTGTGTTTCCTAGATGCCTTCTCGGGTTACCACCAGATCAAGATGGCAGTGCAGGACGTCGAGGAGATGGCTTTCTTGACCCCATTGATACGTCTCCAATGTATCTACTTTTCCAAACACTTTTGCCCTTGTTTTGGACTCTAACTTGCATGATTTGAATGAAACTAACCCGGACTGACGATGTTTTCAGCAGAACTGCCATGATGTTGTTTTATGTGTAGAAAAGAAAAGTTCTCGGAATGTCCTAAAAATCCACGGAGGCCCTTTTTGGAATTAATAGAATTTCTGGGCGAAAGAAATACATCAGGGGGCCTAGGGCCTGTCCACGAGACAGGGGGCGCGCCCCCCTATCTTGTGGCCCCCCTGGAGCTCCACCGACCTCAACTCCAACTCCATATATTCCGTCTCACGGAGAAAAAAATCAGAGAGAAAGTTTCATTGCGTATTACGACATGGAGCCGCTGCCAAGCCCTAATCTCTCTTGGGAGGGCTGATCTGGAGTCCCTTCGGGGCTCCAAAGAGGAGGATTCGTCGCCGTCGTCATCATCAACCATCCTCCATCACCAATTTCATGATGCTCACCGCCATGTGTGAGTAATTCCATCGTAGTCTTGCTGGACGGTGATGGGTTGGATGAGATTTACCATGTAATCAAGTTAGTTTTGTTAGGGTTTGATCCCTAGTGTCCACTATGTTCTGAGATTATTGTTGTTATGACTTTGCTATGCTTAATGCTTGTCACTAGGGCCCGAGTGCCATAATTTCAGATCTGAACCTATTATGTTTTAATGAGTATATGTGTGTTCTTGATCCTATCTTGCAAGTCTATAGTCACCTATTATGTGTTATGATCCGACAACCCCGAAGTGACAATAATCGGGATACTTCTCGGTGATGACCGTAGTTTGAGGAGTTCATGTATTCACTATGTGTTAATGCTTTGGTCCGGTTCTCTATTAAAAGGAGGCCTTAATATCCCTTAGTTTCCACTAGGACCCCGCTGCCACGGGAGGGTAGGACAAAAGATGGCATGCAAGTTCTTTTCCATAAGCACGTGTGACTACTTATGGAATACATGCCTACATTACATTGATGAATTGGAGCTAGATCTGTGTCACCCTATGTTATAGCTATTACATGAGGAATTGCATCTGGCATAATTATCCATCACTGATCCATTGCCTATGAGCTTTTCATATATTGTTCTCCGCTTATTTACTTTTCCGTTGCTACTGTTACAACTACTACAAAAACCCAAAAACATTTATCTTACTTTTGCTACTGTTACCATTACTATCATACTATTTTGCTACTAAATACTTTGCTGTACATACTAAGTTATCCAAGTGTGGTTGAATTGACAACTCAACTGCTAATACTCAAGAATATTCTTTGGCTCCCCTTGTGTCGAATCAATAAATTTGGGTTGTACTTCACCCTCAAAAGTTGTTGCGATCCCCTACACTTGTGGGTTATCAAGACTAATTTCTGGCGCCGTTGCCGGGGAGCATAGCTTTATTCTCTGAGTCACTTGGGTTTTATATCTGTTGATCACTATGAAGAACTTGAAAGACGCTAAAACCAAGATTTTGCCCTCAACTATGAGGGGAGTTAAGGAACTGCCATCTAGCTCTACACTAGATTCTCATTCCGTTATTAGTAGGCTTGCGACACCTAAACCTGCTACTGCTATGAATTCTGATATGTCGCATGTTATTGTAGATGCCACTTCTGCTATGCATGATGAAACTACTTCTGTGCGTGATACTACTTTGCCATTAGGTGAATTTTTTGATGAACAACTTGCTAGAATTAGGGGGAATGAAAATATTGAATATGCTATTATTGATGATAGTGATGATGAAGGTTCTCCCAATGATTATGTATTACCTGTTGTTCCTAAGGGTTATGTTATGAATGAAGAAGCTACTAGGGAAATCTTTGCTTGAAATGATAGATCTGATCTTAAGTAATTATTTGCTAAATGGAAGCAGCAGTCTCTTAATGCTAGAATGAAACCTGACCCTACTTTTGCTACTTCACCTATTTGTGTTACTGATAAAGATTATGAATTTTCTGTTGATCCTGAGATTATTACTTTAGTTGGATCCGATCCTTTTTATGGCCTTGAATCTGAAACTGTTGTGGCACATCTTACCAAGTTGAATGATATAGCTACCCTGTTTACTAATGATGAGAAGTCTCTCTATTTTTATATCCTTAAGATATTTTTGTTCTCATTAAAGGGCGATGCTAAGACTTGGTATAATTCTCTTGCTCCTGGTTGTGTGTGTAGTCCCTAGGATATGATTTACTACTTCTCTGCTAAATATTTCCCTGCTCATAAGAAACAAGCTGCCTTGCAGGAAATATATAATTTTGTGCAAATCAAATAAGAGAGTCTCCCACAAGCTTGGGGGAGGCTTCTCCTGTTACTTAATGCTTTGCCTGATCATCCTCTTAAGAAAAATGAAATACTTGATATCTTTTATAATGGACTAACCGATGCTTCCAATGACTACTTGGATAGTTGTGCTGGTTCTGTTTCCAGGGAAAGAACAGTCGATGAAGCTGAAATATTATTGAATAATATGTTGACTAATGAAAATAATTGGACTCTTCCTGAGCCAATTCCTGAAGCTATTCCTGAACCAATTGAGCCAGTTCCTGAGCCTGTTCCTAAACCCACTCCGAAGAAGAGAGGTGTTTTATTTCTCAGTCCTGAAGATATGCAAGAGGCAAAGAAATCAATGAAAGAAAAAGGTATTAAAGCTGAAGATGTTAAGAATTTACCACCTATTGAAGAAATACATGGTCTTAATATACCTCCTGTTGAAGAACCACATTGTCTTGATAACCCAACACAAGTAGTAAAGGTAAATTCTCTCTGTAGATATGTTAAAGTTGAAATCCCCTCTACTAAATTTCATAGCCCATACTTAGATGAATTTGATGATTTTATGGCTAGACAAGAAAGTTTTAGTGCTTATGTTGGTAGAGAGTTAAAGAACAATGCTTTCGAGATAGAACATGTAAGTGATAATCTGGCTAGAGTTAAAGATGAACTTCACCTCGTTAGCAAATATGCTTCTATGGTTGCTACTCAAGCTGAGCAAGTACTTAAAGCTCAAAATGATTTGCTTGAGGAATTAAATAATAAAAATGACTTTGCTGTTAGAGTGGCTACTAGAACTGGTAGAATGACTCAGGAACCTTTGTATCCTGAAGGCCACCTTAAGAGAATCGAGCAAGATTCTTAGAGAAATAATTTAAAGGCACCTAGTTCTTCTAAAAAGAAGAAAAAGAAAAATGATAGGACTTTGCATGCTTCTAGTGAACCCACTGTAGACACTACTGAGAATCCCAATGATATTTCTATTTCTGATGCTGAAACTCAATCAGGTGATGAACATGAACCTAGTGATAATGTTAATGATAATGTTCATGTTGCTGCTCAACCTAGCAAAAACAATGATGTAGAGATTGAACCTACTGTTGATCTTGATAACACACAATCAAAGAATCAGTGTTATGATAAGAGAGATTTTGTTGCTAGGAAGCACGATAAAGAAAGAGAACCATGGGTTCAGAAACCCATGCCCTTTCCTCCTAAACCATCCAAGTCAAAGGATGATGAGGATTTTGAGCGCTTAGCTGAAATGATTAGACCTATTTTCTTACGTATGCGCTTAACTGATATGCTAAAAGTAAATCCTTATGCTAAGTATATGAAGGATATCATTACAAATAAAAGAAAGATATCGCAAGCTGAAATTTCCACCATGTTTGCTAATTACACTTTTAAGGGTGGAATACCAAAGAAACTTGGAGATCCGGGTGTCCCAACTATACCATGCTCCATCAAAAGAAATTATGTTAGAACTGCTTTATGTGATCTTGGAGCCGGTGTTAGTGTTATGCCTCTCTCTTTATATCGTAAACTTGAATTGAACAAGTTGACACCTACTGAAATATCTTTGCAAATGGCTGATAATCAACTGCTATACCTGTCGGTATTTGGGAGGATGTGCCTGTTCTGGTCGCAAATGTCACTATCTTAACGGACTTTGTTATTCTTGATATTCCCGAGGACGATAGTATGTCTATTATCCTTGGTAGACCTTTTTGAACATTGCAGGGGCTGTTATTGATTGCAACAAAGGCAATGTCACTTTTCATGTTAATGGTAATGAGCATACGGTACATTTTCCGAGGAAACAATCTCAAGTTCATAGCATCAATTCTATTGAAAAATATCCAACTATTATTTTTGGAGATTTTGAATTTCCACTCCCTACTGTCAAGAAAAAGTATGATATTCTTATTGTTGGGGATTTTCATATCCCCGTTGAGATAACTTAGTGTTATTCGAAATTTCTCCGATTCCGTGTTATTCAGAATGAGTTTGTTAACAAGACTTGATCAACCTTGTTAGTGGATTCATTTTGACGATCATGAGATGGATGAAATTAGAAGGCACAACCTTCTGTACCCTCTTTCTACTTTCTGTTATTTACATTAAATAAAGCAAAAATAGTATTATTCGTCTGTTTTCTGAATTATCCGTGCATTAAAAAATAGTCCGAAAATAAAAGTGCTCCAAATGCCCTGCAAATTTAGTATGATTTTTTCTGGAATATTTGAGGATTTAGGCACTGAAATCACTGCAGGAGGGGGAAGCACCAGACCACGAGAGTGGAGGGCGCGCCTCCCCTATAGGGAGCGCCCCTGTCTCATGGGCCCCTGGTGGCCCCCCTCCACTTATGCCAGCACCCACACACTTCATCTTCTACCCAAAAAAATCCCCATCCATCTCAAGCACGAGTTCTTGCTCGTTTTGCTGCGATTTTCGATCTCCTTGCTCAAAGCTCCATTCACAAAACTGCTTTGGGAGATTGTTGCTTGGTATGTGAGTCCTCCATTGGTCCAATTAGCTTTTGTTCTAGTGCTTTATTCATTGCAAATTTTTGTTGCATAGGTGACCATGTTCTTGAGCTTGGATGTTAAATGTTTGAGGTCCCAAGCAATTCCAATGCATGCTATAGGCTCTAGGCACTTGTAGGAGTAGTTGCTATCAATCTTGTTTAGTTTTATGCACTTTTATCTTGAAGTTACTAAAAGATTCAGAAATTTTCAGAAAATGTTGAGGAAACTTTTGAGGGGCTCTTCTAGCCAAGGCTCTCAGGAAAAACAAGCCAAAGAGAAGGAAAAGGCCAAGTATAATCTTCCTCGCTTAGCGGAAGTACGGTCGTGTGAATGGCCATGCGAGGATTTCTTGAAAGAAGCTGGAATTCATGAAGATTTTTTTTCTTTGATCGAGACTGCAGACCTCGCCGATTTCATCAGCGACCGAATCGATCAGTATCTCTTACTCACAAATACTTTCGTGCAAAACTTTTATTATTATCATAAGAAGTCACCGCCTGCAGTATCATTTCGTTTATATGATGAATTCAGAGAAATGTCTTTAAGTAATTTTTGCACGGTGTGTAGGATACCTTATGAGGGAGAATTAGAGGAACCCCTTCGTGAAGATGTGGGTGGCTTTGTTAATACTATCGCTGTAGAGGAGCCAAAGAAGGGCTCTGAGGCAAAAGTCTCTAGCATACACTTTCCTGTTTTATGCTACTTTGCCATATTTGCTAGTAGATGCTTGATTGGTCGTGGAAATAGTGGAAACTTGCGCGTTCCTGATATTATCATTCTTCAACATGCCTTGCTTGGAGACAATACTTTTAGTATGGGTGCCGTCGTTGCTAAACGGCTAGCCCTGAATCGTACAAAAGGCCCCATATTTGGAGATATCCATGCTGCACGTCTTTCTAGACATTTTCAGTTACCCATTAGGCACCTTGAGAAGGGGGAGATAAAATTGCCTCCTCACATTTTAGATTACAAGAGCATGGTAGCACACAAGTTTATTGTTGACAACGAAGATAAGATGCTCTTGTATAAACTTAGATTCAATAAGAAACACGTTGAGATTATTATTTTACCTGCGCCTCTGTTGTTTGATTTGCTTGCAGAAAATTTTCTTGTCACACTGGAAGCAGTGAACAATCATCGAGCCCAAGCTTTTACTCCAGAACCTGAACCTGAGCCGGAACCTGAGCTGGACCCTTATCGTGCATCATCTGTCAAGTGGGATCCAGAGATGACCAGCCAGTATTATCCTGATTACACCTCTCATTACACCGGAGAGAGTATCGGTGGTCCTTGGTACTATACCAACTTAGGCCAAAAGCCTATGCTTGGGGGAGTACGTATTTCTCGCCGACTTTACATTCATGTTCACACACTAGTCGTCGGTGCTCATACTCTTTCATTGTATTATCCATGCTAGTTTACATTCCTTTTTCTAGTTTTCTTCTTGTGTGTTTGATAAACCTTAAGAAAAACCAAAAAATTAGTTAGTTTCATTTCCATGCTTGTAGTAGGAATTAAAATGAAAACCCAAAAAGATTCCTAGTTCTTCTTCTTTCTTGTTGGGAGCTTTCCCGTGTAAATAGTTTTATTTTCTTTTCTTTCCTTTGGGGGTCGAGAAGACCGTATTGAAAATGTTTAGTGGCTCTCACATGCATGATTGTTTATTTAATTTAGAGCCCATGTATCTTGTCTTCTCTTTTGAATTGAATGCTTGCAGATTCCAGCTTAGTCCAACGCACATGCACTCTTATTATTATACACATCGTTCGGTCGTGCAAGTGAAAGGCAATAATGACGATATATGATGCACTTATTGGGATGAGAAAAGCTGGTATGAACTCGACCTCTCTTGTTTTGTTAATATGATGAGTTCATCGTTTCCGAGTCAGCTATTATGAAGTAAACATATTTGCAATAACATTTAGAGATTATAGTTGCTTGTGCCATGCTTGATTAGCTATGAGTTATAATGGTTTACCTTGCATGCCAACATGCTATTAGAATGATTATGATGTGGTATGATGGGATGGTATCCTCCTTTAAATGAATTGAGTGACTCGACTTGGCACATGTTCACGCATGTAGTTGAAACAAATCAACATAGCCTTCATGACATTTATGTTCATGGTGGATTATATCCTACTCATGCTTGTATTCGGTGTGAATTAATTTTAATGCATGTTTATGACTGTTGTCGCTCTCTCAGTTGGTCGCTTCCCAGTATTTTGCTAGCCTTCACCTGTACTAAGCGGGAATACTGCTTGTGCATCCAAACTCCTTAAACCCCAAAGTTCTTCCATATGAGTCCACTATACCTTCCTATATGCGGTATCTACCTGCCATTCCAAGTAAATTTGTATGTGCCAAACTCCAAACCTTCAAATGAAATTCTGTTTTGTATGCTCGAGCAGCTCATGTTACAACTAGGGCTGCCTATATCTTCCATGCTAGGTGGGTTATTCTCACGAGGAGTGGACTCTGCTCCTTATTCACGAGAAAGGGCCGGTAACCGGGATGCCAAGTCCCATGATTCAAAAAGATCAAATCAAATCAAAATAATTGAACAAAACTCCCCCAGGGCTGTTGTTAGTTGGAGGCACTCGTTGTTTCGAGCAAGCCATGGATTGATGCTTGTTGGTGGTTGGGGGAGTATAAACCTTTACCATTCTGTTTGGGAACTGCCTATAATGCATGTATTATGGAAGATACAGCCATGTCATAGTTGTTGCATTGACAGTGAAAGTATGCCGCTCAAAATTTTATTCAATCTCTATTTTAAAATTGAGCTCTGGCACCTCTACAAATCCCTGCTTCCCTCTGCGAAGGGCCTATCTATTTAATTTTATGTTGAGTCATCACCCTTCTTATTAAAAGCACCCGCTGGAGATCACAATGTCATTTGCATTCATTATTGTTGGTTTATATTGGGTATGACTTGACTGGATCTCTTTTACCATGAATTACAATGTTTAGTCAGTCCTTGATCTTTAAAGGTGCTCTGCATTTATGTTTTGCGGTCTCAGAAAGGGCTAGCGAGATGCCATTTTGTTATATCATGTTATGATTATTTTGAGAAAGTCTTGTCATCCGAGTTTTATTATTATGGCTCGCTAGCTGATTATGCTATTAATATGAGTAATTGTGAGACCTAAGTGTTATTTTGAGTATGGTTAGTTCATAATATTTGCTGAAACATGAATGCTGGCTTTTCATGTTTACAACAACAAGAGCAAACAGAGTTTGTAAAATTTTTTCTTTATCACTTTCAGTTTATCAACTGAATTGCTTGAGGACAAGCAAAGGTTTAAGCTTGGGGAAGTTGATACGTCTCCAACGTATCTACTTTTCCAAACACTTTTGCCCTTGTTTTGGACTCTAACTTGAGTGATTTGAATGAAACTAACACGCACTAATGCTGTTTTCAACAGAACTGCCATGATGTTGTTTTATGTGTAGAAAAGAAAAGTTCTCGGAATGTCCTGAAAATCCACGGAGGCACTTTTTGGAATTAATAAGAATTTCTGGGCGAAATAAATACATCAGGGGGCCCAGGTCTTGTCCACGAGACAGGGGGCACCCCCCCAGGGCGCGCCCCCCTATCTCGTGGGCCTCCTGGAGCTCCACCGACCTCAACTCCAACTCCATATATTTTGTCTCGCGGAGAAAAAAATCAGAGAAAGTTTCATCGCGTTTTACAACACGGAGCCGCGACCAAGCCCTAATCTCTCTCGGAAGGGCTGATCTGGAGTCCGTTCGGGGCTCCGGAGAGGGGGATTCGTCGCTGTCGTCATAATCAACCATCCTCCATCACCAATTTCATGATGCTCACTGTCGGTGTCAAAACCGGCGGATCTCGGGTAGGGGGTCCCGAACTGTGCGTCTAGGCGGATGGTAACAGGAGACAAGGGACATGATGTTTTACCCAGGTTCGGGCCCTCTTGATGGAGGTAAAACCCTATGTCCTGCTTGATTAATATTGATGATGTGTGTTACAAGAGTAGATCTACCACGAGATCAAGGAGGCTAAACCCTAGAAGCTAGCCTATGGTATGATTGTTGTTCGTCCTACGGACTAAAGCCATCCGTTTTATATAGACACCGAAGAGGGCTAGGGTTACACAGAGTCGGTTACAATGGTAGGAGATCTACATATCCGTATCGCCAAGCTAGCCTTCCACGCCAAGGAAAGTCCCATCCGGACACGGGACGAAGTCTTCAATCTTGTATCTTCATAGTCTAGGAGTCCGGCAGATGATGATAGTTCGGCTATCCGGACACGCCCTAGTCCAGGACTCCCTCAGTAGCCCCTGAACCAGGCTTCAATGACGACGAGTCCGGCGCGCATATTGTCTTCGGCATTGCAAGTTCCTCCTCCAAATAATTTATAGAAGATTGTGAACACCAGGATAGTGTCCGGCTCTGCAAAATAAATTCCACGTACCACCGTAGAGAGAATAATATTACACAAGTTCAATCTGCTAACGTATTTTGTGGCGTGACGTCACACCACTACCAAGCCTTTACTAGAATTGTTTTTATCGTACCACCTCAGCGCGTTTTGCGAAGCGGTTTCCTTGGCACGTCTTGTCGAAGCGGAGATCGTGTTCCCCTTATTCCGGGATTCCCATTAATACGGACGTGGGTAACCCAACCACGCCCGTTGCCGCGCCTCCTCCATCGAAGGCGGGTTCAAAATGGGCACGGGGACGGCTCTTGGTATTCTCCCTCTTTATAATGAGACCAAGGCACGTTCTTTTTCTTCAATCCTCAATCGTATCCGCCTCTCGCCCCAAGTTCCAACACCCAGGGCTCCAGATTCGGGTACTTTCGACCTTCGACAATGTCCGGCTCCGACCTACGAGGCCAGTGGATGCCCTCTTCCGTCACGGAAGAGGACGTGCTAAAGCTGAGAGACGCCAGGTACTTGACCTACGAGATTTCGCATAGGTTGCCTGCCCGAGGGCAAGTTATTCCTACTCCCGAGCCCGGCGAGAGCGTCGTGTTCGTGTCTCACCTTCGTCGGGGTTTAGGCTTCCCGATGGATCCCTTCGTGAGGGGGCTCATGTTTTACTATGGGCTGGAATTCCATGACTTGGCTCCGGAGTCCATCCTCCACATCTCATCATTCATTGTCGTCTGCGAAGCCTTCCTCCGCACTACCCCTCACTTCGGCTTGTGGCTCAAAACCTTCAACGTGGAGCCGAAGATGATTGAGGGGCGTCAGGCAGAGTGTGGCAGGGCGGTTATAAGCAAGAGGGCCAATGTTCCATGGCCCGAGGGCTCTTTTCAGGAGGAGCTCGGCTTGTGGCAACAGGAGTGGTTCTATATCACCGCTCCCAGGGGCAGCAGGCAGAGGCCGCCGCCCGTCTTCCGCTCGGGCCCTCCACAACGGCTGACATCATGGGTCAACAAGGGGCTTAACTGGGGGCCGTCCAAAGACGTACCCCTGTTGCAAGACCAGATTCAAGGCCTCCAAGAAAGGGAGATTAATCTGGTCGTAGTGGCACAGGTTATGCTGATTCGGCGCCTTCTGCCCTGCAAACGTCGCCCCCTCCGCCTGTGGGAATTTAATCCGGAGGGGCCACGAGCTCTCCAACACTTCATAGGTTTGACACCCGCGGAGATGTACAAACTGTTCTTCGGATTGCAAGAGATGCGTCTGGACTTGACCGAGGACACTGGCCTAAGCTGCAATCGCCTAGATACTCAAGTAAGTAGCCCTGTGTCTGGACATATTGTCCATTTATTTATCATGGGTTTGCCGTTTAACCAGCTATCCCTTGGACAGGAGTGGATAGCGCAAGCAAAACTAATACGGTGTCCGTCCCCCCTCCCTGAGACCACGCCGGATCCCGTGTTAGCCAAAATGTTGGAGGTTGCGCCTTCAGAGGAGGGCGAAGGGGGGCACAGGGAAACTACCACCTCTGCCAAGGAGGCTTTCAGTAAGGGGGGAATCGAGAGTCCCTCCTTCCAGGGGGAGAAGAGGACCGCTTCCGAAGACCCGGAGGCCAAGGCCTCAAAGCGGGGAAAGAAATCTGCACCGGAAGGTCCTGTGCTGGGAAGAGCCCCGGCCGCACTGTCTCCTCAGAGGAATCAGCCCTCCAGCGAGCCGTAAGTAAAAGGGGGGATTTTGTAATAGGGGACACCCCTGCTTTATTTCTAAGGGTAACCGAAGTTTTCACCTTGTAGTTCGGATCTCAGCCCATCTCAGCAGAGCTCATCTTTGGGGGACCTTCGTCCGGAGATGATGGAGAGCAAAACGCCTCCATCTGCCGCCCCGTCGGGCGGGGCGGACGACCCTGAGGTGTCGTCGCGGAGGGTCTCCCCGAATCCGGCGGGGCCGGGGAGTTCGGCACCCATTGGAGTACGGTCAGTGGAGCTGCAGGATTTGCTCAAGAGGGCGTCTAACTCAGAAGATCACCGCACTTTAATGAGTACGGTGATTGAAAGGATCTCATCTGCCGAGAGCGGGTTGTATGAGGCCGTCGGAAGTTTGCTGACGGGGTTGGAGGTACGCAAAAAATGACATACCTTTTGACAGTTTTGCACATGGAGTGCGCCCTGTATAGATAGTAGTCCCTGAGACTTGGTATGCTGTCGAAAGCGACAGCGTGCCGAGGATCATGATCTCAGTTATAGAATGTCACCTTTCCTATGCAGTTGGCGGAACGTTCGGTGGCCAGCCGGACTGATGGAGTTGCCGAGCTGAAGAGGCAACTCGATGTTGCGGATGCGGACATCGCGCTGGTCAATAAACGACTTAATGAGTCACAGGGTAGGTGGTTGCTCCGCGGTCGACTAGTAGGGAGCTGATGCCTGTTCCTTACAATTTTTATGCTTGATGCAGATGGTGCCGCTGCTGTGGAAGAGCTTCGAGCAGAGCTTGCTCGAGCCAAGGAGCAAGCCAGGAAAAGTGATGCGGCTGCCTCGAAGGCAGCGGAAGAGCTAATATCCGAAAAGGCTGCTCACTGCCGAAGCAGGGAGGAGATGGCCGGAATGGCCGTGAAATTAAAAGATGATGCCGACCGCTATGAGGTTCTTGAAAGAGAACACCGAGCGGAGCAAGAGAACCTGAAGAAGGCCGCCGCCGAAGCCAAGGATGCCCGTAGTGCGATGCGGGCTATGAAGGAGGAACTGCGTCAGGCCGGAGACATTGCGGCTGGAAAGCCCTTTATGCTACGTAGGAAGTTCACGGATCCGAAGTATGCTCAGCTGGGCCGATTGTGCGGTGCAAAGGATCCTTATCTGGATTTGGCGGCGAGTGCAGCGGACGCAGTCGTGCACTTCCGAAGCCAGAAGGATCACGAAATGGAAGAGATTTTCTAGTCTCAATTCCATAGTCCGGAGCGTCCACTTCCGTTGAGTGATCGGCTGGTTGAGTGGGCTGAGCTGAATAGATTGTCCGGACTTGCCATGACGGATGTGGTCGCTCATCTGTGGCTGGAAAGGACCAAGCCTGAGAGTTATTTTGGCTTGTTGCAGCAATTCCTTGGGGCGGTGCCGCATATCAAGGCGATGAAGCGGTCGGCATGCATAGAAGGTGCACGGATGGCTCTCGCCCGTGTGAAGACATACTGGGCGGAGATGGATGCCACTGTTGTTGCATCCCGGGGTTCGGACAAAAGCCGATTACCCGCCGAGCACTATTTTGAGGAAGTCCTGCAGGGCGCTCGTTTAATAGAGTCGCAGTGCTCGAAAGATGTTATGTTTAAATGACATGTATGATTTCTGAGATCATGTTTATAATGCAACGGCTTTTGATACTTGTGCATTCAAGTATTGAACTATCTCCTGTGTGGCCGTATATGTATGAATAACCTGAAAGATGGCAGTCTTTGGCTTCAGCCCCCACGCACATGGTGCGGGGGTGTTTGGAAAAAAAGCATTTTTTCACACTTAATCCAACGTCTTGGTCCTTTAAAGGAGGTGATAGCATAGCAAACTAGGCAACCGGACTATAATGCTTTATCACTTTCACTTAGCCATAGGAGCTCGATGGCGGGGCTACTATATAGCCCCTAGAGGCACTGCGCTCTCCGAACTCGGGGCGCGTATGTGCCTGACCGGGAAGCGGTCCTTCGTCAAAGCGGAGGAATTCTAAACATTCCAATAGTCGATGAAGTGGTTGACTAGTCTCTCGCTATACCATGACAGTAAGTTTTCCGCTTTCTCTACTGAGGTGCTCGCCCGACCGAACTAGGGCACAATCGCAGTAGTTCTCCTGGTGCCGCGTTAGCCGATGGAGCGGAACGTAAGGCAGCAAAACACAGGAGCCGGGCAAACCCTACATTTGACCAAAGACATGATTCAGAGCTGATGCATATAAGGCCTAACTCGAGACGCCGAACACTCCCTGAGGTGTTCGGTCTTTATGATACCGGGCAGAACAATGCCCTAAGCCCCTAGTGTCCAGGTACAGGCGGGAACTTCTGACGCGGCCGATGCCAAAACGCCAGCCTCCTCCTCGGTTATGGTAGGAAACCAGGGGATGTGTATCAACAAGAGACAGTAAGAAAGGTTTACGCAGGGTCTTAATCTGAAAAGAATCCTTGGAACGGGTCCCTGCTGCACGTCTGCGCCTGTGTCTCCGTTGTGCTGTATCCTGGATGGGTGTAGCATGTGCTTCATCTGTAAAAGAGAAGGACTTAGTTTGAAAGAAATATCGTGCAAAAGATGTATTTAAAATAAAGTATAATTTTGAAGATGAATAAAGTTGAGCTTTATTGGCTCTCATCATTTATACGCGTGTCCCCTTGTAAAGGGGTATGCGGCTGGGAAGCCCCTTGTTTATTTACGCCGGACTCGCCTAACCGTGTCCGAGGTCTGAATGACCTGTTTTTAGGGGCTTTGACCTGCAAGGTCGGATTAGTGTGTGGCTGTCAAGGCAGTCTCACGTTCTCCGTGGTCGAGGAACACTCAGAGTTACTCTTTAATGAGATTATGCTGCGGGGACCGGGCATTTTAAGCGTAAGAGACGCGTAATGTGGTATTGCGTTAAAGCGGGCGAAAGCTTCGCGTCCCAGTAGTGCTTGAGGGCCACTGTTAAATGGGGCGATATGGAGAGTTAGCTTTTCGCGACGGAGGTTGTCGGATGAACCGAACACAACCTCTAGTGGTACAGAGCCTGTACAATTGGCTTAAAGGCCTGTAGTCGCTCCTTTGAAGGAAGTGCTGCTACGGTGAATTTTGGTAGGGTCTATCCCCATTCTGCAGACGGTGTCCTGGTATGGCAGGTGCCGCACTATGTTTTCGTGTTATCACATGAAGTGAGTTCACTGTTTTGACTTCGAGTGGGAAAGTCTTCTGTTTTCCGGCGTGCTGCTTGTGGGGTTCATCGTCGTCTTCGATTGGTGTGTTGAGCCCCTTGCGTTCGGTGTTAAGTCGGCCGGACTGCTTGAAGACCCAACAACCACTGTGGGTATGGTTTGCAGGCTTCCCGGGGGTACTGTGTATTTGACATAGTCTATCCAGATTTTTGTTTAGGTTGGATAGCTCGTCACTGTTGTCCTTGAGGGGCAGTGTTTTATTGTTCGGCCGAGAGCTTTTGAATCCGGCATTGACCGTCGTGCTATTTGGGCCATTTTCCTTATTCCGACGCTGATCTTTTGTGCGTCGTGATTTCCCATTTCCATCCCTGACTTCGGATGTACTCGGGTCGCTGGTGCTGCATCTAGCCAGCCAGCTGTCTTCCCCCGTGCAAAAGCGGGTCATGAGGCTTGTTAGTGCGGCCATTGTTCTTGGTTTTTCCTGGCCGAGGTGTCTGGCGAGCCATTCGTCTCGGACATTGTGCTTAAAGGCTGCTAAGGCTTCAGCGTCCGGACAATCGACTATTTGGTTCTTTTTGGTGAGGAACCTATTCCAGAATTTGCGTGCTGACTCTCCGGGCTGTTGAGTTATGTGACTTAAATCGTCTACATCCGGAGGGCGGACATAAGTCCCTTGAAAATTTGCTCGAAATGCATCCTCGAGCTCTTCCCAACTTCCGATGGTATTTTCTGGGAGGCTTTTGAGCCAATGCCGAGCTGGCCCGTTGAGCTTGAGGGGTAGGTATTTTATGGCATGGAGATCGTCTCCTCTGGCCATATGTATGTGTAGGATATAATCCTCAATCCAGACTCCAGGGTCTGTTGTTCCGTCATATGCCTCTATGTTTACGGGTTTGAATCCCGCTGGAAATTCATGATCCAGTACCTCGTTGGTGAAACATAGTGGGTGTGCGGCGCCCCTGTATTTGGGTGTGCCATTGTCTTCAAACGCTCGGCGGGTTGTGTTGCTTCCTGGAGTCTTCTTTTTTGGCCCATAGATAGACCTGACCGGGTCATCCTTTTTCCGAGGATCTTTATGCTGATCGTGTGCCGGCTTGTGTGCGGCGCCCCTTGCTGCTCTTAGCCTGTCGTCTGGTCGTCTATCCGGCCAAGCGGCTTCTTTCTTTTTTGACTGCGGGGGCTCTAAGGCCTCCTCGTCAAATTCGGGCAACAGCTTGCGCTTCGGGTAGCTCTTTGCCTAGTGACTAGCGCCATATTTATCTGCGGTATTGAGTACTTTGCTCCATCTCATTCTGAGTGCGTCCTCCGCTCTTTTGAGCTTCCGCTTTTGCTTCTTCAAACTTCTTGCAGTGGCGACGAGCCTTTTATGAAGGTTCTTATGCTCTGGTGATGTGTTCGGCGTGAGATCATCTAGGCTCTTGTTTTCGCCGGGGATGGGTTGCTTGTCCAGTTCATCATGTTCGGATGGTTGCTTGGTGGCATGTTCGCCGTCCACTGCTTCGCCCTGCTCTAGGGCCGGGTCCGTATGGGTGCCGTTTTTATCGAGGCGGGACTTCGGGTGGCGCTTGCGTCACCGTTTTGGTTGTTTGTTGGGGGAGTTGTCCTTCGCCACGTCCCGTTGTTCCTCATTATCGCTTCCTTTTGGTGTATCCACCATGTATACGTCGGGAGTTGGGGTGGCTTTCCAGTGCCCGATAGGCGCTGGTTCTTGGTCGTCTCTGGCATCGTCGTCCATACCGTCGATGTCTTCGGAGTCGAAGTCTAGCTTCACGGTTAGATCATCGACAGTGGCTACTAAATGGGTGGTGGGTGGGCGTTGAATTTCTTCGTCGTCCGCATCCCAACCGTCCTGACCGCAGTCCGGCCAGGGCTCTCCTGATAACGAGAGATACTTTAGCGAACTCAAGATGTCGCCGAAAGGTGAGTGTTGAAGGATGTCCGCAGCGGTGAACTCCATGATCGGCGCCCAACCGGATTCGATTGGAGGGGGCGCGGGAGGCTCGGAGTCCGGGGAGGAGTCTGGCACCTCGGAGTCACGGGCTTCATGAGGGACAAGATCAGTGTTCGGCTCTATCGCCGTAGAGGTTGCAGCCCCCGAGGCAGCGTCTAGCCATCCGTCCTCGATCTGCGCAGCCGGCTCCGAATCGAAGATCGGAGCGGACTCGAGTGCGGCCTCCAGGATACTTTTCGGCTGCAGAGCTAAATCATGCTTGTCGTGACAGTGCGGCACACTCGGCTGTGGCTCGAATCCATCGAGGATCAAGTTCCCGCGGATGTCAGCCGTGAAGTTCAAACTTCCAAATCTGACCTGATGGCCACGGGCGTAGCTTTCGATCTGCTCCAGATGGCCAAGTGAATTGGCCCGCAGTGCAAAGCCGCCGAATACGAAGAACTGCCCGGGGAGGAAGGTCTCACCCTGGACTGCATCGTTGTTGATGATCGAAGAAGCCATCGAGCCTATCAGTGACGACATAGAGGAACTCTCAATGAAAGCACCAATGTTGGTGTCAAAACCGGCGGATCTCGGGTAGGGGGTCCCGAACTGTGCGTCTAGGCGGATGGTAACAGGAGACAAGGGACACGATGTTTTACCCAGGTTCGGGCCCTCTTGATGGAGGTAAAACCCTACGTCCTACTTGATTAATATTGATGATGTGTGTTACAAGAGTAGATCTACCACGAGATCAAGGAGGCTAAACCCTAGAAGCTAGCCTATGGTATGATTGTTGTTCGTCCTACGGACTAAAGCCATCCGGTTTATATAGACACCGGAGAGGGCTAGGGTTACACAGAGTCGGTTACAATGGTAGGAGATCTACATATCCGTATTGCCAAGTTTGCCTTCCACGCCAAGGAAAGTCCCATCCGGACACGGGACGAAGTCTTCAATCTTGTATCTTCATAGTCTAGGAGTCCGGCCGATGATGATAGTTCGGCTATCCGGACACCCCCTAGTCCAAGACTCCCTCACTCACCGCCGTGCGTGAGTAATTCCATCACAGGCTTCCTGGACGGTGATGGGTTGGATGAGATTTACCATGTAATCAAGTTAGTTTTGTTAGGGTTTGATCCCTAGTATCCACTATGTTCTGAGATTGATGTTGCTATGACTTTGCTATGCTTAATGCTTGTCACTAGGGCACAAGTGCCATGATTTCAGATGTGAACCTATTATGTTTTCATGAATATATGTGTGTTCTTGATCCTATCTTGCAAGTCTATAGTCACCTATTATGTGTTATGATTCGACAACCCCGAAGTGACAATAATCGGGATACTTCTCGGTGATGATCGTAGTTTGAGGAGTTCATGTATTGACTATGTGTTAATGCTTTGGTCCGGTTCTCTATTAAAAGGAGACCTTAATATCCCTTAGTTTCCACTAGGACCCCGCTGCCACAGGAGGGTAGGACAAAAGATGTCATGCAAGTTCTTTTCCATAAACACGTGTGACTATTTATGGAATACATGCGTACATTACATTGATGAATTGGAGCTAGTTCAGTGTCACCCTATGTTATAGCTATTACATGAGGAATCGCATCCGGCATATTTATCCATCACTGATCCATTGCCTACGAGCTATTCATATATTGTTCTCCGCTTATTTACTTTTCCGTTGCTACTGTTATAACTACTACAAAAACCCAAAAACATTTATCTTACTTTTGCTACTATTACCATTACTATCATGCTATTTTGCTACTAAATACTTTGCTGCAAATACTAAGTTATCCATGTGTGGTTGAATTGACAACTCAACTGCTAATACTCAAGAATATTATTTGGCTCCCCTTGTGTCGAATCAATAAATTTGGGTTGTACTTCACCCTTGAAAGCTGTTGCGATCCCCTACACTTGTGGGTTATCACCCATGCGGGGTGTACTGTTACACTTGCATGCCGTTCGGACTGCGCAATGCCGGAATGACCTTCCAGCGACTGATGCACATCGCTCTTGGCCGCAGCTCGGGAGGAACACTAAGGTCTACGTCGATGACATTGTGGTGAAATCTCGGGAGGCAAGGACCCTCATTCAGGATCTGGAGGATACTTTCGCCAGCCTGCGCAAGGTGGACTTGCAGCTCAACCCGGAGAAGTGCGTGTTCGGCGTCCCTTCTGGCAAGCTACTGGGTTTCCTTGTGTCACACTGGGGGATCGAGGCAAACCCAGAGAAGGTCAAGGCAATAGAAGACATGAGCCCTCCGCAGACTCTCAAGGAAATGCAGAGCTCGCAGGCTGCGTGACTTCACTGGGGCACTTCAATTCCAAGCTGGGGGAGTGCGCCCTCCCGTTCTTCAAGCTGATGAAAAATAAGGGCCCGTTCGAGTGGACTTCGGAGGCTGAGGTGGCGTTTCAAGACCTCAAAAGGTACCTCACCAGCCCACCAGTGATTGTGGCGCCGCATCCTCTTGAGCCCCTAGTGCTCTACCTGGCTGTCACGCCTCATCCAGCCAGCACGACACTCGTGACCCTCCGAGAAGGGCGTCGGGCCAACGATCAGCCAATCGGCGCCACAAAGCTAGTAGAGACGATGCAACCCCAAGACGGTTCCCAAAGAGCCACGGCGGCACCCGCGGACGATCAGGCTCCATAAGATGGCCCTCCTGAGGCTGTAGTTGCCCCGGCGGGCGATCGAGCTCCTGAGATCCACCGACCTCAGGAGACGCCCCAGCCTCGGGAGGCCTCGGACTCCATCGACGCCCCCGCCCTCGTCGAGCACCCGGTGTACATCGTCAGCATGACACTACATGATGCGCGGGCGTGCTACCCCATGCCGCAGAAGCTGCTACTCGCGCTCCTAGTCGCCTCGTGCAAGCTGCACCACAACTTCCAAGGCCACCCTATTAAGGTTGTTTCGGCTTACCCACAAGAGAGGGTGCTGCGGAGCCCCAACACTGCGAGTGGAACATCGAGTTGCAGGCGTTCCATCTGGAGTTCAACACCACCAGGGTCATCACGAGAGCCACCCTCGCCAACTTCGTGGCAGAATGGACCGATGCCCCAGAGCTCGAAGCAGGCGAAAACCAGTCCATCTCCCCAGGAAGTGAAGCTCAGGATGGCTAGGTAATCTATTTCGACGGTGCCTTCATGCACCAGGGTGCGGGGCCCGGGGCCATGCTCATCTCGCCGACCCAGGACAATCTCTACTATGCAGCGCAGCTCTGCTTCCAGCAGGGCGAGAAGGTCTCCAACAACATCACGGAATACGAAGGTTTGATCGCTGGCCTCAAGGTTGCAGTGGCCTTGGGAGTGAAACGCCTCACAATGAGGGACGACTCATAGCTCCTCGTCAACTTCTCCAACAAGGTATACGAGCCGAGGGACGAGGACATGGAGGCATACCTCGCGGAGGTACGCAAAACAGGGAAGCAATTCTTGGGCATGGAACAGCAGCATGTGCCCCGCGACACGAACAAGGAGGCCGACGACATTGCCAAGAGGGCATCCCGACGCCTGCCCCAGGAACCCAGTGTCTTCGAGAAGCGGCTCTTCAAGCCTTCGGAAACCCCTCCCGCTGCAGTGACAACTCAGCCTCAGGAGGAGCTTGCCACAACACCAACCTTGGGAGCCCCCGCCTGCGGTCCGACCACAGGGGTGCGTCTTCTCAAGCCTCAGGAAGGATGCTGGACGGAAGAGTTTAGGGCGTACCCTCTTCAGGTAACCCTGCCAGAGAAGGAGGAAGACGCAAAGCGGGTGGCGCCAGGCTACTGCATACTGCATTCGGGACAATGAGCGTTATCGAAGGCGTCCAAACGACGTTTCTTTATGATGCATTTCTAGGGAGCAGGGACGTGACCTGCTGGCGGACATACATGGCGGGGACTATGGGCATTACTCTTCATCACGCACGCTCGTGGAAAGGCCTTCCACAGCGGGTTCTACTGGCCCACACCACTCAACAACGCTGTTGAGCTGGTCAAGTCTTGCGAGGCTTGTCAGTTCCACGGCAAGCAGATGCACCAGCCCGCCCAAGGCCTCCAAACCGTTCCGCTCACGTGGCCGTTCATGGTCTGGGGGCTGGACATCTTGGGGCCATTTCCAAGGGAGCCTGGGGGCTACCATTACCTCTACGTCGCCACCGACAAGTTCACCAAATGGTCAGAAGTGGAAGCTGTCTGTACCATCCCTGCTGGCTCAGCGGTCAAGTTCATCAAGGGACTCGTGAGCCGGTTCTGGGTCCCTAATCGTATCATCACCGACAACGGCTCGCAGTTCACTAGAAACCTCTTCAAAACATATTATGCTAACCTTGGAATGCAGATATGCTACACCTCAGTAGCGCACCCCAGAAGCAACGACCAAGCTCAATGCGCTAATGCGGAGGTCTTGAAAGACCTCAAGACAAGGACCTTCAAGAAGAAGCTCGAGGCTTGCGGCAGGGGCTGGCACGACGAGCTCCAGTCTGTGTTGTGGTCCATCCGCACTGCCGCCACTAAGCCGACGGGCAAGACTCCTTTCTTCCTCGTCTACAGAGTCGAAGCATTTCTCCCTCACGAGGTCAAGCATCGCTCCGCGTGGGTCTTGGCGTTTGACAAGGCACGTCAAGACGCTATGCAGGGGATGGACCTCGATCTGGGGGAGGAACGTTGCTGCCAAGCCTCAGTCTGAGCGGTGAGGTACCAGTAGGCGCTGTGGCGGTACCACTACCATAACATCTGCTCTAGGACGCTCAAGGTGGGTGATCTCGTCCTGAGGCGAGTGCTCTCCAGGGAAGGGCTGCATAAGCTCTCACCCATGTGGGAGGGCCCATTCAGGATTTCTCGTGTCTCCAGGCCTGGTGCCATGCGCCTGGAGACGCAGGACGAGATCCCCGTCTAGAACGCCTGGAACATCCAACACCTCTGGAAGTTCTACCCATGAAGCAAGGCCCAGTGCCTGTGAAGGTCTCCACTCGTGAAACTCTCACGTAATAATGAGTGGGGTTGTACACGCCCCGGAGTCTCCAGAGTGCCGCCCACGGGCCTCGGGGGCTCCCTCCCACATCCTAGTGGCAGCACTTAGCTCCGCGCTGGTGAGAAGACTAGACTAGGTGCCGGACGCGACTGTTCATTTGCTTTCTGTAGTTGGTTTGCAACCTTTTTAATGAAATTTGAAGTTCTGGCATGTTTTGGTTGCTTGGTTGAGTCCCCCTTTTTTCTCTCTTTGCCCGCTTCATCGACTTGCGACAGGGAGGGCGGTAGTTGCCCGACACCCCTCCTCGTGCGCCCCGCGCATGGGCTGGGCAGGTGTGTCCATGCGTTGGGCTTACCCACGCTGCGGGTACACCTCACCAAAGCCCTGTCGCCCCAGCGCTTCGAATTCCTTCATCTTCGTGAGGCACCCTCGAATGGGCGCGTGATTGGCGTACCCTCTAAGTCTGTGCCCCTCGGCTACCGCGACACGGTGCACTAAGCCATGATTAGCCCATGCCTACAGGCCCATGCAAGGAGGAAGAAGGCACCGGGCGGATTTCTAACAAATTCTACAACTCATGGTGCCTCTCGAGGTCAGCCGCTCCCGAGCTGACAATAAGGAGGCCTCACCAGACGTCAAAAAACGCGCCCTCACGAGAAGGGAAACTGCCCCGAGCATATCAAGCTAAGTCATCCCCCTACATTCATGCGGAGCACGAACACCATAGAATAACGCAAGAACAATCAACATCATAGCATAAGAGGTGTAGATACCATAGTTCATTACATGCCCTAGCAGGGCCCTCTACTTTTTTCAAATGCAGGAGAAAGGGAAAGACTAAGCAAAGCGTCCCGCACAATCACGGCGGCCCTCGAGGCCCTGGCTCCAAGGGCTCCCCGGACTCAGCTCAGTCCAAGTCCTATTCACGCTTCACCGGAGCATGGCGACGAGATGATGCACCACCGTCTTCGAAGCGAGCACGATGGCGTGGCGGCTGGTCGTAGCCACCGCTGCTGGAGCTCTTGTTGGCGGAGGAGTTGCTGCTGCTAAACGAACCGCGGCCGCTACCGAGGGAGAGTTTGCCCTCATCCCCACCACGGCCGTTGAGAAGGCCGAGCACGTCGCCACCGCCGCTGTCTTTAGGGAAGCACCCTGCGTAGCAACCATCTTCCCCAAACACCCTCATGAAGAGGGTCGCGCGCCATCGTACTTGAAGTGGAGGGTGCACCGCCTGCTCAGGCCGCGTGCGCGGGCAAACGTCTGCCAGCCGCGGGCCAGGGCCACATAGCCCGCGACGGAGACCTCCACCGTGACCCATGAGGCCTTGCTGCAACAGCCGTTGGTGAGGGAGTCCTGGACTAGGGGGTGTCCGGATAGCCGAACTATCATCATCGGCCGGACTCCAAGACTATGAAGATACAAGATTGAAGACTTCGTCCCGTGTCCGGATGGGACTTTCCTTGGCGTGGAAGGCAAGCTTGGCGATACGGATATGTAGATCTCCTACCATTGTAACCGACTCTGTGTAACCCTAGCCCTCTCCAGTGTCTATATAAACCGGATGGCTTTAGTCCGTAGGACGAATAACAATCATACCATAGGCTAGCTTCTAGGGTTTAGCCTCCTTGATCTCGTGGTAGATCTACTCTTGTAACACACATCATCAATATTAATCAAGCAGGACTTAGGGTTTTACCTCCATCAAGAGGGCCCGAACCTGGGTAAAACATCGTGTCCCTTGTCTCCTGTTACCATCCGCCTAAATGCACAGTTCGGGACCCCTACCCGAGATCCGCCGGTTTTGACACCGACATTGGTGCTTTCATTGAGAGTTCCTCTGTGTCGTCACCGATAGGCTTGATGGCTTCTTCGATCATCAACAACGACGCCGTCCAGGGTGAGACCTTCCTCCCCGGACAGTTCTTCGTATTCGGTGGCTTTGCACTGCGGGCCAATTCGCTTGGCCATCTGGAGCAGATCGAAAGCTACGCCCCTGGCCGTCAGGTCAGATTTGGAAGCTTGAATTTCACGGCTGACATCCGCGGGAACTTGATCCTCGATGGATTCGAGCCACAGCCGAGCGTGCCGCACTGTCACGACGAGCATGATTTAGCTCTGCAGCCATACAGTATCCTGGAGGCCGCACTCGAGTCCGCTCCGATCTTCAATTCGGAGCCGGCTGCGCAGATCGAGGACGGATGGCTAGACACCACCTCGGGGGCTGCAACCTCTACGGTGATAGAGCCGAACACTGATCTTGTCCCTCATGAAGCCCATGACTCCGAGGTGCCAGACTCCTCGCCGGACTCCGTGCCTCTTGCGCCCCCTCCAATCGAATCCGGTTGGGCGCCGATCATGGAGTTCACCGCTGCGGACATCTTTCAACACTCACCTTTCGGCGACATCTTGAGTTCGCTAAAGTATCTCTCGTTATCAGGAGAGCCTTGGCCGGACTGCGGTCAGGACGGTTGGGATGCGGATGACAAAGAAATTCAAAGCCCACCCACCACCCACTTAGTAGCCACTGTCGACGATCTAACCGACATGCTAGACTACGACTCCGAAGACATCGACGGTATGGACGACAATGTCGGAGACGACCAAGAACCAGCGCCTACCGGGCACTGGAAAGCCACCTCATCATATGACATATACATGGTGGATATCCCAAAGGATGGGAATGGCGAAGAAACAGCGGAGGAAGACCCCTCCAAGAAACAACCCAAGCACTGGCGTCAGTGGCGCCGCTCTAAATCCCGCCACAGCAAGAATGAAGATTCCGGCACCAGAGATAATAACACCCCATACAGTGCTGAAGACAACCCACTCCAGCAAGATTCAGCACAGGAGGACGGAGACGCCAGCCCTCATGAGAGAGGGGCAGAAGAAGAGGTAGAGGATTATATGCCTCCCTCCGGAGACGAGGCAAGCCTCGACGATGACGAATTCGTCGTGCCTGAGGATCCAGTCGAACAAGAGCGTTTTAAACACAGGCTTATGGCCACGGCAAACAGCCTCAAGAAAAAGCAACAACAACTTAGAGCTGATCAAGATCTGCTAGCCGACAGATGGACTGAAGTCCTCGCGGCCGAAGAGCATGAGCTCGAACGCCCCTCCAAAAGCTACCCTAAATGCAAGCTGCTCCCCCGATTAGAGGAGGAGGCATATGAACCTGCATCACCAGTAGACAATACGGCTGACTGACCACCCCGTGGTCGCGACAGAGAGGCCTCTAGGCCCTTCACTAGAACCGTACCCTGGCATCGCTCGAAAAGCACAAGGCCACATGGAAGCGCTCCGGACTTGCGAGATATATTAGAGGATAAGGCAAGACAATCAAGATCGATCTATGGATCGCGTGGGCGCCCCATGATACGTGACGACAACCGTCGCGCCGGACACAGTAAGTCCGGCCGGGCCGAACAAAATAGACAAAGCTCTTTTGAGCTCCGTCGTGATATCGCCCAGTACAGAGGCGCCGCACACCCACTATGCTTCACAGATGAAGTAATGGATCATCAAATCCCCGAAGGGTTTAAACCCGTGAATATTGAATCTTACGATGGCACAACAGACCCCGCGGTTTGGATCAAAGACTATCTCCTTCACATCCACATGGCCCGCGGTGATGATCTTCACGCCATCAAATATCTCCCACTCAAGCTTAAAGGACCAGCCCGACATTGGCTTAACAGCTTGCCAGCAGAGTCAATTGAGAGTTGGGAAGACCTGGAATCCGCATTCCTCGATAACTTCCAAGGCACGTATGTGCGATCACCAGACGCTGACGACCTAAGCCATATAATTCAGCAGCCAGACAAACCGGCCAGACAATTCTGGACACGGTTCTTAACCAAGAAAAACCAAATCGTCGACTGTCCGGATGCGGAGGCCCTCGCGGCCTTCAAACATAACATCCGCGACGAGTGGCTTGCCCGACACCTGGTACAGGAAAAGCCGAAATCCATGGCAGCCCTCACATCACTCATGACCCGCTTCTACGCGGGTGAGGACAGTTGGCTAGCACGCAGCAACAACCTCAGCAAAAATTCTGGCAGTCCGGATATCAAGGACCGTAATGGCAGGTCGCGTCGCAACAAAAACAAATGTCGCATTAACGGCGATAATAGTGAAGATACGGCAGTCAATGCCGGATTCAAAGGCTCTAAACCCGGTCAGTGGAAAAAGCCATTCAAAAGAACTACTTTGGGTCCGACCAATTTGGACCGAATACTCGACCGCTCGTGCCAGATACACGGCACCCCCGAAAAGCCAGCCAACCACACCAACAGGGACTATTGGGTATTCAAGCAGGCAGGCAAGTTAATTGCCAAAAACAATGACAAGGGGCTGCATAGCGATGACGAGGAAGAGACCAGACCGCCAAACAATAGAGGACAGAAGGGTTTCCCCCCACAGGTGCGGACGGTGAACATGATATACGGAACACACATACCCAAAAGGGAGCGGAAGCGTGCACTCAGGGATGTATACGCGATGGAGCCAGTTGCCCTGAAGTTCAATCCATGGTCCTCCTGCCCGATCACTTTTGACCGAAGGGACCACCCCACCAGCATCCGCCACGGCGGATTCGCCGCATTGGTTTTAGACCCAATCGTTGATGAATTTCACCTCACCAGAGTCCTGATGGACGGCGGCAGCAGCCTGAATCTGCTTTATCAGGATACAGTGCGCAAAATGGGCATAGACCCCTCAAGGATAACCTACCAAGACGACCTTTAAAGGCGTCATACCAGGTGTAGAAGCCAATTGTACAGGCTCAGTTACACTGGAAGTGGTGTTTGGATCCCCGGATAACTTCCAAAGCGAGGAGTTAATCTTCGACATAGTTCCGTTCCGCAGCGGCTATCATGCTCTGCTTGGACGTACCACGTTTGCAAAGTTCAACATGGTGCCGCACTACGCATACCTCAAGCTCAAGATGCCAGGCCCTCGAGGAGTCATCACGGTCACCGGAAACACTGAACGCTCTCTCCGAATAGAGGAACATACAGCGGCTCTCGCGGCAGAAGTACAGTGCAGCCTCTTAAGGCAATTCTCGAGTCCGGCCGTTAAGCGACCGGACACGTCTAAACGCGCCCGGAGTAACCTACAACAAGATCACCTGGCACGTTCCGAGCACACGTAGCAGTGCGGCCCCAACCCCAGCCCCTGCAAAATGTCAAGACAGGTCCTTCGCGTAAACCATTATGCTTTGGAGTTACCATGGGCATGGGGAGAGGGGCACGACCACGATAGGCCCAGAATGCGGCTCAACCACACCAGGGGCTCTCAAGTGTGTCATTCTTTTTTTTTTCTTTTTCCTTTTTTTTACCCACAGGACTCCGTTCGTCAGAGGCCCTGTCCGGCAGCAGACCTGCCGAACTCACTATGCAACAGCCAGGGAAGGAGAAAGGCTACAACGAATATCCAGGTGGTCTCCATTACAAGCATTAAATCTGTTGTATACACCATTCCGCAGCCTACCCCTGGAGGGGGACATGTTTAATAGTCCTATCCTTTGCTTATCGCACCATTTGTATTGTTCTGCATTCACAGCAGTTTTTCTTGAATAAGTAATGCAACACCTTTTTGCTTCCAATTGCATTTCTTTCTTATACATATGTTCATTTATGACATGTTGCATCCGTACATTTTGGTACGGCTAAATACACCAGGGGCTTATGTTTCCCGCATCATGGTGTGATAAGTCCGAACACTTTCACAAGTGCGGCACCCTGAACTTATAGCATTATATGCATCGGCTCCGAATCATGTCTTGGGTCAATAGTTGGGTTTGCCCGGCTCCCATGTTTTGGTACCTTACGTTCCGTTGTATCGGCTAAGGTAGCACTAGGAGAACCACTGCGATTGTGCCCTAGTTGATCTAGGCGAGTGCCTCAGTGGAGAAAGCTAAAACTGACCGTCATGATGAGGCGAGAGCTGGTCGCTGTTCGAGAGGTTTTTTGCGAGTCCCTAAAGACTTATGCCGCTTAGAGAGAGGAGCCGGCTTTGTCCGGCCCAGGCGTGGATAGAGCCCCAAATTTGGCCTTCCGAATACTAGAGGCTTCGCCGAAATTTAAAATTATAGAATTCTATGGCTAAGTGAGAGTGTTTAAGCACTATAAGTCCGGTTGCCTTGTTCATTGTGTTGAGCGCCTCCCTAGATGGACCCAAAAATGGGAACAAGAGTGCTCAAATTTATCCCGAACACCCCAGCACTCGTGGCATGGGGGCTGAAGCCGACGACTTGCCATCTCTCAGATTTGATAAACAGCCGCATAGAAGGTAATATTTTAAATTAACAAGCGTTGCTTAGCGCATATGAACTATGTTTTCAATGCACAGGATAACAAAATGCGAGTCTACTCAAATGTTACATCTTTGGAGCACTCACCCGCAATAATGCGGGCACCCTTCAGGACACTCTTATAATACATCTCGGGCGTGCGATGCTCCTTGCTCTGCGGTGGCGCGTCCGTCACAAGCTTCTGAGCATCCATCTTGCCCCAGTGCACCTTTGCGCGGGCAAGGGCCCGACGGGCACCTTCAATACAGGCGGAGTGCTTGATGACTTCAACCCATGGACACGCATCCACCAGCCGCCGCACCAGGCCGAAGTAGCTCCCAGGCATGGCCTCCTTAGGCCATAGCCGAACTATGAGGCCCTTCATGGCCTGTTCGGCCACCTTGTGGAGCTCGACCAGCTGCTTCAGCTGGTCGATAAGGGGCACCGGATGTCCGGCCTCAGCATACTGAGACCAGAAGACCTTCTCCGTCGAGCTCCCCTCCTCGGCCCTGTAGAAAGCGGCAGCATCGGACACGCTGCAGGGCAGATCTGCGAACGCTCCTGGAGAGCTCCGAATTCGGGTAAGTGATAGGTAATTCACACTCACATGCTTACTTTGCATGAAAAATGCCTTACCTGCCGCTATTTTCTTCAATGCCTCGACTTCCTGGAGGGCCTTATAGGCTTCTGCCTTAGCGGCTTTGGCACTCTCAAGAGCCGTTGCAACCTCGGACTCTCGAGTCTTCGAGTCACGCTCCAAACTCTCGTGTTTTTCCAGGAGAGCCTGGAGCTCTTGCCGTACCTCCGCCACTCGCGCCTCCTACCTCTCTCGCTCGGTGTGTTCCGCGGCCACATTACGTTCGGCTGCGGACACCGCCTCCTTCAGGGTCGCCACCTCGCTTGTGGCCCCTGCAATACTCACGTTATCCTTGTCATTCTTCTTGCAACCAAAATCCTTTTCTGTAAGGTACATTTTTAATAAGGTGTTACTCACCTTCATTGTCCCCGAGCTGCTTCTTGGCACGGCCGAGCTCGTTCTCGGACCGCTCGAGGCTTTGCTTCAAAGTATTGACCTCCGCAGTTAGTGCGGCAGAGGTCAGCAGCACAGCCTGCAATCCCATATTGACATATTTTTTATGACTCCTGCGTATATCTTTTTAGATCCTCAGTCCGGCTTTTCTTTCCGAACACCGAACCGAGCATCAGGGGTTACTGTCTATGCGGTACTATTTTACATATATCGAAATTCTTACCTCAAAGCCTGTTAGAAGGCTGCTGCAGGCTTCGGTCAACCCGCTCTTGGCAAGCTGAACCTTCTGAATCACCGCACTCATAATAGTGCGGTGTTCCTCTTCGATGGAGGCGCCATTGAGCGCCTCCAGCAAGCTATCCGGCGCCTCCGGTTGGACGGAGGCTGCCGGCATCATGGTCTTGCCCTTCTTACGAAGGGGCCGCCCGCCGCACTCCGGAGCCACTATGGGTTCCGGGGCAGAGTCCGGTGCAAAGTCCGGGAGGTTGTTCTGCGACACCTCCGGGGCCTCCTCCTCCTGGTAGGTCCCTTCCCGGGATCCCACCACGGCATCGTCTGCATCACGGGGGGTGGAGGCGGTTGGAAGGGAATCCATATCCGACGCACCCAAGGACCCGCTCGACGAAGTGGGAAGATCATCCTTGGGCAGACTGCAGGGTTGTATGCGGCATTAGAAAGACACCATGTGGCGAAAAGAAAAATCATGAAGTTATTCGGGAGTCCGGATACTTACAATCTCGCCAGGGGCTTGGCCCTTGGGGGCCAATCCTCGTCGTCGTCGCCGGCGTTGGCAGAGCAGTCCGGGGGAAGAGTCCTTCCCTTCTTGGACCCTTCGGCCTCCCTCGTTGGGGAGGCCTTCCTTTTCTTCCCTCCCCCCGCTGGGGGAGAGGCTTTCTTCTTCTCCTCCTCGCCTTTGTAGGAGGAGTTTGCCTCGGAGTCATCATCCGATAACACCTGAAAACGGGAACTCTTCTGAGTACTCGTGGCCTTCTTCTTGGCCTTCTTCTCCGGCACCACGTGGGGTGCCGGAGCCAGCAGCCCCGTTAAGCGGGCGTCCGCTGGGTCCTCTAGTAATGGGGCCTGACAGATAGTCTGTTCGGCCTTCTCTAGCCAGTCCTATCAAAGGAGAGGGAGTTTAGATCCCGCATAGAGTCAAACTATGGAAAACAAGCGTCCCGTAATGGGCAAAATCGCTTACCTCGTCAGCTGGACGCTGCGAGCTGAATCCGCCATCTTCGGTAGAGGATGCGGGGGCCTCGGCACCCTTAAACAGCACCCTCCAGACATCTTCGTATGTAGTGTCGAAGATCCCGCTCAAAGTCTGGTGCTGCGCCGGATCGAACTCCCACATATTGAAGCCCCGTCGTTGGCACGGGAGAATCCGGTGTATGAGAATGACCTGGACTACGTTGACAAGCTTGAGCTTCTTGTCCACTAGCTTTTGGATGCAAGCTTGGAGTCCGGTCAGCTCCTCCGAATCACCCCATGTCCGGCCGCTCTCTTTCCAGGAGGTGAGCCGTGTGGGGATGCCAGATCTGAATTCGGGGGCCGCTGCCCATTCCAGGTCACGTGGCTCGGTGATGTAGAACCACCCCGATTGCCACCCCTTAATGGTTTCCACGAAAGTGCCCTCAAGCCAAGTAACGTGGGACATCCTGCCCACCATGGCGCCTCCGCACTCCGCTTGACTGCCCTTCACAACCTTCGGCTTGATACTGAAGGTCTTGAGCCACAAGCCGAAGTGGGACTGGATGCAGAGAAAGGCCTCACACACGATGATGAATGCCGAGATGTTGAGGATGAAATTCGGGGCCAGATCATGGAAATCCAGGCCGTAGTAGAACATGAGCCCCCGGACAAAGGGATGGAGTGGGAAACCCAGTCCGCGGAGGAAATGGGGAAGAAATACTACCCTCTCATGGGGCCTGGGGGTGGGGATGAGCTCTCCCTCGTTGGGGAGCCGGTGCGTGATGTTGCTGGACAAATATCCAGCGCTGCGCAGCTTCTGGATGTGCCCCTCCGTGACGGAGGAGGCCATCCACTTGCCTCCCGCTCCGGACATAGTTGGAGAAGGTTGAGGTGAGATGTGCGGACTTGGGCGCTGGAGCTCGAGTTCGCGGAGATGGATAAGCCAAGGAGGAAGAAGGCGCAGGTAAAAGGGTTGGATCTTTATCCCCTTATATGGGCGGACAAAAACATGTGTCCCCACCGGCCTGATAAAACTCGCTTATCTCCCAAGCGCCGCAATCAATGGCGCAGTTGGGTTACCCATGTCCGTATTGATGGGAATCCCGGAATAAGGGGAACACAATCTCTGCTTCAACAAGACGTGTCGAGGAAACCGCTTCGCTAAACGCGCTGAGGTGGTACAATAAAAACAATTCGAGTAAAGGCTTGGTAGTGGTGTGACGTCACGCCACCAAATATGTCAGCAGGTTGAACTTGTGTGAATATTATTCTCTCTCTATGGTGGTACGTGGAATTTATTTTGCAGAGCCGGACACTATCCTGGTGTTCACAATCTTCTATAAATTATTCGGAGGAGGAACCCGCCTTGCAATGCCGAAGACAATATGCGCACCGGACTCGTCGTCATTGAAGCCTGGTTCAGGGGCTACTAAGGGAGTCCTGGACTAGGGGGTGTCCGGATAGCCGAACTATCATCATCGGCCGGACTCCAAGACTATGAATATACAAGATTGAAGACTTCGTCCCGTGTCCGGATGGGACTTTCCTTGGCGTGGAAGGCAAGCTTGGCGATACAGATATGTAGATCTCCTACCATTGTAACCGACTCTGTGTAACCCTAGCCCTCTCCGGTGTCTATATAAACCGGATGGCTTTAGTCCGTAGGACGAATAACAATCATACCATAGGCTAGCTTCTAGGGTTTAGCCTCCTTGATCTCGTGGTAGATCTACTCTTGTAACACACATCATCAATATTAATCAAGCAGGACGTAGGGTTTTACCTCCATCAAGAGGGCCCGAACCTGGGTAAAACATCGTGTCCCCTGTCTCCTGTTACCATCCGCCTAGATGCATAGTTCGGGACCCCCTACCCGAGATCCACCAATTTTGACACCGACAGTTGGCCTGCAGCCAGAGGCCATCAAGAACCCCGGTCGGTAACTCGCCGGCGAAGGTGCGTAGAAGCTGGAGCCAGGTGCCGGCCGGATCCTCCGACCATACGATGAACTCCGGGAGCACCTCCGCTGAATGGAAGCGCGACCTGGGTGGCCGGGCGACCATGGCACGCCTTCCCTCAACGGAGGGGCTGCTCTGCCTCGGGCAGCCCCCGCCGCAGAAGGAGGCACCGCCGTGGCCGCCGAGGACGGCGCCGGCCCCCGAAGAAGTCCGCCCATGCCCCGAGGGGCCAAAGCTAGGGTCACTGCATGCTTGCGGGGGCGGCTCCACGCCCCTCTTGGGCGGTGGCGAGCCAGGCCCCTCCCGAAGAGCCTTCCCCTTCTCCGCGGCTGATAACCTCCTTGTCGACGCCATCGGGGTTGGAGCGAGACGGCGAAGCAAGGAAGAAGAAGGAGGAACGGGCAGCAAGAAGAAGGAGATGAGCAATGGAGGCTCCGCTCCTCTCCTCATTTATAGCCAGAAGGAGGCCAACCGTTGATCCCCACGATCGCATGTAATGATGGTTTTTCCTCTGCATGCAGTAGGGTGTCGTCAAGTCGGACATTTGCTGATGCAGTGTGGGGAAGTGCTGATGCCCATGTCCAATCAGTCGCCACGCGGCAACCAAGGCCACGGGTGGTTGGGGCCCGCGACGCTCCGCACTTGCCCTTTGGCTTCGCCTCGAAGCCAAGTCCGAGCGTGCCTTGGGACCGGGGGCTACTGTTGGCGTTCTGGGAATGGGGGTACCCAGACTTGCCTGCCTACGGCCCAAGGCGTGGCTCCATCAGCGGCCTGGTATGGCCCAACTTCAATAACAACAACTCAATACCCTCGCGAGGGCCAAGCCTTGCGAGGCGGACTGCAGCAAGACCTCCCTAGGGGCGGCCTCACTAGGCAGGCTCCCGAGGAGCGGAGATATCTATGCAAGGTGCACCTCGCGAGGTTCACGTGATGTGAGCCATGACGACCAAGGCTAGGCGGGCGCCAGCCAGCGCAGTGTACCAGATTTCCCCTTTGGTGCTAAGGGGGGCAAACGCAGGCGCGGAGTCCTGAAGAATCAGGCAAAGGTTTCCATATCAGTGCAACAAGACCAAGGATAGCCAGGACAGCAGGACGGAGGTCATCGTGGAGCCCGGGGCGGCGTCACCACCAGAGCCTTTGGCAGGCGAAGACTACTTTTGTCAGGATAACTTGTACTAGTTGTCCCCCTTGAAACTTGGCTGTTGTGGGATCCCTTCCCGCCTAGATTTGGGAAGAGGACCAAGGCCACTATAAATAGGACCTAGCCACCACTATAGAATAGGTTGTTCATCTAACCAGCTCGCTTGGGATAGATCATTCAGATCACCCTACCACCACACCAACTCATCGAGCCCAAGAACACCTCTCCTCCGGAGGCTTTTCGTCCACTATACTAGTTCATCCCTAGCTCACAAGAGGCAATCCACCACCACACTGGAATAGGGTATTACACCACACAGTGGCCCGAACTAGTATAAACCCCCATGTCCCTTGTTCTTTGAGTTCGCCGAGCTAGGCTGTGGGATCGTAGATTGAGCGAGTTGGGGAGAGAGTGTTCTTCGTTTGCACCCCAGAGTTCGAACCCCTCTAGGGTCCGCGGAGCCCGGAATCCGACAAGAACAAATTACTCAGAGAATAGAAGATCTTCTTCTCTGTCAATGAATAAATTGACTGAACTGTATGAGATTTCCAATGGCTTCACTCAAAAGTATTGCGTAGGTGTAGGCTTTGAGATGAGCATCACTTGGAAAGTGTTTCCTTAGTTTTACCTCGACCCCCTTTAACAGTATGGTGTTTCCTATGACTCAAGAAAGATAAAATGAAACTACGAAAACAAAAGTCTTCACGCTTCATAATCCTCACATCAATATCGAATTTTCAAGGTCACACCAATTTCCTAATTTTCAAAGTCTTCAAGAAAACCAAAGTCTTCAACTGAAGACATTCATTTTTAGGGGTTGACTTTCTTCGTAAATATCAAACTCCTCATAGACTTATAGAACATGTGTACACTCACAAACACATTAGTCACTTAATCTATAAGTCTTCAATACACCAAAATCACTAAGGGGCACTACATGCACTTACAAGTATGCCCTCTAGTTTTAAAGAGCCCACATTCTATTGAGGTCTTCAATTGGAATTAGGTCACCTGATTTTAACCGGGTCAACAATTTATCAAAGCTCACTTATTCAATTCTTTTATACATACACTATGCTTGCTAAGGCTACACAATTAATTGAGGTCCTCAATTTGGAAATGGGTCACTCGATTTTGAACAGGTCAACAATTTCTCAAGGAACTCTCCTGGTAAAAAAATTTAATTCACTATTCAAAGATCGTGGATGTCACCTAGATGGGGGTGAATAGACGCTTTAAAATAATTATGGTTTAGGCTTGAACAAATACGAAATAAAACTAGCGTTTAATTTGTCAAGCACAAAACCTAAAACAACTAGGTTCACTTATGTGCACCAACAACTTATGCTAAGCAAGATAAATCATGATCCACAAGTATAGGGGATCAATCGTATTCCTTTCGGTAAGTAAGAGTGTCAAACCCAACGAGGAGCAGAAGGAAATGACAAGTGGTTTTCAGAAAGGTATTTTTTGCAAGCACTAAAATAGTAGGTAACGAATAGTTTGATAGCGAGATAATTTGTAATGGAGAAGTAACGGTAACGGTAAATAAAGTGCAGCAAGGTAGCCCAATCAAGGACAGGCCAAAATGGTCTCTTATAATAAGCAAAGCGTTCTTGAGGGTACATGGGAATTTCACCATGTCACTTTCATCATATTGGTTTGATTCGTGTTTGCTACTTTGATAATTTTGATATGTGGGTGGACCGATGCTTAGGTGTTGTTCTTACTTGAACTAACCTCCTACTTATGATTAACCCCCTCACAAGCATGCACAATTATGAGAAAAGTATTAAGATAAAATCTAACCATAGCATTAAACTTTTGGATCCAAATCGGCCCCTTACGAAGTAGCGCATGAACTAGGGTTTAAGCTTCTATCACTCTAGCAAGCCATCATCTAATAACTCCACAATGCATTCCCTTAGGCCCAAATATGGTGAAGTACCATGTAGTCGACGTTGACATGACACCATGAAAGCACAAGTGCTCCCTGGGTGATTTTGGTAATTAATGCCAACATATCTCTTGTTGGACTAATATTTTGATCTAGTATATTTCAGAAAGTTCAACACACGCATGCCATGGACAAGAGGATGTGGAACCCCTTCAAGAAGCTAAGGACAAAGATTGGCAAAAGCTCAAGACTCTTCATTTCTATTTTAGTGATCCAAGATCACATTGAGTCCATAGGAAAGCCAATACTATTAAAAGGGGATGAGGTGTTGATTAATGGTCCACTTGCTCAAAGTGCTAAGTGATATGCTCCAAAGCCCTCAACCACTTTCTCTTTTCCACATATGTCCTAAACCTAAAAGTCAAACTCGGCCCCACCGATTTGATCTATCCGGCGCCACTGAGTTCACTTGACATAACCATAGCCAGAAACCCTAATCAGTTCGGTCTCACTGATGGGATCTTGGTCTCATCGAGATGGGCTTGCAAAATCTCTGTTGCCTATTGCAATTATTTCGGTCTCACCAAGATATGCAGTAGGTCCCACCGAGTTTGCTTGACCAACTCTCTGTTTGCTTATTACTAAAATCGGTCTCATCGAGTTTGTGTAATCGGTCAAACTGAGTTTAGGTTTTACCCTAACCCTAGCACATCGGTCCCACCGAGTTGATCATATCGGTCCCATCGAAAATCCTAACGTTCACATTTTGAACCAGGTCGGTCTCACCGAGTTTTACTATACGGTCCCACCGACTTTGGTAAATTGTGTGTGACAGTTAGATTGTGTTGTAACAGTTAGATTGTGTGTGGAGGCTATAAATACCCCTCCACCCCCTTCTCCTTTTGTGAGACAACCATCAGAACATGCTTACACTTCCACTACTCATTTTTTGAGAGAGAACCACCTACTAATGTGTTGAGACCAAGATATTCCAATCCAACCACAAGAATCTTGATCTCTAGCCTTCCCCAAGTTGCTTTCCACTCGAATCATCTTTCCACCATATCCAAATCTGTGAGAGAGAGTTGAGTGTTGGGGAGACTATCATGTGAAGCACAAGAGCAAGGAGTTCATCATCAACACACCATCTATTACCTTTTGGAGAGTGGTGTATCCTAGATTGGTTAGGTGGCACTTGGGAGCCTCTGTCAAGATTGTGGAGTTGAACAAAGGAGTTTGTAAGGGCAAGGAGATTGCCTACTTCGTGAAGATCTCCCCTAGTGAGGCAAGTCCTTCGTGGGTGATGGGCATGGTGGGATAGACAAGGTTGCTTCATCGTGGACCCTTCATGGGTGGAGCCCTCTGTGGACTCGCGCAACCGTTACCCTTCGTGGGTTGAAGTTTCCACCAACGTTGATGTATGATAGCACCACCTATCGGAACCACGCTAAAAATCTTCGTGTCTCCAATTGTGTTTGCACACTCCAATCCCATCCCTTTACTTTCTTGCAATTTGCATGCTTTACTTTCCGCTGCTCATATACTCTTGCCATGCTTGCTTGAACTGTATTCTGAATGTTTAAACTTGTGCTAAAACTCCACCATAACTTTAAGAACTTAAAAGCTGCTACTTTTCTTTGTTGAGGGTCTAATCACCCCCCTCTAGACACCTCTTATCGATCCTTTCAACTGGTATCAGAGCGTTGGTCTCCATTTACTTTTGTTTAATCACCTTTGGAGGAGGATGGATGAGTCTACGATGGGGAGTTTTAGACGTAGAGTGCCTATACTTGATGGAGAGTTCTTTCATGCTTGGAAAAATGAGATGCTTGAGATTTTCAATGAATGTCATTTGAACAAGTATATTACTAGCCCTTGTGCGCCCCTTGTACACCCCCTCCATCCTACCCCCGATGAGTCACTTGACATGATTCGCAATCTTAGGACCATTAACCTTATCATTAGAGGATTGCCTAGAAATTTGATTGGTTGCTTGCCTACTCTTGACTATGCTTACACCATACGGAGATTTCTTAAGGTACGTTTTCCAAACTGTTCCTTGAAAATCTAGATGTGATTCTTCAAAAGTCCACTGCTTTAAATAAAATGAATCCTAATGATCCTAAGTTTGGTGATTGTTTATTTGAGCTTCGTGATCTTATGAGTGCCGAAGGAGATGTTGGATTCATTAGTAACATCATCTCGGAAGTCATTAGAATTCATAAAAGATGAACATTGCCATGGTCATACATCTAATGAATCACCCTCTCCAGGTAATGATCAATCATAAGATGATGTTGAACATGGATACTATGATGAGTATGATGATAGTGACTTTGATCTCGATGATTCTATGAGACACTTTGGTCTTATGGTTAACCTTCGCGGCTACATGGATGGAGGAAAGGAATGGGTTCTCGATAGTGGATTTACCGATCACATGACCGAAGACAAGGATATGTTTTGTGAGCTTGCTGAAAATGATGGCCCTCGAAAGTATGTCACTTTTGGTGATAACTCAAAGGGTAAGATGGTTAGCCTTGGTAAGGTAGCCATCTCACATGACAGCTCCATCCAAAATGTGATGTTAGTTGAATCTCGTGGCTATAATTTACTTTCCGTATGTAGACTAGCCACTATTGCAGGATGCTGCTAACACGACACTACGATCAGAGACCCTTCAATGAAACTATGTGCGATGCAATAATCCCAAACAGTGGTGTAAAAGAACCGTCAAAAAAGGTGCGAAACATTTGCAATGGTGGAGCCATCAAACATGGTCCAGATTTTAGTTGCATGTGCGATGCAGGGAATACGGTTCAGTCCAATGAACTGTTTGCAATGAGGCGGAACAAAAGAAACGGGCAGCCTGATGAAGGCGTCTACGATATACAGCATATGGTTCACTTGGATGAACTGTTTGTGATTAGGTAACACAAAAGAAACGGTCAACCAGATCAAGGTGTGTGTGATTGAGGGCATACTCTTTAGAAGGATTAACTGTTTGCGATTAGGCAACAAAATAGAAACGGGTCAGCCAGATCAAAGTGTCTGCAATTGATGGCATACACTTCACATGGATGAATTGTTTGCGATTAGCCAGAACAAACTGAAACAGTTAGATAGATCAACATGTGTGAGCTAGATGGGCACATACATTCTAATTAAAAGAAGCGTCCACGATGGTAATAACGAGCATGCACGGTTGTTGGAACAAGACGTGTGCTGACATTGCCTATTGCGGTGCACCCTATGCTGCAAACGCCACGTACACGGCCGAGAAGGCGTACGTGCCCACGTTACACCTTCCGGGAATAGTGCCACACTTATAACCGTCAGTAAATTTTGAGCATGCGTCCCGTCACATTCCAAATTGCAAACCTGTTCACACTGATCAAACCCTAAATGGTTTTCCCACTTAGGAGTGTATTCCTACTCAGTTATAAATACTACTACTCCAAGATGACTGCACATTCCTCCTCAACTCCTCATCCACAAAAACAAAGTCATTCATCATCGTTCCCTTTGCGTCTGCTATGGCCAGCGTGAGTTCTGGGCCGAGAGATTGCCACCAGGGAGATGTGAGCATGGAAGCGGAAGCATGAGAGATGTCCCGCCTCGCCACGAACGCAACCGGCATGTCCCGTCGCGCGGCTGTAGCAGCACAGAGGTCCCACCGCACCGCCGAAGCAACACACATGTCCCGCCATGCCGTCGATGCGGCAGACTGGTCCGGCCACGCCGCGGAAGCAGAAGAGATGTCCCACCGCACCAAGAATGTAGCAGGGATGTCCTCCCGCACCGGGGCAGCCTGGGAAAATGTCTTGCGGGTAGGCCAGGACTCTTACAGGCGCATGCATGCGATCGTCCATAGCCAGATGGATCAGATCTCCGGTTGGGCGAGGTTGCAGGATGACATGAAAGCCTCTTTTGCCGACGTCATCCGGCAACTAAATGAGAGCAATGCGAAGCTCTAGGCTGAGCGCGACCTGCTGAGGGCGAAGATCATCGAAAGTGCGGAGAAGCAAGAGGAGACCATTGCCTTGTTGAAGAGGACCGACATCATCATCGAGAAACTTTTGGACGAGAATGCCATGCTGCGCATCGAGCGCAAAAAGCTGGTGGAGGAATCCGTGGATGGTCTCAAGCAGCATCTTGAGGACAAGAAAGAGCTCATCGCCGCTCGCCGCGGATACTAGTTCCCGCGGCCTGTAGCAACGTAGAGATCAGCGAGCCAGACTGTTGTCTTCCTTATTCTTTTGCCCTTGTGTATTTCGGGCGTTGCCGCATGTGGCTTTTTTAATTATGTTCCTAAATATGTCAGTCAATTATTATCCACTGTCATCGTCCTTATATTGATCATGCTTGCTATAAGTCACAGTCGATGCTATATAGGTCCGTTAGATCTTACATCAAGATCCGTGCGAAACTTTCCTTTTAGATTTTCATTTTTCTCTCTTAAATCTCAGTCCAGTGAGACATATAGCCATGACATAGAACAGGGGCTCGGGCGCCATTAATGGAGACGTTGGGAGGGAGGTGCGCGCCGGGTAGCGGTCAAAGGGCTCTCCTCTCGATGATCACAGACAGGGGTCTGATCGCATGCCTCCCGTACTCAAATAGCTACCCCGCACGGCACCTCCTAGCCAATAAAAAAAGGGGACGCGTGGCGGCACGTAATTGGTAAGTAGAACACCCACATCAATAATACTTGTGTTTCCGATTTGTAACGTGACAACACTTGTTCCAAAATGACTATGTTGATTGTTAATGTGTGCGCCTTCGCAAATCAGACAGAAAAATTACCACAGCATGTTGGTGCCATGTCATGACACCATGCCATGTTTCATGATTTTTAGGTGTGTTTTGGATTTACAGGAATTAAAAAACCAAGTTCTCTATCTTTTCGGCCGAGCCACGACGCCAAGATGTTTGAATTTCAAACAACTTTGGTGCACTCGAGCCTTTGCTTGTAGTTCAAATTTGAATTATGCATAGTAAATATGCAGAAACTCAATTAATGTATAAAAAAGGCCAAATGAACCCGAAATAATTCCAAAATTTAGCATGATACTTCTATTTGGTCTAATCTGCCTGTGTAAAAAATTAAGGTGGGAGAAGGCACTGTACATATTTCGTGTCGCACACAGAGGTGACACATTCCCTCTCGGAACCACGAGCCTTCTTGAGGGAAGCTCCGGTTTGCAAGAAGCTTACACCAAAGCTTGTCCTAATTCGGCCAAAAAATTACCGTAGCATGTTGGTACCATGTCATGACACCATGCCAAATTTCATGATTTTCAGGCATGTTTTGGATTTACAGGAATTAAAAAACTAAGTTTCTTAATCTTTCCGGCCGAGCCATGATGCCAGATGTTTGAATTTCATTCCCATTCCTTGCACGGGACCTAGAAATTCACCCAAGGACACACATGTGAATTTTCAAGCAACTTTGGTGCACTAGAGCATGTGTTTGTAGTTCAAATTTGAATTACGCACATTAAATGCGCATAAACTCAATTAATGTATAAAAAAGGCCAAATGAACCCGGAATAATTTCAAAATTTAGCACAATGCAGTGTACGTATGTCGTTTCACACACGGAGGTGACATGTTCCCTCTCGGAACCACGAGCCTTCTTGAGGGAAGCTCCGATTTGCAAGAAGCTTACACCAAAGGTTGTCCTAATTTGGCCAAGAAAACTACCGCAGCATGTTGGTGCCATGTCATGACACCATGCCAAGTTTCATGATTTTCAGGCGTGTTTTGGATTTACAGGAATTAAAAAATCATGTTTCTCTATCTTTCCGGCCGAGCCACGACGCCCAGGTGTTTGAATTTCATTCCCATTTCTTGCAAATTCACCCAAGGACACACATGTGAATTTTCAAACAACTTTGGTGCACTGGAGCATGTGATTGTAGTTCAAATTTGAATTATGCACATTAAATGCGCAGAAACTCAATTAATGTATAAAAAGGCCAAACGAACCCAGAATAATTCCAAAATTTAGCACGATACTTCTATTTGCTCTAATCTGCCTGTGTAAAAAATTAAGGCGGGAGAAGGCAGTGTACGTATGTCGTTTCACACAAGGAGGTGACACGTTCCCTGTCGAAACCACGAGCTTTCTTGAGAGAAGCTCCGATTTGCAAGAAGCTTACAACAAAGCTTGTCCCCATTCGGCCAAAAAATTTACCGCAACATGTTGGTGCCATCTCATGAGACCATGCCAAGTTTCATGATTTTCAGGCGTGTTTTGGATTTACAGGAATGAAAAAAATCAAGTTTCTCAATCTTTCCAGCCGAGCTACGACGCCCAGATGTTTGAATTTCATTCCCATTTCTTGCATGGGACCTAAAAATTCACCCAAGGACACACATGTGAATTTTCAAACAACTTCGGTGCACTTGAGCATGTGCTTGTAGTTCAAATTTGAATTATGCACATTAAATGGGAAGAAACTCAATTAATGTATAAAAAAGGCCAAACGAACCCGGAATAATTCCAAATTTTAGCATGATACATCTATTTGGTCTAATCTGCCTATGTAAAAAAATTATGGCGGGAGAAGGCAGTGTACGTATGTCGTTTCGCATACAGAGGTGACACGTTCCCTCTTGGAACCACGAGCCTTCTTGAGGGAAGCTCCGGTTTGCAAGAAGCTTACAACAAAGCTTGTCCCAATTCGGCCAAAAAAATTACCGCAGCATGTTGGTGCCATGTCATGAGACCATGCCAAGTTTCATGATTTTCAGGCGTGTTTTGGATTTACAGGAATTAAAAAATCAAGTTTCTCAATCTTTCCGGCCGAGCCACGATGCCCAGATGTTTGAATTTCATTCCCATTTCTTGCATGGGACCTAAAAATTCACCCAAGGACACACATGTGAATTTTCAAACAACTTTGGTGCACTAGAGCATGTGCTTGTAGTTCAAATTTGAATTATGCACATTAAATGGGAAGAAACTCAATTAATGTATAAAAAAGGCCAAACGAACCCGGAATAATTCCAAATTTTAGCATGATACATCTATTTGGTCTAATATGCCTATGTAAAAAAATTAAGGCGGGAGAAGGCAGTGTACGTATGTCGTTTCGCATACGGCGGTGACACGTTCCCTCTTGGAACCACGAGCCTTCTTGAGGGAAGCTCTGGTTTGCAAGAAGCTTACACCAAAGCTTGTCCCTATTCAGCCAAAAAAATTACCTCAACATGTTGGTGGCATGTCATGACACCATGTCAAGTTTCATGATTTTCAGGCGTGTTTTAGATTTACAGGAATTAAAAAACCAAGTTTCACAATCTTTCCGGCCGAGCCGCAACGCCCAAATGTTTGAATTTCGTTCCCATTTCTTGCATGGGACCTATAAATTCACCCATGGACACACATGTGATTTTTCAACCAACTTTAGTGCACTGGAGCATGTGCTTGTAGTTCAAATTTGAATTACCCACATTAAATACCCAGAAAATCAATTAATGCATAAAAATGCCAAATGAACCCGGAATAATTCCAAATTTAAACACGACACTCATGTTCTCGTTGCATGTTCACTGTACGTAAATGTTCTAGCAATTCAAACACCATCATTTCCCTCCGTAACACCATTTTGTCTTTCAAAACATAGAAAAGTCAGGTATACCACAAATAGTTTACTAGAAAGAATCGTGTGGGATGCGATATAAAATATCTTGGTGCACCGTCTTGTCTGGCTTACGCAGGAAGCTTCGTGATCTACCGCCCCCGCTTTAACCACACTTGCGTGCCAGTTTCACGCGACACCGAGCGAAATTTTTTTGCCACCGCAGAAATATTTATCTCCCCGCCCACTTCCTCCTACCAAAAGCCACATTTCCACTGTTCCTCCTTGCTTTCCAAGTTTAAACCTTCACTGCTGCTTACTGGCAGCTCAGCCTCCTCGCCGGCGACCCTTCTTCTTGCAGCGCTGCCTCCTTGTCGGCTACCCTTCTTCTTGCAACGTCGCCTCCTCGTCGACGACCCTTCTTCTTGCAGTGCCGCCTCCTCACCGATGACCCTTCTTCTTGCTATGTGGCCTCCTTGCCGCCGACCCTTCTTCTTGCTGCACGGCCTCGTCAATATGGTCAGGTAATCCACACCCCACCCACACAAATTTCCTCCTTTCCCGTCCCACATGCCCCGATCGACGGTGCGACACCTTCCACCGAAATCACTGCACCCCTCCTCCAATTAAGCACCGCCCACAGCCATTTTGCGTGTAGTATAACATGGAGCTTAGTAGCATGCGGCCGCACGCACGCATGAGGTCGCTATGGATGCCATGCATGTCGACAGCCAGATCTTGGAGGATCACCTCATCTTCGAGGCCACCGTCGACACCGCCACGTGGTTTTCTACTTTAAAATACAGTTCGTGTAGTTTTCTCGAGGCCACCTCCAGTGCCTTCTAGTGATTTGTCCTCTGTAATGTTAATATGCAATCTGATGTTGAGTTAATAGTTTGGCCTCTGAAATGGAATGTTCAGTTAACACTTTGATCCAACAATTGCTACATTTCGTAGTACAATCTGATGTTCAGTTAACAGTTTGGTCCTCTGAATGTAATGCTTAGTTAACACTTTGGTCCAACAATTGCTACATTTCATAGTACTGTTCTCAAGCATTCTTTGTTTTGTTAACTGTCATATCTTCTAGTACATGTTTCTATTCTGCAATGTCGTGCTCAGTTAACTATTTTGGTTCATTTGGTCTGTTGTCCATTTAACTATTTGGTTCAGTTCTGCAATTTGATTTCCATTTGTTGTGGGTACAATTTTGTATTGTTATGCATGTGACACCAATCGAATTTGGCCGTACTCAATACATATTCTACTGATAGTATGGCAACTCTAAGTTAACCTGATCAAGATCTTCCTTATGTGTGTTGCAGGGAAACAATAGGAGACACTGTGGTTTACCATCGAGGTTTGTTCAAGCAGGGTCCTTTGGCCAATAGCACATTATTCTGCAGTTGCAGGAATCATTCTAATATTTAGGTTTCTTACAATTTTGTCTTGAACATGTAGGTCCTGCTGTCATAGGCTTAGACCCACTGTTCGATCCATTTTGCATATGGGGAAATGAGATGTCCATGAATATCAGTCAAGTCAAGAAACTCAGAAAGATTGTTAGGATGAAGAAACTTGCGACGAATAACAACAAGATCTTTGTTTGCACAAGAAGAAGACATCAGTCAACTATAGGATGCTACCAACTCTTTTACCTTGTTTTTACCCCTCGCGCCATTTCAAAATTTACAACAACGATTTATGCATAGCTTTGTTTTCAGTACTTTTCAAAGCAGTTCACCGATGATTACCTCTCAAACCACCTTCATGGTCAAGAGGCGAGGAAGGTATTCATTCAACACCCATGGTACAATATTAATGTCTTGCTGAAGAGGACGAAAGTTGGGCGGTCAATTATCCATATCCACTGGCCTAAAGTTGCAAGGACATTCAACATCACTAAAGGCTCAATATTTGCCTTCCGCTTCTGCAGTTTCCCAGATGAGATTCATCTGTCTATTTACCGTGTATGATGCTACTTTCCAAAGGTTTTTGATGCTGCATGTGAAACTTGGTGCTGTTGTGTAATGGTGTAACTGAGTGCTAAAGCTATCTGATGTAATTCGATTATGAAATCCTGGTTGCTTTTATATGGATGTGAAATATCTAGCGTGTTTTATAAGAAATAGCAGTTTGATTAGTACATGGATTATCAATAATAGGCTAATTACCCTGCTTATTGGGTTTTTCTATTGCAGACGGTTACTCAGACAACACCGTGGGCGATGAACTCAAACAACCCGCATGGTTTCTAGAAAGTAGGTGTGTTCGATCAACTAACAATCACATATGGCTTCTGGCAGCGAACTATTTGCGTTAGGCCACCTTGCACAAATGTTTCCACACAAAGAACTGTGTGTGATATACATACCTACGGAAATGTTTTTCTAGGATTCACGGCATGGGATGTACATACCTACGGAAATGATTTCCTGGGATTCACCGTGTGGGATGTACATACCTACGGAAATGATTTTCTAGGATTCACGGTGTGGGATGTACATACCTATGGAAATGATTGGGTTTTGATGCCTCGCTCGATCGCACACGAGCTCATTTGGTGTCCCAGGAGGGCCTATCCCCGACGGTTTATGCGTCGTGTGGGAAGGATCCCCCTATCGCCCACACTCACTTGGCGACGGTTCCAAATGTCGTCACGGAAAGGGATTAAAAACCGTTTGTATAGCATGTCGCTGTACCAGTGAGCTGACTTTTGATTCAATGCCCTACTTACTGAAGTAGATTGCCAAGTGTTTCGAAGAGATAATCACAATATGGTCTTTACCGGTATACGTAGAGGTGGTCTATACATTGTTGATTTCACTAAAAAGACTCAACCTAGAACTTGCTTAATTGCTAAATCTTCTAAAGGTTAGTTGTGGCAAAGAAGGTTAGGTCATGTGGGCATGCGAAATCTTGATAAGCTTATTAAAGGTGATCATATGCTTGGAGTGAAAGATGTTATATTTGACAAGGATATATTGTGTGCGTGTCAAGCAGGAAAGCAGGTTGGAGGAAGCCACCCCGTGAAAAACATCATGACCATGAGAAGACCGCTCGAGCTACTTCATATGGATCTCTTTGGTCCAAATGCCTATAAAGTCTCGGTGGAAATTCATTCGGAGTTGTTGAGAGGAAGAACCGGACTCTTATTGAGATGGCAAGAACGATGCTTGATGAGTACAAGACGCCAAAACACTTTTGGGCGGAAGCGGTTGAGACAGCTTGTCATGCAACAAATCATATATATCTTCACAAGCTACTCGGCAAGATGGCATACGAGCTTCTCACCGGTAACAAACCCCAGGTTGGATACTTTCAAGTATTCGGCTCAAAGTGCTATATTCTTGATAAGCATCATTGTTCTAAATTTGCTCCTAAATATCATGAGGGTTTCCAACTCGGTGAAATTGAGGAGGAAGTTTATGTTAAACAACCTCTCGGCTTTGTTAATCCTAAGAAACCTAATCATGTTTACAAACTTCACAAAGCTCTTTATGGTCTTAAACAAGCTCCTAGAGCGTGGTATAAATGCTTGACCAAGTTCCTTATTAAAAAAGGCTTTGTGATTGGAAAGATTGATTCTACTCTCTTTACTAAAAGGGTTAATGGAGAATTATTTGTGTGCCAAATTTATGTGGATGATATCATATTTAGTTCAACTAACCCTCATTTTAGTGAAAAGTTTGGAAGGCTAATGTCAGAGAAGTTTGAGATGTCTATGATGAATGAACTCAAGTTATTTCTTGGTTTGCAAATCAAGCAAACTAAGGAGGGTACATTTGCTTCCCAAACAAAGTATACCAAGGACTTATTCAAGAAGTTCAACATGCAAGAAAGCAAAGGTATGAAAACATCCATGCCTACTAGTGGACATCTTGACTTGACTAAGGATGGGAAACCGGTTGACCAAAAGGTTTATCGCTCTATGATTGGTTCATTGTTATGTCTATGTCACGCCCAATATGCGACCCTATCCAAAAGGAACTCGAAGGTCCCACCAACGATAGATCCGCATATTGAAACGCTTTTGCAAGGTGGATATCATTACATCAACATTACATAATAGATGGGGATACATACATAAGGCATACAATGCTACACAAATACAACATCATCTTACATAAGAGCACCATCCGACTACGGATGAAACACAAACAGAAACTCAAATGACATCCACCCTGCTAGCCCAGGCTGCCGACCTGGAACCTATCCCCTGATCGAAGAAGCAGAAGAAGAGCTCAACGCAAAGCAAGCATCGCTCTCGCATCATGATCATCGCATAACCTGTACCTGCAACTATTGTTGTAGTAATCTGTGAGCCACAAGGACTCAGCAATCCCATTACCATGGGTATCAAGACTAGCAAAGCTTGAAGGAAAGGAAGGGGTAAAGTGGTGAGGTTGCAGCAGCGACTAAGCATATATGGTGGCTAACATACGCAAATAAGAGCGAGAAGAGAGCAAAAGGAACGGTCGTGAAGCTAGCAATGATCAAGAAGTGATCATGAACTCCTACTTACATCAAACATAACCCAAAATCGTGTTCACTTCCCGGACTCCGCGAAAAGAGACCATCACGGCTACACACGTGGTTGACGCGTTTTAATTCGGATCTGGAGTCAATTTATCTACAACCAAACATTAACAAATTCCCATCTGCCCATAACCGCGGGCACGGCTTTCGAAAGTTTAAAACCCTGTAGGGGTTTCCCAACTTAGCCCATGATAAGCTCTCACGATCAACGAAGGATATACCTTCTCCCAGGAAGACCCGATCAGACTTGGAATTCTGGTTTACAAGACATTTCGAGAATGGTAAAACAAGACCAGCAAGACCGGCCGATACGCCGACAATCCCGATAGGAGCTGCACATATCTTGTTCTCAGGGCAACACCGGATGAGACAGGCTACGAGTAAAACCAGACCTCGAGTTTCCCCGAGGGGGCCCCGCAGGCGGCTCGGTTCGGACCAACACTTAGACAAGCATTGGCCCGGGGGGGAGGGGGCTAAAATAAAGATGACCCTTGGGTTGGCCGACCCAAGGGAAAGGTATAGGTGGTGGTGAGGCAAATGGTAAAACCAAGGTTGGGCCTTGCTGGAGGAGTTTTATTCAAAGCGAACTGTCAAGGGGGTCCCATAAATCACCCAACCGCGTAAGGAACGCAAAATCCGGGAACATAACACCGGTATGACGGAAACTAGGGCGGCAAGAGTGGAACAAAACACCAGGCATAAGGCCGAGTCTTCCACCCTTTACCAAGTATATAGATGCATTAATTAAATAAGAGATATTGTAATATCCCAAACATAATCCTGTCCACCATGGAGCAATCTTCAACTTCACCTACAACTAGCAACGCTATAAGAGGGCTGAGCAAAGCGGTAACATGGCCAAGTAATGGTTTGCTAGGAAGGGTGTCAAAGGCTAGAGGTTCATGGCAATTAGGGAGGCTTGATAAACAGGTGATAGGTAACGCAGCAAAGCGATAGAACGAAGCAACTAGCATAGCAATGATAGTAGTGAGATCCAGGGTAGCGGTCATCTTGCCTGAAATCCCGCTAGGAAGAAGAATGAGTCGATGAAGAAGATGAAGCCACGAAGACGAACCAAGCGTAGACGAACGAATCCTCACGATCGCAATGAAACGGGAACTATCGAGAGAAGCACACAACATGGTAAACACACCACACATAAACAAGGCATGATGCACAACCAAGCATGATGCAATACAAGACTACATGAAGCTACTCATGGCAAGAGATGATGCAAACAAGAGCAACACATCAAGGCAAGTTTAAATGAAGCCGGGAACAACATATAACAATTCCGGTAAGTCCTCATATGCATATTTCGAAATTGGTTCAGATCTGAATAAACCTTATGTTCAAGTTCTTAAACAGCAAGTTAAGATGCACCAAGATGATCTACACAAGATTCTAGTCAAGTTACATATAAAGTTCATTTAACTCGGAGGTACAGCCTAGAAGATATGAGCAAAACAAGTTAAACATGGCATTGATGCAAAATGCACCCAAACATCAAGCAAACACCTCAAAACATGGATGCAACATGATAATATGAAACTTCATGCAAAAACAAGCAAGTTTCATATAGAGCACACTCAAAACGGAGCAACGGTTCAACACATACACTCTGTACAAGTTATAGCAACAATCTGTCCAAAACAGCAACTAGGCATATTGCAGGCACCAAAACAACATGCTACAGGACCTGAACAAGAAAACAAAAGGCATGGCCATGATGTACAGGTAAAGCATAACAATACATGAACACTGAGCTATCTCCAGAAACTACTAGAACATGCTCAAACACACATGGCAAGATTGCAAATGATAACAGTTTCAGACTTCGCAGAAATAACATCAGGTTGCAATGTTTAGAGCTATGAAACAACATGTTACATGAACTTATCATGGAAAACAAAGGCATGGCATGATACTACTAAATTCATAGAACAAAAGTCCCTTACTGATCATGAGCCAAAAAGGATCAGAAGATATGATGGCACCCATGTAAACATAGCAAGATATAATACAGATTCATACATGGCAGGAACAACAATAAGTAGGCATGTTGATGAGCTTGTACCACTCACCACAGAGAAATACATGGCATGGCAAGGCACCCAACAGTCAGAAGACATGTTTATGAAGCTAAGCATGGCAATAGAAAGTTCATAGGGTGCATGGAACACTAGCAACAATCATGGCAACAACTGAACTTAATGTTAACAGGATGACAACAAAATTATTAAGCAACTTTGGATCAAGTTTACAACCAGCTACAGCAGGCTATAAATGCAACCAGGGGCGTTAATGGATAGAGCATGACATGTAGAAGAAAACACCCTTAGTGAACATCCCTAGATTATGCATAGAATGATTTGTAGAAGCAGGTTTACGTAGCATCACGAAATAACAGATTCAGCCTAGCAAAACAGTAACATCATGTACCCTACTTAACAAGCTCGATTCACTCACCACAAATCATTGCATGACAAGATAAGCATAGCATCAGCAAGAAGATATGTTTATGAAATAAACCAAGGCAAGAACAAGTTAATAGCATGCAAGGATCAACTACAACAACCTTGGCAAAATTGAATAACATGTAAACAATCTGCCAGGAAACATTTTGTAGGAAAAGTAGAGCACGAAAATGACATGCTAAACTACTCCATAATTGTGACCAGGGGCAGGGATGGATAGACCATAACCATATGTTCAAAACACCCTTACTGAAGTATCTCAAAATATTCATGGATCTCTCTGTAGCATCATGTTTACATGGAATCAAAATAACAGCAGAACAGGGACTGAAATCAGCAACATCACGAAGCCTAGTTTGCATGCTTGTTCTAGTCACCACATTGATCACAAAAATACATGGTAAGCACCTCTGTAAAGAAGACATGGCATAGATCAAAACACATGTAGACATCAACCTCATAGGATGCACACATCAATCATGGCAAAAATGACAAATGCACACATTTTGTTAACAGACAGCAGACAACATCACATAGCACTCTTGCAACGAAGATTCAGGCATCAAGATGAACTCAAATGAACATGGTGCAATAAAAGGAAATGTAGAGCATCTCACAACAAACAATTTGACATATTACACGCACAAAACGGAGCAGTATGCACAGAGATATGATGCGATGAACAGGGCAACATTATGCAAAATATTTTGGGACTTAGGCAAAATTAGCACCTCGGGGAAAAGTCAACGCGGGCGAGGTGGCGGCGGATCTCGCCGGAATCTGGCCGGAGAAGGAAGGGGATGGCTGGAGACGGGCGGGGACGAGCTGGCCCGGCCGGATCCGGCCGGATCCGGCACGGCGGCGGCGGAGGGCGACGCGGGCCT
>NC_041393.1:285023682-285043587 GCF_002162155.2 Triticum dicoccoides | reverse complement strand
CGGGCTGCGGCGGCGGCGGCTACGGGCCGGGAGGGCCCCGGACGGGCTCGCGGGCCCGCGCGGCGGAGGAGAGAGAGAGAGAGGCCCGGCGGCGGGACAGGTGGCGCGACGGGGTTGGAGCAGGAGGCGGCGGCGGTGAAGTGGTGACTTGTGGTTGGTTGGAGCAACGTGTCCGGCGCGGACGGACGTGTCCGGCGGCGCAAGGAGGAAGACGCTAGGGTTTGGGGTCTAATTCATCCGAGATTTGGGACGGGGAGGGCATATTTATAGATTCTGGGAGCTAGGAGAGTCCAAATGAGGAGCGGTTTTCGGCCACGCGATCGTGATCGAACGACTGAGAGCATGGAGGGGGTTAGGATGGGTTTGGTGGGCTGTGGGTAGAGGTGTTGTGCTGCAAAGAGAAAGGGGCTTTACGGTTACCCGGTTAACCGTTGGAGTATCAAACGTCCTCCAAATGGCACGAAACTTGACAGGCGGTCTACCGGTGCTATATCAAGGCCTCTTGGCAAGACTAGGGCCATTCCGAGAAAGTTTAACACCCGCTCACGAAGAGAGGCAAGAAGGGGACGCCGGATGACACAGGAGCGCCGGACTGCAAAACGGACAACGGGGAAAATGCTCGGATGCATGAGACGAACACGTATGCAATGCAAAGCACATGATGACATGATAAAATGCAACACGCAAGCAAATGACATGGCAAAGAAGGCGAATAACTGGCAGACACCTGGCGCATCGAATCCGGGGCGTTACAACACTCATCCACTAACAAGAGATCTCGTCCCGAGATCTTAGGACCAAGACGGGAGATAAAAGGGATGAGGTGAAACAAGAACCCAAGAGAAGAAGCCAAGAATCGAGAGCACTCGAGAAGAAGAGAGGAACGACGAGAATGACGAGAATCGAAAGCTCACGGAATCAGATAGGCTATGAAACCACTCCGGTTAGAACGAGATTAGAAACGAATAAGACTGAAAGGATTTAGGCAGCACTCCGACTGAACATGGAAAGGATAGAACATGAACTTGAGAGGATGGAATGACACCTGACGAGAAGAAACAAACAATGCCTCCGGAAGAATTTAAAGAATGGAAAGAAATGAACTTAGAAGGAAGGATTGAATGGAGTTGTTGAGAAAATCAACAACGAAAGAATAAGCTTGATGTGGACTTATCAAAAACATCTCAAAACTTGAGGTGAAATTATGCCACAACCAAATGCTTGAATATCTGAGAAGAATGAAGAAAAGCAAAACTCCACTTCAAAAGAAAAGGAAGAATTATTTGCACTTCGAGATGCGAGAAGAAAATATACTTGAACTCCACCAACAAGAATCTTGATGAACTCTTGAGAGAATGAATTAAATCATGAAGAACCACCATGAAGAACTCCGGTAACGAAAGGATGACGAGATAAAATTGAAGGATGAAAAAGAAATAAGATAAAAGCCTTGCGATGAATTAGATGGAGGTTCCGACAAAATAGTCAAGGAAAATTGAACTCCGGAAAAGAAAAGATGAAAACAATTGGAACTAGAATTTATTCCTCACGAACAAACTCCAAAGAAAAGGATTAATCACTTTGAGGAAATAAGAATAAGATTTATTGTATGCTTATCCTCCATCAAATTAAATTGATGACAAGCAAAGGATTTTGCATACCACTTATTCTTCTTGAAAAGGATTGAGAAGTGACATGTCGCGAACTTGAGAAGGTCTTCATGAACTACCGGTGGGATTTGAAAGAACGAACTAAATTTATATGATAATCAAGGAAAAGAATCTTGAACGAACCACCGTAAGAATTTGGAAATGACTGATAAAAGAGAATGAATCACCGGGAAGAATTAGAAGAACCAATATGCTTGAGGGGGATTTAGATGCAAAATAACAAAGAGATAATGCGCTGATTAAAGAACACTTGAACGAAGCACCGGGATAAATGGATAACGGTACCTGAAATGTGAGGACGGAGAATTCTTCTGGAACGATGGCCTCCGGTGAAAATACACGGGGAAACAAATTCTGACATACTCTGGATGGTTAAGAAAAAGGGATATCTGACAAATGAAATAATTCGAGAGGATATCATGAAGCTAGAACCACGAATCTTCGAGAGAATGGGCAAGATTTAGAGGAAAACTCTTCTTCGGTCTTCGAATGACGATGAGAAACACCACCAAAATTACTGAGATACTCCGGTAGAATGAAAAGCGAAGAGGTTGAGCCAACAATGAAGAGAGTTTGAAAACGATCTTGGAGAAGGCATGTGACTGATGGAATCCAATCTTACATCACACTTGAAAAGAATTTAGAATAACTCCGGGGAATTTAGAAGAGTCAGGTAAGATCCTGGAAAAAACCTGTGGGTTAGGGCCCACTGAAGAGATAACACCGTTGAAAAGGATTATTGAACAGATAGATGATGCACCGGAACAATTGAAATATTTGAATGAGGTGATAACCTCGAATTAATTCAAACACAGACGAATCTCCTGAGATGTTCTGAGAACTCCGGAAGGATAAACTGGCGAGAGGCGAACGAGCAGGGAAAACACTTGATCCAAGGGAAAGAATATGATCAACTGAAAAACTTGAATTGAATCCACCGGAAAGAAAAAGAGATGAAGAATGACGAACAAGACGAGAATTCACCGGTTGAAACAAATGACGAAAGACTGAAGGGGTTTCGCACGAGTGAAATTGATGGTCGAAAGAGACTCAGACTCTGGGAAGAAGAGGGTGGGAGGGCGGGAAAACAAAGGCAACTTGGAAGGGGAAATCGACGAATATCTTGAAGAGAAAAGACCGGTTGAAATCATTGAGGAGAGAGAGCAAAAACTTCGCACGAGTAGGATGGATACTCGATTACGGTCTCCGGCTTCGAGAAGAAAAGGGTGGGCGGGTGGGAAAAAGAAAAAAACTGAGGATTGTACTTGGCAAAGACGAAGAGGCTCGAGTCGACTTGACGAGAAATGCACCGGATGAAAAGAGCTAAGAACCAACGATCGAAAAACCAACTGCATGAACCTAAAGAAAATTTGAAGGGGAAGAGAAGTAATTCAAAACACCTACGTAAAGATTCCTCACCAGAGTAATGAAGGGGCTGAGGAGTAAAAAGAAATCCTACTCTCCGATATAACTAGACTCCGAAAACAGTTTTCTTCTAGACTCGACAACGGCCAAACTACACGATCAATCAAGGGGGGCTCCTAAGGTCGGTCGAGGCTCTGATACCAACTTGTCACGCCCAATATGCGACCCTATCCAAAAGGAACTCGAAGGTCCCACCAAGGATAGACCCGCATATTGAAACGCTTTTGCAAGGTGGATATCATTACATCAACATTACATAAGAGCACCATCCGACATACATAAGGCATATAATGCCACACGAATACAACATCATCTTACATAAGAGCACCATCCGACTACGGATGAAACACAAATAGAAACTCAAACGACATCCACCCTCCTAGCCCAGGCTGCCGACCTGGAACCTATCCCCTAATCGGAGAAGCAGAAGAAGAGCTCAACGCAAAGCAAGCATCGCTCTCGCGTCATGATCATCGCATAACCTGTACCTGCAACTGTTGTTGTAGTAATCTGTGAGCCACAAGGACTCAGCAATCCCATTACCATGGGTATCAAGACTAGCAAAGCTTGAAGGAAAGGAAGGGGTAAAGTGGTGAGGTTGCAGCAGCGACTAAGCATATATGGTGGCTAACATACGCAAATAAGAGCGAGAAGAGAGCAAAAGGAACGGTCCTGAAGCTAGCAATGATCAAGAAGTGATCCTGAACTCCTACTTACGTCAAACATAACCCAAAACCGTGTTCACTTCCCGGACTCCGCCGAAAAGAGACCATCACGGCTACACACGCGGTTGATGCGTTTTAATTCGGATCTGGTGTCAAGTTATCTACAACCGGACATTAACAAATTCCCATCTGCCCATAACCGCGGGCACGGCTTTCGAAAGTTTAAAACCCTGCAGGGGTGTCCCAACTTAGCCCATGATAAGCTCTCGCGATCAACGAAGGATATACCTTCTCCCAGGAAGACCCGATCAGACTCGGAATCTCGGTTTATAAGACATTTCGACAATGGTAAAACAAGACCAGCAAGACTGCCCGATGCGCCGACAATCCCGATAGGAGCTGGACATATCTCGTTCTCAGGGCAACACCGGATGAGACAGGCTACGAGTAAAACCAGACCTCGAGTTTCCCCGAGGGGGCCCCGCGGGCGGCTCGGTTCGTACCAACACTTAGACAAGCATTGGCCCGGGGGGGGGGGGCTAAAATAAAGATGACCCTCGGGTTGGCCGACCCAAGGGAAAGGTATAGGTGGTGGTGAGGCAAATGGTAAAACCAAGGTTGGGCCTTGCTGGAGGAGTTTTATTCAAAGCGAACTGTCAAGGGGGTCCCATAAATCACCCAACCGCGTAAGGAACACAAAATCTGGGAACATAACACCGATATGACGGAAACTAGGGCGGCAAGAGTGGAACAAAACACCAGGCATAAGGCTGAGTCTTCCACCCTTTACTAAGTATATAGATGCATTAATTAAATAAGAGATATTGTGATATCTCAAACATAATCCTGTCCACCATGGAGCAATCTTCAACTTCACCTGTAACTAGCAACGCTATAAGAGGGCTGAGCAAAGCGGTAACATGGCCAAGAAATGGTTTGCTAGGAAGGGTGTCAAAGGTTAGAGGTTCATGGCAATTAGGGAGGCTTGATAAATAGGTGATAGGTAACGTAGCAAAGCGATAGAACGAAGCAACTAGCATAGCAATGATAGTAGTGAGATCCAGGGTAGCGGTCATCTTGCCTGAAATCCCGCTAGGAAGAAGAATGAGTCCATGAAGAATATGAAGCCACGAAGACGAACCAAGCGTAGACGAACGAATCCTCACGATCGCAACGAAACGGGAACTATCGAGAGAAGCACACAACATGGTAAACACACCACACATAAACAAGGCATGATGCACAACCAAGCATGATGCAAGACAAGACTACATGAAGCTACTCATGGCAAGATATGATGCAAACAAGAGCAACACATCAAGGCAAGTTTAAATGAGGCCGGGAACAACATATAACAATTCCGGTAAGTCCTCATATGCATATTTCGAAATTGGTCCAGATCTGAATAAACCTTATGTTCAAGTTGTTAAACAGCAAGTTAAGATGCACCAAGATGATCTACACGAGATTCTAGTCAAGTTACATATAAAGTTCATTTAATTCGGAGCTACGGCCTAAAAGATATGAGCAAAACAAGTTAAACATGGCATTGATGCAAAATGCACCCAAACATCAAGCAAACACCTCAAAACATGGATGCAACATGATAATATGAAACTTCATGCAAAAACAAGCAAGTTTCATATAGAGCAGACTCAAAATGGAGCAACGGTTCAACACATACACTCTATACAAGTTATAGCAACAATCTGTGCAAAACAGCAACTAGGCATATTGCAAGCACCAAAACAACATGCTACAGGACCTCAACAAGAAAACAAAAGACATGGACATGATGTACAGGTAAAGCATAACAAAATATGAACAGTGAGCTATCTCCAGAAACTACTAGAACATACTCAAACACACATGGCAAGATTGCAAATAATAACAGTTTCAGACTTTGCAGAAATAACAACAGGTTGCAATGTTTAGAGCTATCAAACAACATGTTACAGGAACTTATCATGGCAACAAAGGCATGTCATGATACTACTAAATGCATATAACAAAATTCCCATACTGATCATGAGCCAAAAAGGATCAGAAGATATGATGGCACCCATATAAACATAGCAAGATATAATACTGATTCATACATGGCAGGAACAACAATAAGTAGGCATGTTGATGAGCTTGTACCACTCACCATAGAGCAATACATGGCATGGAAAGGCACCCAACAGTAATAAGACATGTTTATGAAGCTAAGCACGGCAATAGAAAGTTCATAGGGTGCATGGAACACTAGCAACAATCATGGCAACAACTGAACTTAAGGTTAACATGATGACATCAACATTATTAAGAAAATTTGGATCAAGTTTACAACAAGCTACAACAGGCTATAAATGCAACCAGGGGCATGAATGGATAGAGCATGACATGTAGAACAAAACACCATTAGTGAACATCTCCAGATTATGCATAGAATGATTTGTAGAAGCAGGTTTACATAGCATCACGAAATAACAGATTCAGCCTAGCAAAACAGTAACATCATGTACCCTACTTAACAAGCTCGATTCACTCACCACAAGTCATTGCATGACAAGATAAGCATAGAATCAGCAAGAAGACATGTTTAGGAAACAAACCAAGGCAAGAACAAGTTCATATCATGCAAGGATCAACTACAACAACCTTGGCAAAATTGAATAACATGTAAACAATCTGCCAGGAAACATTTTGTAGCAAAAGTAGAGCACGAAAATGACATGCTAGACTACTCCATAATTGCAACCAGGGGCAGGGATGGATAGAGCATAACCATATGTTCAAAACACCTTTACTGAAGTATCTCAAAATATGTATGTTCAAAACACCTCTCTGTAGCATCATGTTTACATGGCATCAAAATAACAGCAGAACAGGGACTGAAATCAGCAACATCACGAAGCCTAGTTTGCATGCTTGTTCTAGTCACCACATTGATCACAAAAATACATGGTAAGCACCTCTGTAAACAAGACATGGCATAGATCAAAGCACATGTAGACATCAACCTCATAGGATGCACACATCAATCATGGCAAAAATGACAAATGCACACATTCTGTTAACAGACAGCAGACAACATCACATAACACTCTTGCAACGAAGATTCAGGCATCAAGATGAACTCAAATGAACATGGTGCAATGAAAGGAAATGTAGAGCATCTCACAAAGAACAATTTGACATATTACACGCACAAAACGGAGCAGTATGCACAGAGATATGATGCGATGAACAGGGCAACATTATGCAAAATATTTCAGGACTTAGGGAAAATTAGCACCTCGGGGAAAAGTCAACGCAGACGAGGTGGCGGCGGATCTCGCCGGAATCTGGCCGGAGAAGGAATGGGATGGGCGGAGACGGGCGGGGACGAGCTGGCCCGGCCGGATCCAGCCGGATCCGGCGTGGCGGCGGCGGAGGACGGCACGGGCCCCGCGGCGGCGGGCTGGGCGGAGCCGGCCGAGAGGAGTGGCGGCGGCCACCAGAGGGCGCGGCGGCGGGGCAGCTCGGGCCCGGCGCAGGCGCGCAGGAGCCGTTCTCGGGCCCGGTTGGCGGAGGGCGGCGCCGGCGGCGAACGGGAGCTTGGCGGTGGAGCTTGTGGCTGGCGGCGGGGAAGACGGGGGCCGACCGGGCGGCGGAGGCGGCGGCCACGACGGCGAAGATCCAGCGCGGTCGAGGCGGGCACCTCGGGCCCGGTTGCGAGCTGTGGCGGCGGCGGCTACGGGCCGGGAGGGCCCCGGACGGGCTCGCGGTCCCGCGCGACGGAGGAGAGAGAGAGGCCCGACGGGGGGACAGGTGGCGCGACGGGGTTGGAGCGGGAGCCGGCAGCGATGACGTGGCGACTTGTGGTTGGTTGGAGCGACGTGTCCGGCGGACATGTCCGGCACGGACGGACGTGTCCGGCGGCGCGAGGAGGAAGACGCTAGGGTTTGGGGTCTAATTCATCCGAGATTTTGGACGGGGAGGGCATATTTATAGATTCTGGGAGCTAGGAGAGTCCAAATGAGGAGCGGTTTTCGGCCACGCGATCGTGATCGAACGACCGAGAGCATGGAGGGGGTTAGGATGGGTTTGGTGGGCTGTGGGAAAAGGTGTTGTGCTGCAAAGAGAAAGGGGCTTTACGGTTACCTGGTTAACCGTTGGAGTATCAAACTTCCTCCAAATGGCACGAAACTTGATAGGTGGTCTACCGGTGCTATATCAAGGCCGCTTGGCAAGACTCGGGCTATTCCGAGAAAGTTTAACACCCGCTCACGAAGAGAGGCAAGAAGGGGACGCCGGATGACATAGGAGCGCCGGATTGCAAAACGGACAACGGGGAAAATGCTCGGATGCATGAGACGAACACATATGCAATGCAAAGCACATGATGACATGATAAAATGCAACACACAAGCAAATGACATGGAAAAGAAGGCGAATAAATGGCAGACACCTGGCGCATCGAATCCGGGGCATTACAGTCTATGTGCCTCCCGTCCTGATATTATGCTAAGTGTGTGCATGTGTGCACGATATCAAGCAGCCCCCAAAGAATGTCATCTTAAGGCTGTGAAAAGGATAGTGAGATACTTAATTCATACACGAAATTTTGGCATTTGGTATCCTAAGAGGTCCTCTTTTGATCTTGTTGTCTACTCCGATTCAAACTATGCCAGTGACAAGGTTGATAGAATGTCCACTTCAGGAACATGTCAATTTCTTGGTAGATGTCTTGTGTCTTGGTCCTCCAAGAAACAAAACTCGGTATCCTTATCCACTGCCGAAGCGGAATACATTGTCGACGGTTCATGTTGTGCTCAATTACTTTGGATGACCCAAACTCTTAAAGATTATGGGATATATGTGAAACATGTTCCATTGCTTTGTGACAATGAAAGTGCTATTAAGATTGCTCACAATCCCGTGCAACATTCTCGAACTGAGCATATTGAAGTTCGTCATCATTTCATTCGAGATCATGTTGCTAAAGGAGATATTGATCTTATGCATGTTCGTACCGAAAGCAATTGGCAGATATATTCACCAAACCGCTTGATGAGAAAGTATTTTGCTGTTTGAGAGGTGAATTGAACATCATTGATGCCTCAAACTTGGAGTAAAAACTCCATTCGAATACATGCAAGGCATGAGCCTTCGACTAATCCTTGATATTTCTCTTATGATGATGATCATATGTCTTGGATCTATACTTGTACCCTTGCATGCTATCTAACCCTTGTAGGTACTTGGATGAATCTAAATATATGAGATTGCAACTCACTCACATCTTGAGCAATCTCTACATCACCAAGTCTCTAAAATATGGTGGTTGGAGACAAGGAATCATTTCAATATATCCTTTGACAATTTTTATATATCAAATTTCATTTGGTATCAAACTTCATGCTTGTCATTTTGGATACACAAGTGCTCTTCCTTGCAAGACTAATCCATCTAGGTAGAGGAACTAAAACTACAAGTGGTGCTCCCAACTCTTGGTGAGCTACATCAACCTTGAGTATCCCACACAAGTTCGACCACATGATCAAAGTCAACACCACCCAAGGTATTTTATTCCATCTTAGAGATGCTTTACTCCAAGACTTGGGTCAAAGCAGCTCAACAAGATGCGAATACATCAAAATGCTTAATTGAAAAATGGCAACCCCATTTTGAGCTTAAGCGATGAGTATGACCTATGATCAAGTGTTCTCACTTGACTCCTTAGTCAATATACTCTAACATAGGTGACTTTGTCGCCGACCAATTCTAGATGAAGTTCTCTAGTGTTTCTCTATGTTCTTGCATTTATCTCTTGCATGCGTGTTCCCCTTTCAAAAAAACATCATATAGATTTTTTTCTCTATTGTGTTCTACATTCCTTGCATCCAATTCATTGCAAATCATTTAGTTAATTCCCTGCAAATCCTTGTGAGATCTTATTTGCCTAGTGAGATGAGATGACATTTTTCCTATGTATTAAACTCGGTCTCACCGATTTCTGCCTCTCGGCTAGACCAAACTACAATGCTACATTGAAGATTGTTCATCGGTCCAACCGACAAGGACAAACCCGGTCTGACTGATATGCATCATCTCTGACACTGCCAACTCGGTGTCACCGATGAAAATGAATCGGCCTTACCAATTTCAATACTGAGAAAACATTTTGCCATTTGCATCCTGCATATCGGTTCCAGCTCCAATCAATGATTATTGTCCTCTACCAGCATCTTAAAATAGATGCTCCTTTGTAATGTGACTCAAGGACCAAACATACTTAACTCATGCTCCAGAAGAACCCTTCTTGGAAATTGATGTCAACGAGGGAGAGAGAGTGAGGGAGTCCTGGATTAGGGGGTCCTCGGGTGTCCGGGCTGTGCGATATGGGCCGGACTGATGGGCCGTGAAGATACAAGACAGAAGACCTTCCCCCGTGTCAGGATGGGACTCTCCTATGGATGGATGGCAAGATTGGTGTCTGGATATGTAATTTCCTTCCTCTACAAACCGACTCTGTACAACCCTAAGCCCCTCCGGTGTGTATATAAACCGGAGGGTTTATTCCGTGGAGGCTATCAAAATTTACATATGTGAGATAGCTAGGGTTTAGCCATTACGATCTCGAGGTAGATCAACTCTTGTAATCCCTATACTCATCAAATACAATCAAGAAGGAAGTAGGGTTTTACCTCCATTAAGAGGGCATGAACCTGGGTAAACATCGTGTCCCCTTTGTCTCCTGTTACCTTCGATCCTCAGATGGACATTTCGGGACCCCCTACCCGAGATCGGCCGGTTTTGACACCGACATTGGTGCTTTCATTGAGAGTTCCACTGTGTCATCAACAGAAGGTTCAATGGCACATTTGATCATCAACAACGATGTTGTTTCCGGGGAAACTTTTCTCCTTGGTCAACTTTTCATGTTTGGTGGCTTCGCTCTGCGTGCCAATTCAATTGGCCACCTTGAATAGATCGACAGCTACGCCCCTGGTCATCAGATCAGGTTCGGAAGCCTAAATTACGTCACTGATATACGAGGAGACTTGATCTTTGAAGGGTTCTCGGCTTCGACCGCTCCTCACCCACAAGGAGGAAACCTGTCGGATCCACCATCAGGCTCCGTTCAAGAATTAACTACCATCCCTTCCCGGGCTTTAGATCCAGAGCAGACCACCTCATTTGAAGATGGGAGCTTGAAGCCCACCGTACCCCCTCCTACTACAGAGCTCCCTGCCACAGACCGAGAGGCAGCCATGTTATCGGCAGACCTAAAATCAAATAGGACTCTTCCTGTCATCGAAAAGCCAGACTCACCTTTGGATGCTGCTACGTCTTGAGCTTGCGTTGGTTTTCCTTGAAGAGGAAAGGGTGATGCAGCAATAGTAGCATAAGTATTTCCCTCAGTTTTTAAGAAGCAAGGTATCAATCCAGTAGGAGGCTCCTCAAAAGTCCCATGCACCTACACAAACGAACAAAGAACTCGCAACCAACGCAATAAAGGGGCTGGAAATCCCTTCACGGCCACTTGCGAAAGTGAGATCTGATAGAGATAGTATGATAAGATAAATATATTTTTGGTATTTTATAATATAGATGCAAAAGTAAAGATGCAAATAAAAGTAGATTGAAAGCAAATATGATAAGAGATAGACCCGGGGTCCATAGGTTTCACTAGAGGCTACTCTCAAGATAGCATAAGTATTACGGTGGGTGAACAAATTACTGTCGAGCAATTGATAGAAAAGCGAATAATTATGAGATTATCTAGGCATGATCATGTATATAGGCATCACGTCCGCAACAAGTAGACCGACTCCTACCTGCATCTACTACTATTACTCCACACATCGACAGACTCCTGCCTGCATCTATAGTATTAAGTTCATAAAGAACAGAGTAACGCATTAAGAAAGATGACATGATATAGAGGGATAAACTGAAGCAATATGATATAAACCCCATCTTTTTATCCTCAATGGCAACAATACAATACGTGCCTTGCTGCCCCTGCTGTCACTGGGAAAGGACACCACAAGATTGAACCCAAAGCTAAGCACGTCTCCCATGGCAAGAAATATCAATCAAGTAGGCCAAACCAAACTGATAATTCGAAGAGACTTGCAAAGATAACTCAATCATACATAAAAGAATTCAGAGGAGATTCAAATATTTCTCATAGATAAACTAGATCATAAACCCACAATTCATCGGATCTCGACAAACACACCGCAAAAAGATTTTACATCGAATAGATCTCCAAAAAGAGAGAAGAAGCCATCTAGGTAGTAACTATGGACCCGAAGGTCTGTGGTAAACTACTCACGACTCATCAGAGGGGCTATGGTGTTGATGTAGAAGCCCTCCGTGGTCGATTCCCCCTCCAGCGGAGCGCCGGTGAAGGCTCCAAGATGGGATCTCGCGGATACAGAAGGTTACGGTGGTGGAAATTGTGTTCCGTTGGCTTCCTGGATGTTTTCGGGGTACGTAGGCTTATATAGGAGGAAGAAGTACGTTAGTGGCCGCCCGAGGGGCCCACGAGATAGGGGGCGCGCCCACCTGTCTCTTGGCCGCCTCGGCTGCTTCTTGACTTGCACTCCAAGTCCTTTGGATCACGTTTGTTCCAAAAATCACGCTCCCGAAGGTTTCATTCCGTTTGGACTCCGTTTGATATTCCTTTTCTTCGAAATACTGAAATAGGCAAAAAAACAGCAATACGGGCTGGGCCTCCGGCTAGTAGGTTAGTCTCAAAAATGATATAAATGTATAAAATAAAGCCCATAAACATCCAAAAGGGATAACATAATAGCATGGAACAATCAAAAATTATAGATACGTTGGAGACGTATCAGATGCTAACTCCGAGCTCTCGAGGTATGCGTCCATTGTGCACAGTCAAGTGGCGTTTACCATGCCCAGCTCCGCAGGTCCTCGGTTTTCCATCCAGCCTTCACTCTTAAACGAGGCTCTGGACTTAAAGTGATCTCTCGCCATTACAGAAGTTTCACCTCCGAACTACGCCCAGCCTAAAACTAGGGGCTGAGTGTGGGGAATTTTGCATCCCACCCACCACCCACTTGGTAGCCACTGTCGAGGACTTAACCGACATGCTCTACTACGCCTCCGAAGACATCGATGGTATGGACGATGATGCCGGAGCCGACCCAGGACAAAATCCGCCTATCACAAGGCGTTGGACGGCCACTGATGTCTACTACACAACCTTCTTCTTGTAGACGTTGTTGGACCTCCAAGTGCAGAGGTTTGTAGGACAGTAGCAAATTTCCCTCAAGTGGATGAACTAAGGTTTACCAATCTGTGGGAGGCGTAGGATTAAGATGGTCTCTCTCAAACAACCCTACAACCAAATAACAAAGGGTCTCTTGTGTCCCCAACACACCCAATACAATGGTATATTATATAGGTGCACTAGTTCGGCGAAGAGATGGTGATACAAGTGCAATATGGATGGTAGATAAAGGTATTTGTAATCAGAAATAATAAAAACAGCAAGGTAACTAATGATAAAAGTGAGCGTAAATGGTATTGCAATAGTAGGAAACAAGGCATAGGGTTCATACTTTCACTACTGCAAGTTCTCTCAACAATAATAACATAGATAGATCATATAACAATCCCTCAACATGCAACAAAGAGTCAATCCAGAGCCACTAATAGCGGAGAACAAACAAAGAGATTATGGTAGGGTACGAAACCACCTCAAAGTTATTCTTTCGGATCGATCTATGCAAGAGTTCTAACTAGAATAACACCGTAAGCCACAAATCAACCAAAACCCTAATGTCACCTAGATACTCCATTATCACCTCGAGTATCCGTGGGCATGATTATATGATATGCATCACACAATCTCAGATTCATCTATTCAACCAACACAAAGTACTTCAAGGAGTGCCCCAAAGTTTCTACCGAAGAGTCAAGACAAAAACGTGTGCCAAGCCCTATGCAAAGGTTCATGGGCGGAACCCGCAAGTTGATCACCAAAACATATATCAAGTGGATCACGTGATATCCCATTGTCACCACAGATAAGCACGACAAGACATACATCAAGTGTTCTCAAATCCTTAAAGAGTCAATCCGATAAGATAACTTCAAGAGGAAAACTCAATTCATCACAAGAGAGTAGAGGGGGAGAAACATCATAAGATCTACCTATAATAGCAAACCTCGCGATACATCAAGATCGTGCCATAGAGAGAACACGAGAGAGAGAGAGAGATCAAACACATAGCTACTGGTACATACCCTCAGCCCCGAGGGTGAACTACTCCCTCCTTGTCATGCAGAGCGCCGGGATGATGAAGATGGCTGAGGGAGTCCTGGATAAGGGGGTATCCGGACAGACGGACTATATGCATCGTCCGGACTATTGAAGCATGAAGATACAAGACTCAAGACTTCGGCCCGTGTCCGGATGGGACTCTCCTTTGCGTGGAAGACAAGCTTGGTGATTCGGATATTATGTTTCCTTCCTTGTAACCGACTCCATGTAAAGCCTAGCCCTCTCTGGTGTCTATATAAACCGGAGAGGATGGTCCTTAAAAGGCCGATCACAATTACGATCATACCATCATAGGCTAGCTCTTAGGGTTTAGCCTTTACGATCTCGTGGTAGATCTACTCTTGTACTACTCATATCTTCAATATTAATCAAGCAGGAAGTAGGGTTTTACCTCCATCGAGAGAGCCCGAACCTGGGTAAACATTGTGTCCCTTGCTTCCTGTTACCATCAGCCTAAGACACACAGATCGGGACCCCCTACCCGAGATCCGCCGGTTTTGACACCGACATTGGTGCTTTCATTGAGAGTTCCTCTGTGTCGTCGCTTCAAGGCTTGATGGCATCTTCAATCGTCAACAACACAGTCCAGGGTGAGATTTTTCTCCCGGACAGATCTTTGTGTTCGGCGGCTTCGCACTGCGGGCCAATTCGCTTGGTCATCTGGAGCAGATCGGCAGCTACGCCCCTGGCCACAAGATCAGGTTCGGAAAATTGAACTACACGACGGATACTCGCAGAGACTTCATCTTCGACGGATTCGGCCTTGTGCCAGGAGAGCCGGACCGTCACGACGAGCACGGCCTAGACCTGCTGTCAGACAATGCTCGGAACATCATTCCTGCAATAGCCCCGGATCTAAATCCGGAACAGGTTGCGTTACCCGAGGACGGAGGGATGGACCCTGCCCCGCCGGCCGCACGCTCATCGGTGGTGGAGACGAACACATGTCACATCTCTGTGGAGGCCTGTAACCTTGGGCCCCCGGACTCATATCCGGTTGTTGGCTCACGTCCGCACACTCTCAAGCCAGACGAGCCAGGTTGGGCTCCGGTAATGGAGTTTACCACTGCGGACATCTTTCAGCACTCGCCTTTTGGTGACATGCTGAACTCATTAAAGTCTCTCTCTTTGTCAGGAGGCTCTGGGCCGAACTATGTCCGGCTTGAGTGGGAAGCATGTGACGAAGGAATTCGCAGCCCACCCACCAGCCACTTTGTCGCCACGATCGATGATTTAACCGACGTGCTCGACTTCGACTTCGAAGACATCGACGGTATGGACGACGATGCAGGAGATGTACAGGAGCCACCGCTCACAGGACGGTGGACAACCACCTCTTCATACAATATATACATGGTGGACACTCCAAAAGAAACCAATGGCGATGAGGCAATGGAGGATAACCCCTCCAAGAAGAAAGCAAAGCATGGGTGTCGCCCGCGCCGCTCCAAGCCCCGCCAAGGCAATACCGGCACCAGAGACGAAGACAATCCGGACGGTGCCAACGATGAATACTCCCCCGAACAGCCCGCCTTCGAGTAGGCCGAACAGGAAGATGGGCATGACAGCCCAGATGAACAGGCAACGAACGGGAATCCAGAGGAGGACAACTACATGCCCCTCTCCGAAGACGAGATTAGCCTCGGCGACGACGAGTTCGGCGTACCTGAAGACCCTGCAGAGCAGGAGCGCTTCAAGCGCCGGCTTATTTCCACTGCGAGAAGCCTGAAGAAGAAGCTGCAGGAGCTTCAAGCTGATCAAGATTTGCTCACAGATAGATGGACAGAAGTCCTGGCAGCTAAGGAATATGGACTCGAGCGCCACACGGCTGATCGGCCACCTCGAGGTCGGGATAATCGGCATATCAGCCCAAATACAAGCCCCCACCCCCGCACCGGTTTACCACGGCCCGGGGCAATACTCAGGACCTGCGCGATAAACTGGATAACGCTGCAAGATAACCAAGATCGATCTACGGATCATGGGGGCGCACCACAGCACATGACGATGACCGTCATACCAGATACACTACCAGCAAATCCGGCCGGGCCAAATATAACCAGTCAGACGCAGCCGGACTGCGTCGCGACATAGCCCGGCACAGAGGCACCGCACACCCCCTCTGCTTCATCGATAAAGTGATGGATCATGAATTCCCAGAAGGGTTCAAACCCGTAAACATCGAATCATACGATGGCACAAAAGACCCCGCGGTATGTATCGAAGATTTCCTTCTCCACATTCACATGGCCCGCGGAGACGATCTACATGCTATCAAGTATCTTCCCCTTAAGCTCAAAGGACCCGTCCAACACTGGCTAAACAGCCTACCCAGAAATTCCATTGGCAGTTGGGAAAACCTGGAAGACGCATTTCTTGACAACTTCGAAGGCACATATGTGCGACCTCCGGATGCCAATGACTTGAACCACATTACTCAACAGCCCGGAGAATCAGCCAGGAAATTCTGGACTCGGTTCCTAACTAAAAAGAACCAAATAGTCGACTGTCCGGATGCCGAAGCCCTGGCGGCCTTCAAGCATAATATCCGTGATGAGTGGCTCGCTCGACACCTCGGCCAGGAGAAACCCAAGTCAATGGCAGCTCTCACGACACTAATGACCCGCTTTTGCATGGGCGAGGACAGTTGGTTGGCTCGCAGCAGCACTACGCCACATTCTGGCACGTCAGACGTCCATGACAACAATGGCAAGCTACGGCGCAACAGACACAAGCGACAGAACAACGGCGACAACACCGAAGACATGGCGGTCAATGCCGGATTCAGCGGATCCAAATCCGGTCAGCGGAAGAAGCCATTCAAACGCAACAATCAGGAATCCCATCAAAGCTGCATCCGTGCCACGCGTACACAATTACAAACTCAAAATACCATGGGCACAGGCAGAGGCGTAGCAGTGGCTCAGTCAAAAGTACGGTATCGCTTCGTAACCTTTCCATTTACCCTTAAGGACATTGCTTTAGTGCAGCTTCTCCAGAAGAGCCGGATTGTCGGACTTACATAGGAGAGGAAACCCAGGAGGCAACATGCTTTGGGCACAGCAGGAAACACCCAGGTGGAATCTATTTACGATCGTTGTTTCTGCTTTATCTATCTGTACGTAGCCTGCCCCTGGATAGGATATGTCAAATAATCCTATTTATCGCCGCTTAATGCATTCATTGTAAACATACGCTTAAACGTATTATTCCTCAATGGGAGACCATATATAGCGTCAGCTTATTATTCTTATTTGAGCATTTTTTCACAAATGTCTATTTGATTTTGCATCCGTACACTTTGGTACGCTTAGTTTGCCAGGGGATTCTTATGATGCCCCATAATACGGCAAGACAAGTCCGAACACTTTCATTATGCGGCACCCCAAACTTATAGCATTATATGCATCAACTCCGAATCATGTCTTGGGTCTACAGTTGGGATAGCCCGGCTCCCTTGTTTTGGTGCCTTACGTTCCGTTAATTCGGCTAAGGTAGCGTAGGGAGAACTGCTGCGATTGTGCCCTGGTTCTTCCGGACGAGTACCTCAGTAGAGAAAGCACAAAACTGACCGGCAGGATGTGGCGAGAGCTGGTCGCTGTTCGTGAGGTCATAAAATCCTTAAAGATTTTTCCGCTTTAGGCGATAATTCGGCTTTGTCCGATATAGGCGTGTATAGCGCCCCAATTCGGCCTTACGGATTCTAGGGGCTTCGCTGAAATTTAAAATTGTAGACTTCTATGGCTAAGTGAAGATTATAAAGCCATATAGTCCGATTGCCTTGTTCACTGCGCTGGACACCTCCTTAAGGGACCAAACATTTGGATAAAGAGTGTCTGGGTTTTCCACAAACACCCCAGTACTAGTTACACGGGGGCGAAAGCCGACGACTGGCCTACTTTCAGAATTTGATAAACACCCGCACATAAGGTAATATTTTAAATAACAAAAGCGCTACATAGCGCAAGTAACTTCGTCTTTAAATTACAAACATGACAGAGGTGAATTCATTCAAAATTATGTCTTTGGTACATTCATCGGCCATGAGGCAAGCACCCTTCATAACGCCATCATAATACTTCTCGGGGACGCGATGCGGCTTGCCCTCTGGCAGCCTATCCTTCACCAGCTTCTCCACATCCAGCTTGCCCCAATGCACCTTTGCACAGGCAAGGGCCCGACGGGCACCCTCAATGCAAACGGATTGCTTGATGACTTCCAGTCGCGGACAGGCATCCACCATCCGCTTGATCAGGCCGAAGTAGCTGGTGGGCAGAAGCTCACCAGGCCATATCCGGACTATGAGATCCTTCATAGCCACTTCGGCCGCCTTGTGGAGTTCGACCAACTTCTTCAGTTGGTCACTCAGAGGCGTTGAATGTTCGCCCCCAGCATACTGGGACCAGAACAGCTTCTCCGTTGAGCTCCCCTCCTGGGCACGGTAGAACTCCGAGGCATCTGACATGCTGCCTGGCAGATCTGCGAATGCCCCTGGAGAGCTCCGAACTCGGGTAAGTAAAAGAAACGCCTCCTCCACATGTTTGCTTTGCATAAAGAATTTCTTACCCGCCGTTATCTTTTTGGCCTCCTGGATCTCCTGCTGTGCCCTATCGGCTTCGGCCTTGGCGTCTTTTATATTTGTAAGGGCCTTCGCAAGCTCGGCATCTTTTGCTTTAAGCTCATGCTCCGCAGACTCGAGCTTCCTGCCGAGCTCCTGGAGATCTTCTTGTACTTCGCCCACTCGGGCTTCTTGCTTTTTGCGCTCCAAGGCCGCTTTGTGTTCGGCCTTGGACATCGCCTTCTTGAGAGATGCCACTTCGGTGGTGGCCTCTGTTACCAAATCACGACACTTCGTCGTTAGCATAATCAAATTTTATTTACCATTTATTATATGAGAGAGAGAAATCATTCACCTTTGCTCTCCTCGAGCTGCGTCCTCGTGAGGCCGAGCTCTCCCTGTGCCCGATCCAAGTCCTGCCTTAGGCCGGCGATTTCGGCCGTGCGAGCAGCAGCGGCCAACAACACAGCCTGTTTATTTACATTCAAACTTATTGTTAGACTCCTGTGGATTATAATTGACCCTCCGTTTGGTTTTCCCTTCCGAACACCAAACAGAGTATCAGGGGATACTACCTATCGGGTGGTAATTTCACACATTTTTACTTACCTCAAAGCCTGTCAGGAGGCTGGTGCAGGCTTCGGTTAGTCCGCTCTTGGCAGACGAAACCTTCTGAATCACCGCACTCAGAAGGGTACAGTGCTCTTCATCTAGGGAAGCACCACGAAGCGCTTCCAGCAGACAATCTGGCGCCTCAGTCGTAACGGAAGTCCTTGATACAGACGGCCCTCCCTCCCTAACGAGGGGCTGCCCGCCTAAGTCCGGAACCACTGAAGGCTCCGGAACAGTGTTTGGCTGAGAGCCCAGATTACCGTGGCTCTCATCAACATGATCCGCGGGGATCTTGAACCCCACGAGTCCGACGTCTGGAACGCCGCCTTGAGGCGCCTCCAGGGCCACCTCCCCCATCTCTGGGAGCCTTTGGGACAACACCTCCGTGTCGTCCACGGGCCAAGGAGAAGTGGCCGTCAGGAGTGAGTTCATTGTTGACTCACTCAAGGACCCGTCCGAAGACAACACCTCGGGATGGGCCCTGGCCGGACTGCATACAAGTTCGGCGTTATAACAAAACTATGAAGCAAAATTACGATGGAGTGCGGATACTTACGATCGCACTAGCGGCTTCTTCCTGGGCAGCCACCCTTCCTCGCTATCGGCGGCGGTGGTAGAGTAGTCCGGAAGGGACACCTTTCCCTTCTTGGACGTCCCAGTCTCTCCCACCGGGGCGACCTTCCT
>NC_041393.1:284969908-285023521 GCF_002162155.2 Triticum dicoccoides | reverse complement strand
TGGGGAGGTGGAGTTTCTTCCTGTTCCTCCCCGCCTCCATGGGAGGAATCTGCCTCGTCATCATCGGATGACAAGGGTATGACGGCCTTGCACCGGGGGCCTCTCCTGGCCCCCTGGTCCGCTGTCTCAGGCCCCCCATCCTTTCCGGATAGGGAGGCCTCCTCTTCTTCTCCTTCTTCCTCTTCAGGGGAGGAGTCTTCCTCGTCCTCTTCGGACGAGGCTTTTGGCGCAGCCTTACACCGGAGACCCTTTTGGGTCCCTGGGTCCTTCTTATCTCCCTTCTTCTCTTGCCCCTTATAGGGCGCCGGGACCAGCATCTTCGTCAGAAGATCATTAGCTGGGCTTTCTGGCAGCGGAGCCGGACAATCAATTCGCTCCGCTGTCTCCACATACTCTTGAACAAATATACACCATCACTTAAGGATTCCCCATGAATACATTAGGAAGAACCGAACCCAGTGGCAGCCTGAGAACTCACCTAGGTAGGGTTCCGTGCGGCGTGGATCCCACGGTCCTCGGATATGAGAGGAGGTACTTCGGTGGCCCTGAACAACGCCTTCCACGCGTTCTTGTGCTTCATGCTGTAGAGCCTCTGGAGCGTCTGGTGTTCGGCCGGGACGAACTCCCATAGATTGAATGCCCACCTTTGGCACGGCAGAATCCGGCGAACGAGCATGACTTGGATCACGTTGACAAGCTTGATGTTCTTGTCCTTCATGCCCTTGATGCAGTTTATGAGTCCGGTCAGCTCTGTAGATTCGCCCCATAGCAGGCCCTTCTGTTCCCAGGAGGTGAGCCGCATAGGGGTTCCAGATCGGAACCCGAGGGCCGCCGCCCAGTTGGCGTCGCGCGGCTCTGTGATGTAGAACCACCCCGATTGCCACTCCTTCACGGTTTCCTCAAAGGAGCCATCAAGCCAGGTGACGTTAGGCATTTTGCCCACCATGGCTCCTCCGCACTCCGCTTGCTGGCCGCTCACGATCTTCGGCTTCACGCAGAAGGTTTGGAGCCACAAGCCGAAATGAGGCTTGATGCAGAGGAAAGCCTCGCACACGACGATGAACGCCGAGATGTTGAGGATGAAGTTCGGGGCTAGATCATGGAAATCTAGCCCGTAGTAGAACATGAGCCCGCGGACGAAGAGGTGGAGTGGAAACCCCAGTCCACGGACGAAGTGGGCAAGAAACACGACCCTCTCATGGGGTCCTGGGGTTGGAATGACCTGCCCGCCGTCTGGTAGCCGGTGCGCTATGTCTACGGCCAAGTATCTGGCTGCCCGAAGACTTGCCATGTTCTTCTCCTTCACGGTGGAAGCCACCCATTTGCCTCCTGCTCCGGACATGTTTAGTTGTGCGGAGAAGACTTGAACTAGGGCGCTGGAGCTCGAGGAGGCGAGAGTGGGCCGAGGAGGAAGAAGGCGTGGGTAAGAATGGGGAACTCTTATCCCTTTATAGAGGCGATCAAGGCGGTGCGCCTCCCCACTAGCCTGTTGAGAATCGCTTACTTCCCAAGCGCCACAATTGATGGCATGGAGGGATTACCCATACCCGTATTGATGGGGATCCCGTGATAAGGATACATGATCTCTGCTTTGACAAGACATGTCAAGGAAACCGCCTCGCAATGCGCGCTATGGCTGGTTGTGAAAAAACGGTTCGAATAATGACCTGGTTGTAATGGCATGTCACGTCGTCTAAAAGTTGTCAGCTGAAGTATCATTCTCTCTACGGTGGTATGTGAAGATCATTTCGTGGATCCGGACACGGCCTACGTGTTCGATAATAACCTTGGAGTATTCGGAAGGAGGAACCCGCCTTGCAATGCCGAAGACAAGACTGCGCGCCGGACTCATCGTCATTGAAGCCTGGTTCAGGGGCTACTGAGGGAGTCCTGGATTAGGGGGTATCCGGACAGCTGGACTGTATGCATCGTCCGGACTATTGAAGCATGAAGATACAAGACTCAAGACTTCGGCCCGTGTCCGGATGGGAATCTCCTTTGTGTGGAAGACAAGCTTGGCGATTCAGATATTATGTTTCCTTCCTTGTAACCGACTCCATGTAAACCCTAGCCCTCTCCGATGTATATATAAACCGGAGAGGATGGTCCTTAGAAGACCGATCACAATTACAATCATACCATCATAGGCTAGCTCTTAGGGTTTAGCCTTAACGATCTCGTGGTAGATCTACTCTTGTACTACTCATATCTTCAATATTAATCAAGTAGGAAGTAGGGTTTTACCTCCATCGAGAGGGCCCGAACCTGGGTAAACATTATGTCCCTTGCTTCCTGTTACCATCAGCCTAAGACGCACAGATCGGGACCCCCTACCCGAGATCCGCCGGTTTTGACACCGACAATGGCCACCAGTGAGGGATCCCCCCTCTAGAAGGGTGCCGGAATGGGCTCCCGAGAGGTTTTTGGTGGCTACAGAGGCTTGCGGCAGTGGAACTCCCGATCTATCTTCGTATTCGATGGTTTTAGGGTATATGGGAATATATAGGTGGAAGAAGTCGGTCGGGAGAGCCTTGAGGGGCCCACAAGATAGGGGGGCACACCCAGGGGGGTGGGCGCGCCCTCCTATCTCCTGGCCACCTCGAAGCTTCCTTTACTTCAACTCCAAGTCTCCTGGATCATATCCATTCCAAAAATAACGCTCCCGAAGGTTTCATTCCATTTGGACTCCGTTTGATATTCCTTTTCTTCGAAATACTAAAACATGCAATAAAACAACAATATGGGCTGGGCCTCCGGTTAATAGGTTAGTCCCAAAAGTAATATAAAAGTGTATAATAAAGCCCGTAATCATTCAAAACAGATAATAAAATAGCATGAATGCTTCATAAATTATAGATACGTTGGGGACGTATCAACATCCCCAAGCTTAATTCCTGCTCGTCCTTGAGCAGATAAATGATAAAAGAAAGAATTTATGAAGTGTGAATGCTAGCAGGTGCACAAGTTTGATCAATGATAATTTCAATCACCTTTTCTAGCATGATTATGTGTCATAACAGTAGTTCATCTCATAAAACTTCTCACGAACAAGTAACAAGCAATTTACATGTTAGAGAATAGACCATAAAGTTTCTTGAAAACTAGCAAACTTCATTCTTAGTCATCAAACAATTACAATTCATCTTATTTTCAGGAAGGGTCTATATCAGAGCTTTGATTTAGCAAACTCCATATACTCAACTATCATATAGTCTTCTACAATTGCTAACACTCACGCAATACTAATGGTTATGGAGTTTTAATCGAACACTGAGAAAGATAGGGGCTTATAGTGTTGCCTCCCAACGTATTCACCTTTGGGTGATGTCAACAATAATAGTTCATGCTGACTTACGTCAAGTTTGATATATATATCATGATCGTTCCAACACGAGGTGCTTGCCAAAGGATAAAATGAAAAAGGGAACGGTGAAGATCACCTTGACTCTTGCATCAAGTAAAAGACATGAAGTAAAAGATAGGCCCTTTGCAGAGGGAAGCAGAGGTTGTCATGCGCTTTTATGGTTGGATGAACAAAATCTTAATGCAAAAGAACGTCACTTTATATTGCCACTTGTATATGGACCTTTATTATGCAGTCCGTCGCTTTTATTGCTTCCATAACAAGATCGTATAAAGCTAATTTTCTTCACACTAATAGATCATACATATTTAAAGAGAAATTTTTATTGCTTGCACCAATGAAAACTTGAAGGATCTTACTCAATCCATAGGTAGGTATGGTGGACTCTCATGGAAAAATTGGGTTTAAGGATATTTGGAAGCACAAGTAGTATCTCTACTTGGTGTAAGGAATTTGGCTAGCATGAGGGGGGAAAGGCAAGCTCAACATGTTTGAATGATCCATGACAATATACTTTAACTGAGATGTGAGAAAACATAACCCATTACGTTGTCTTCCTTGTCCAACATCAACTCTTTAGCATGTCATACTTAATGAGTGCTCACAATTATAAAAGATGTCTAGGATAGTATATTTATATGTGGAATCTCTCTTCCTTCAATAATCTTTCATGAATTGTTGAAATGACCAATACAATGCTTGCTAACCTTCAATAAATTTACATCCTCTACTTCTTATATGTGAAGTCAGTACTCCCCATGGGATAAGAAAATGAGACATATATAATTTCAGATTTATGATATTCAACTCATTCAACCATTTACTCATAGGATATAAGTGAAGCACACGAGTAAATGACAAACTACTCCAAAAAGGTATGAGTGAAGATCAATGAGTAGCTAAATAATTATGTAACTATGTGAAGACTCTCTCTCATTAATGAATTTCATATCTTGGTATTGTATTCAAACAGCAAGCAAAACAAAATAAATCACATTGCAAGGATAGCCCAACTCATGTGAAGAAGCAAAAAACTTAGGCTCAACCGATACTAACCGATAGTGGTTGAAGAAGAAAAGTGGGATGCCTACGGGACATCCCCAAGCTTAGATGCTTGAGACTTCTTGAAATATTATCTTGGGGTGCCTTGGACATCCCGAAGCTTGAGTTTTGTGTCTCCTTAATTCCTCTCATATCATGGTTTCTCTTTTTATCAAAAGCTTCATCCACAACAAACTCAACAAGAACTCGTGAGATAGGTTAGTATAAACCAATGCAAAAACCTTATCATTTTCTACTATAACAAATCACAAAAATTATTATTCAACATTGCATACTAAATGCCTCTGCATATTTAATACTCCTATCCTCAAATAGAATCATTAAACAAGCAAACATATGCAAACATAACTGCAATCTGCCAAAACAGTATAGTCTGTAAAGAATGCAAGAGTATCAATACTTACCTAACTCCAAAAATTATGAGAAGAAAATACTATTCTGTATAATATTTATCAGAGCTCATTATGCAAAAAAATTCAACATTATATCATTGTCTGACTTTTCTAGGGAATTTTTGCAACAGCGGTAAACTTTCTGTTTTCAAACAGCAACATGTATACTAGCAAAATAAGCATGGCAAAGGCTATCCTTCACATTTTTATTAAAAATAAAGATGAAAAACATTATTCTAAATAACAGCAAGCAAATACTAACAAGAGAAAATGACACTCCAAAAAAACACATATCATGTGGTGAATAAAAATATAGCTCCAAGTAAGGTTACCGATAGACGAAGATGAAAGAGGGGATGCCATCCGGGGCATCCCCAAGTTTAGGCTCTTGGTTGTCCTTAAATATTGCCTTGGGGTGCCTTGAGCATCCCCAAGCTTAGGCTCTTGCCACTCCTTATTCCATAGTCCATCGAATCTTTACCCAAAACTTGAAAACTCCACAACACAAAACTCAACAGAAAACTCGTAAGCTCCATTAGTATAAGAAAATAAAACAACCACTTAGGTACTGCAATGAACTCATTCTAAATTCATATTGGTGTAATATCTACTGTAATCCAACTTCTCTATGGTTCATACCACTTAATACTAGCCATAGATGCATCAAAATAAGCAAACAACACACGAAAAACAGAATCTGTCAATAACAGAACAGTCTGTAGTAATCTGTATCAAACGTATACTTCTGGAACTCCAAAAATCCTACAAAATTAGGACGTCCTAAGAAATTTGTGTACCAACCCATAGCAAAAAAAATCAGATCAAAATCACGTTTCTGTGAATTAAAAAACTAATTTACTGGGTGCAAAAGTTTCTGATTCTCAGCAGGATCAACACAACTATCACCGTAAGCTATCCTAAAGGTCTTACTTGGCACTTTATTGAAACAAAATCTATAAAACATGATTATCACAGTAGCATAATCATGTGGACACACAAAAATCATAAGGGTAAATATTGGGTTGTCTCCCAACAAGCGCTTTTCTTTAATGCCTTTCTAGCAAGGCATGATGATGACAATGATGCTCACATAAACGATAAGAATTGAAACATAACGGGAGCATCATGAAGCATATGACTAGCACATTTAAGTCTAACCCACTTCCTATGCATAGGGATTTTGTGAGCAAACAACTTATTGGAACAATAATCAATTAGCATAGGAAGGTAAAACAAGCATAACTTCAAGACTTGAAGCACATAGAGAGGAAACTTGACATTATTGCAATTCCTACAAGCATATATTCCTCCCTCATAATAATTTTCAGTAGCATCATGAATGAATTCAACAATATAACTAGCACCTAAAGCATTCTTTTCATGATCTACAAGCATAGAAATTTTACTACTCTCCACATAAGCAAAATTCTTCTCATGAATAGTAGTGGGAGCAAACTCAACAAAATAATTATCATGTGAGGCATAATCCAATTGAAAACTAAAATCATGATGAAAAGTTTCATGGTTATCATTATTCTTAATAGCATACAAGTCATCACAATAATCATCATAGATAGCAACTTTGTTCTCATAATCAATTGGAACCTCTTCCGAAATAGTGGAATCATCACTAAATAAAGTTGACACTCTTCCAAATCCACTTTCATGTTCATCACAATAAGATTCAACATCCTCCAAAATAGTGGGATCACTACTTACTAAAGTTGACACTCTTCCAAACCCACTTTCATCAATATAATCATCCTAAATAGGAGGCATCCTTTCATCATAATAAATTTGCTCATCAAAACTTGGCGCACAAAAAATATTATCTTCATCAAACATAGCATCCCCAAGCTTGTGGCTTTGCATATCATTAGCATCATGGATATTCAAGGAATTCATACTAACAACATTGCAATCATGCTCATCATACAAAGATCTAGTACCAAAGATTTTAATGCATTCTTCTTATAGCACTTGAGCACAATTTTCCTTTTAATCATACTCACGAAAGATATTAAAAAGATGAATCATGTGAGACAAACTCAATTCCATTTTTTCTAGTTTTCTTTTATAAAATAAACTAGTGATAAAACAAGAAACAAAAATATTCGATTGCAAGATCTAAAGATATACCTTCAAGCACTCACCTCCCCGGCAACGGCACCAGAATAGAGCTTGATGTATACTACACAACCTTCTTCTTGTAGACGTTGTTGGGCCTCCAAGTGCAGAGGTGTGTAGGACAGTAGAAAATTTCCCTCAAGTGGATGACCTAAGGTTTATCAATCCGTGGGAGGCGTAGGATGAAGATGGTCTCTCTCAAACAACCCTGCAACCAAATAACAAAGAGTCTCTTGTGTCCCCAACACACCCAATACAATGGTAGATTGTATAGGTGCACTAGTTCGGCAAAGAGATGGTGATACAAGTGCAATATGGATGGTAGATAAAGGTGTTTGTAATCTGAAATAATAAAAACATCAAGGTAACTAATGATAAAAGTGAGCATAAACGGTATTGCAATGGTAGGAAACAAGGTATATGGTTCATACTTTCACTAGTGCAATTTGTCTCAACAATAATAACATAGATAGATCATATAACAATCCCTCAACATGCAACAAAGAGTCACTCCAAAGCCACTAATAGCGGAGAACAAATGAAGAGATTATGGTAGGGTACGAAACCACCTCAAAGTTATTCTTTCAGATCGATCTACGCAAGAGTTCTTACTAGAATAACACTTTAAGACACAAATCGACCAAAACCCTAATGTCACCTAGATACTCCATTGTCACGTCGAGTATCCGTGGGCATGATTATACGATATGCATCACACAATCTCAGATTCATCTATTCAACCAACACAAAGTACTTCAAAGAGTGCCCCAAAGTTTCTACCGAAGAGTCAAGACGAAAACGTGTGCCAACCCCTATGCAAAGGTTCATGGGCGTAACCCGCAAGTTGATCACCAAAACATACATCAAGTGGATCACGTGATATCCCATTGTCACCACAGATAAGCACGGCAAGACATACATCAAGTGTTCTCAAATCCTTAAAGACTCAATCCGATAAGATAACTTCAATAGGAAAACTCAGTTCATCACAACAGAGTCGAGGGGGAGAAACATCATAAGATCCAACTATAATAGCAAAGCTCGCAATACATCAAGATCGTGACATAGAGGGAGCACAAGAGAGAGAGAGAGATCAAACACATAGCTACGGGTACATACCCTTAGCACTGAGGGTGAACTACTCCCTCCTCGTCATGGAGAGCATCGGGATGATGAAGATGGCCACCGGTGAGGGATCCCCCCTCTAGCAAGGTGCCAGAACGGGCTCCCGAGAGATTTTTGGTGGCTACAGAGGCTTATGGCGGCGGAACTCCCAATCTATCTTCGTATTCGATAGTTTTAGGGTATATGGGAATATATAGGCGAAAGAAGTTGGTCGGGGGAGCCTCGAGGGGCCCACGAGACAGGGGGGCGTGCCCTGGGGTGGTGGGCGCGCCCTCCTATCTCCTGGCCACCTCGAAGCTTCCTTTACTTCAACTCCAAGTCTCCTGGATCATATCTGTTCCAAAAATAACGCTCCCGAAGTTTTCATTCGTTTGGACTCCGTTTGATATTCCTTTTCTTCGAAATACTGAAACAGGCAATAAAACATCAATATGGGTTGGGCCTTCGGTTAATAGGTTAGTCCCAAAAGTAATACAAAAGTGTATAATAAAGCCCGTAATCATTCAAAACAGATATTAAAATAGCATGAATGCTTCATTAATTATAGATACTTTGGAGACGTATCAACCACCTCTATATACGACGTGTATATGGTAGATACACCTAAAAAGGACGATGACGGCAGGCAGGACCCAATTGAGGACAAGCCTGTCGAAGCACCACCAAAGCACCGACATCAGTGGCGCCACGAAAAGGAAAGAAACACCGGCATCGGAGACAATGACACTCCGGATGACGCCAAACACCCTGAAGACCCCGTCGAACCTGCATCCAATCAGGATGAATGGGAGGAGGGAGAAGTCAACCCCAACGAACCTGTCGAGAATGATGATTTGGAGGATAGTAACTCTCTACCAGTCTCCGAGGAGGATGTCAGACTCGGCAACGACAATTTCATCATGCCAGAGGAAACCCTCGAGCAAGAGCGCTTTAAGCGACAACTAATCGCCACTGCGAGGAGCCTAAAAAAGAAACAGCAACAGCTTCAAGCTGAACATGATATGCTCAATAACAGATGGACCCAGGTCTTAGCTGTCGAAGAATATGGCCTCAAATGCCCAACAAAGAGCTATCCGAAGCGTTGGCTACTGCCACAATTCGATGATGAGGCCCTTGAGCCAATACCGTGAAGATATAATCATGCAGACGAACCAGACCGACCACCACGCGGACAAGACAAAGTGGCTGCTTAGGCCGAATACCAGCCCATGCCACCTCGCGGTCGAGGCAAAGAGGTAGCGGCTCCAGGCTACACCTATGACCTACGACAGGACCTGGACAATAGAGCCGGTCAGACAGATCAATCTATGAATCAAGGGGACGTGCTCCAACAAGAGACGACGGCCATCAAGCTTGGCATGATAAGCATAACCAAACTTGGGCTGAAAACCGAACACGGATGTCATCCGAACTCCGTCGTGACGTTGCCCAATACAGAGGCGCCACACACCCCTTGTTCTTCAACGATGAGGTAATGCAGCACCAGCTTCCAAACAGGTTTAAACCCATAAATATTGAAGCATATGATGGAACGACATATCCTGCAGTATCAATTGAAGATTTTCTTCTCCACATTCACATGGCTCGCGGTCATGATCTCCATGCCATCAAATACCTCCACCTAAAACTAAAGGGACCAGCACAACACTGGTTAAATAGCCTCCCGGAAAACTCTATTGGCAGCTGGGAAGATTTGGAGGATGCCTTTCGAGACAACTTCCAAGGTACTTATGTCCAGCCACTTGACGCCGATGACCTCATCCACATAGTCCAGCAACCTGGAGAGTCAGCCTACAAATTCTGGACACGGTTCTTAATTAAAAAGAACCAAATCGTCGACTGTCCGGACGCTGAAGCCCTATCGGCCTTTAAACATAGCGTCCACGATGAATGGCTCGGCCGACACCTCGGTCAAGAAAAGCTGAAGTGTCACATCCCTAGCTCTTGGCAATGCACTAGGCCAGCTTCATGTATGCATCATGTTTAAATTTTGCCTAAACTTGAAATGGGGATGTTCAAACCCTAGCACCAGATGAAATCCAACAAGGATCAGAATGAAATATTTTCAATGATCCCAAAATGCCTTTTGGAAATGTTCATCATTTCTGATAAAGGTAAAAAACTCTGCCAAAAATGATAAACATATTTCTAGGTCATTTCTGGATTTTTGAATTAACTCATATTGTATTTGAATTGCGGCATTTAAATCATATAAATATTTTAAATGCTCTAATATTTCTGAAACTAGTTGAGGGCTATTGGGAATAATTTCAACAGTGCCCACAAATATTTTCAGGATTTTTGGAAATGCTCTGGCATTTTTAATAAAGCCAAAACAATTGTAGAAAATAGAAAACAGAAAACAATAGAAAGGTGAGAGAGAGCAACCTCACCTGGCCCCTCCCCTGTCGTCTTCCTCCTTGCCAGGAGGATGGGCACGTGGCCGAAGCACGCCGGCGTACGCCCGGCCACCTCCTGCTTGCCGCTTCGCCCTGGCTTCTTCGGGTGGTGCCACGCACCCCCCTGGAACCCCCTCGCTCACTCCCTCGACCCCATCCCCTTCCCTGGCTTTCTCCCGAACACACCCGAGCGCTGCCGGTGCCACCACTTGCCGTAGCCACGCCCACATGCCCTCCCTCGCCTCTCCGACGTGTCCATGGCCTCCGGCTCGCCGCCCTCCTCCTCCCCGTCGACTCACCCGATGCCGGACGCCTCAAAACTCCGTCCCCGACCTCTTCTTCATTGTCAGCCACCACGAATCTCCATCGTCGACTCGTCGTCATCCGACCGTCCCCGAGCCCGCTTCAACGCCTGCTGCAACCGCCGTGAGCCGCCAAACCTTTTCCCCCTCTCCGTTCTCGCTCTCGTGCATCGTAGCCGCCACACCTTGCTCGCTTGCACGCGCCACCGCCTGTGACCGCCGATGAGCCTTCGGCCACCTAGCGGTCCGGCCGTCGTGCTCAACTCCCTTCCCATGCCGCGTAGAGCATGTAGGTGCCCCGCACGAGCCTCCCTGGCCACCGTAGTGTCGACCCCGAGCTCACCCGAGCTCCGGCGACTACCAAGGTCGACGCCGGCGACAACTGCAGCCACCCCAGGCCCAATCACCACCGCCACTCGATGTGTGAGTTCACTAGTAGCTTGTATATGCCCTCCGCCACGTCTGGCCTCGCCGGTGACTCAACGCCGGTGGGTTTGACCTCGTTTGACCTGGGGTTTGACCCCCCCAGGGTCACTGACGCGTGGGCCATGCCCCTGTTTAGTTTAGGTGTTAGTTTAATTAGCGCTAATTAACTTAGTTAATTAGTTGACTCGCCAACAAGTGGGCCCAGGCCCTAATTAACCTAGGTTAGTGCTAACCTAACACTAACTAACTCTGTTAGCTAGTTATTACACTCACATGTGGGTCCTAGCCATCAGGTTTGACCTAGGCTGGCGCCTTTGACCTGCTGACGTCACCCCGATGTCATGCTGACGCAGTTAACCTTTTTCTGGATTTAATCTTTTCAGGATATTCCAGAAAATGCCCTAAACTTCTAAAATCATAGAAAATTATCTGTTACTCCAAATGAAATAAGTTATATATGAAAAATGATTAGAAAAATCCAATCTATCCATCTGAACTAGTTTCATGCATGTTAAAGCAACTTAAACCTGCTGTAAGTGCATCTAGTGCCACCCCTAGTTGGTTTTGGAGTATTGACGACAAAGTTGGTTGAGGGACTAATGCGTTTGTGAGAATTGCAGGATAACGCAGGTAGTGTCCCTCATTGATTCGTTTTACCTATCGGAGATGACCCCTAAAAATGTATGAAGACATTGAAGATAATGGTGGTGTGTGAAGATATTCACACTGAAGTCTATGACATGAGAAGACATTGAGTGAAGACTATGGAGCGCGAAGACTGAGTTGTTTCGTTGTTTCCTTTTCTTCTTTGTTGAGTAATAGGAACCACCGTACTGTTAAGTGGGGTCCAAGTGAACTAAGTCAGAGTGACTGAAGTGATGCTCAACCCAAATCCTATATCTTCGAGCGAAGACAATGAGAGCAAATCTTATCCAGAGCTGGATGAGTCAGCTTTGCTTGTAGCCCAAGTAAAGTTGCCGTGTGTGTTTGAAATCTGACCGTTGGAACACGTGTCAGTTCCTTAGTGACCCAGGGTCATTTCAGACATATCAGGTCGGGTTGCCTTGTGGCTATAAATAGCCCACCCCCTACACCATAAATTGGTGGCTGCTCAGAGTTAGTTTACAACTTTTGTCGTTTTGAGAGCAACCCACCTCAAAGCCTTTGAGAGAGAAATCCTTGCGAGGACAAAGCCCAAACACCCAGAGCCAAAGAGTGTTAGGAATCACTGAGTCTTTTTGTCTGTGTGACCTGAAGACTTATTACACTTGAGGACTGTGTATCCTCCAGCCGGTTAGGCGTCGCGTTCTGAGCATCCAAGAGTCATTGTGGATTGCCGATGAACGAAGTCTGTGAAGGTTCGGAAGTATACCTTGAAGACTTACCAGAGTGATTGGGAGAGGACTGTGTGTCCTTAGCTCAAGGGGAATAAGGTGAAGACGTGGTCTTCCGAGTTGAATCTCAGCCTCCCTAACCAGATGTACAGTTGTCACAGCAACTGGAACTGGTCCAACAAATCCTGTGTCTTCAACAAGTGACTGGTTCTATCCCTTCCCTCCTTTACTTTGAGTTTGTCTTCATGAAGTCATTGCTTATCTGTCTTATCTGTTTGACTTCATTGCTTGACTACTACTATTGATTGGCTTCATACTATCTTCCATCCTGATCCTTACTACCTAGCTGCTATTAGTCTTCGTACGTTAATACTATTGCATACTTGACTATGGCTTGCATTCTCAGGACCCCGACTCAATGCCACATCGATCTAGCATGTAACACCTCATATCACTTTGCGGCCTCACGCACGGTATTCCCACGGGTGTCGCCTTACCTTTGCCCGGGACCATTTGCGGCCTCACGCATAGTGTCGCTAGCATCCATATGATAAGGAGCCCGGGCTGACATGGCTAGTCGTGAACCCAAAGTGGCACAAACTTACAGGGACAGGCATCCATGACCCAGCATCGAACGTGTAGGTCATCAGCGAGTGAATCCAGGCTGTAGCACTGGGCTAGCAGGACTCCGGTGAACCGGGCTATAGCGGGCTAACAGGACTTCGGTATTCATCGCGTGACATTTCCCCGAGGGGACAGACACAGGAACGAAGAAGGACACATGCCGGCCAGCCTAAGTGTTCCGGAGCAGTAGCAAGCTACCATGGAAACACTAGGAGACATTTCCCGGTAAGAGAGGCTACTAAGGATAAACAACTAGATAGTCAGATCCCACACATACCAAGCATTTCAATAACATACACACAATATGCTCGATATGTGCAAATACAACATGGCATCACAACATGACTCTACGACCCAAGTATGTATTCATTAGGCTCCGAGGAGCGAGATATTACAAACAGGGGTCTCATGACCCAACATTCAGAGCATACAAGTCAAAGCACAAGCGGAAGCTATCATGTCTGAGTACAGACATCTATAAATGAAAAAGGCTGAGAAGCCTGACTATCTACCAGATCCTGCCGAGGGCACAAGATCGTAGCTGAGGTAACAAGCTAAACGTCGAAGTCCACGCGAAACTACTAGTGAGACTAAAGTCTCTCTGCAAAAACATAAAATAGGCAAATGTGAGTACAAATGTACCCAGCAAGACGTACATCAGAACTAACTACATATGCATCATTATCAACAAAGGGGATGGTGGGGTTTAACTGCAACAAGCCAGCTTTGACTCGGTGGCTATCCTGAACTACTACTACAAGTAACTCGTTTGAGGTGGCGCACACGAGTCCACATATTCACCATATCAATACACCACTATGGATCCGCTCCCGTCTTCCTACGAGGACGCCATCCATAGCACTCACACTTATCTTGTGTATTTTAGAGTATCCACTTTCACTTGTCTATGAACTGATATAAGCAACCCAGAAGTCCTTTACCGCGGACATGGCTATTCGAATAGGTGATGTTAACCCTGCAGGGGTGTACTTCTTCATACATGTTTCCACCACTTAGCGTCTGCACACGACATGTGCTCGGCAGACTTCAAGCGAAAGCCGACGTGGGTGTAGACCACGACCTACCTAAACACCTAAGTCTCTAGTCCAGGTTTATCGCCTATTCGGGTTCCATCCATGAGGAGATCCGGCCGGGGTTTCGCTCACAGCCCCAAACGATGTGAACAGGGTTCCGTGACACCAAACGGGCGCCCGGTATACCCGGCCACGTGCCTACCGCATCACAGCCCACCCCTCCGGTCAGCGCTGCGCACGGCCTCCAGCATACTACAAACACCAGAAACTACTTGCAACTCCTGGACAGAGGACAAGGGTGAATAAGAAGTTGAGCGGGGTCATATTTCAGGGCCCAATGCATGGTAGTAGCTGAATCATGGATCACAAACACAGAACTCAGTTCCTAAGGACGGCTTCAATGAGACAACCCACCATGTACACCTACATGGCCTCTCACCGATACCTTTTATCAAATCGTGTTCACACACTTAGCTCACACATAGTAGGACATGTTCACACACCTCTGATTCATTCCCGGTGAATCAGACCTGACTCAACTCTAAGCAGTATCAGGCATGACAAACAAACATGAATGCGTAGGCACAACCGGGCTCAAACAACTCCTACTCATACTAGTGGGTTTCATCTATTTAGTGTGGCAATGACAGGTCATGCAGAGGATAAAGGGGTTCAGCTACTGCAGCAAGTAACAAATGACTCGTTGTTGTCCTAATGCAGTAAAAGAGAGCAGGGCGAGAGGGTAGGATTGTATCGGAATGAACAAGGGGGTTTTGCTTGCCTGGCACTTCTGAAGATAGCATTGAGTCTTCATCAGTGTCAACGATCACAACGTCGGTACAACGTCTATCGAGGGGGAACAACACCGACAAACAGAGAAGAAACACGATCAATGCAAAGCACAATATGATGCATGCTATGACATGGCAATATGAATGTGTTTTGGGCTAATGCAAGCTAGAACAGATTGAAATGAGTCCATTTGAACCAAAGATTCAAATGCAAACTCATTATATGAAGTCATAAAGGTGCATTAACTTGTTTCACCTAGACAGCAAGGCTAAAGTGTTTTAACATGCATGAAACTAGTACAGATGGATAGATTGGATTTTTCTGATCATTTTTCATATATAACTTATTTAATTTGGAGTTACGGTTGAATTTCTACGATTTTTAGAAGTTTGTGGTATTTTCTGGAATTTCCTAAAAAGAATAAATCCAGTAAATGATTTACTGCGTCAGCCTGACGTCAGTGTGACGTCAGCAGGTCAACAGGTCGCGGTCCGATCAAACCTGACAGTGGGTCCCGCATGTCAATGTGATTAGCTTAACTAAATTCATTTGGTACTAATCTAGTTAATTAGCGGGGCTGGGCCCCTCCTGTCATTGACCCAGGGGGTCAAACTGGCCCACCCGTGGTCAAACGGGGTCAGCGGGGTCAAACTCGCCGGCGACCCGACGCCGGCGAGGCCCGAGACGGTGGCGGCCGTCGGAAACGTGCTACGGGGCACGGGCGAGGCCGTTCTTGAGCTTGTTGGAGAGCTCTAGCAGGCGCGCATCTAGTGGTGGTGGAGGCCGGGTCTATCGTGGCCGGAGCCAACGATGGCGAGCTCCAAGGCGGCGGCCGGAGTTCGGCCATGTGCAGGATTGGGGCTGCGGCGTGCAAACGCAGAAGCTGAGGCGCTAGCGAGGCACTACGCGATGCGGCGGGCATGTTGGTTAGCACGGGATGACCAAATGGTCGCCGGAGCGACGCCGGCGACAAGCTCGAGCGAAGGCGAGCTTCGGCCTCGATGAACACGACGGCCACGGTGTGGAAAAGGACGGGGCGTTAGGGGGAGAATGACCGGAGGCTCACAGCACGTTGATTGAAGTGCTCTTCGGGCTCGGGGAAGGCCTGAAGTCGACGGAGCGACGACGGGGATCGCCGGATCCCATGGAAGAAGACGGCGGCGTTCGGGATGAAGCAGGGCTTGCCGACCCGTGTGTCTTGGCGAGGAGGAGTAGGGCGACGGGGCGGTTCTTTTAGACACGATGGACAGGCGGGGCAGTGGCTTTGGGCGCGGCAGCGGCGAGCGGCGGCGACGGTGGCCCTCGGGTGAGCTCGGGGGAGAGAGCCAGGGGAGGGGAGAGAGAGCAGCGAGTAAGGGAGAGGGGACAGGGTCTTCGGGCGTCTCCGTAGCGCTGGTAGAAGGCCCGGGGCTCCCAGGTGGAAGCAGGAGGTGGCCGAGAGCTCTCGGGTGCGCGCCACCGAGCTGCTTCGGGACGAGGGGGAGGAAGACGACAGAAGGGTGGCCTGGTGGGCTGGGCCGGCCACTTGGGCCGCCACGTGGGCTTCTTAGGTGAGAGCCAGGTAAGTTCTCTGCTCTCTGCTTTTATCTATCGTTTTCTATTTTCTGCAACTTTGTGACTTTATTAAAAATACTAGACCAAACCCAAAAATCATGAAACTGATCAATGCCACTGTTTGAAATATAACCAACAGCAAACATTTTAGTTTATGATTATTTGAGCATTTAAACTATTTATTAGCATTTAAATGCCCAAATGCAAATACTTTATGATTTAATTCAAGAATCCAGGAATAACCTAGATATATGTTCATAATTTTTGGCAGAGGTTTTCACCTTTATCAGAAATCATGAACATTTTCAAAGGCATTTTGGGTTCATTGAAAATGATTTTATTTGAGCCTATTTGCATTCATTTGGTGCTAGGGTTTAAACAATCCCCATTTCAAGTTTAACTGAAATTTAAACATGATGCAACACATGACTAGCTAGCTTAGAGCAAACCAGAAGCTAGGGATGTGACAACTCACCCCCACTAAACATGAATCTCGACCCGAGATTCAAGCGTAGGGTAAGACGAAGGGGAAACGCAACCTAACACAATCTTCACGATCCAGGTTGCCCTTCATAAGGACGCTGACTCTATCACCATCTTTATCTTGATGTCTTGCTCCGAGAACTCCAACTAACATGACAACGAGAGGAAAGGAAAGACCCTAAAAGAATCATTCTTCTCGAAGGTCGAACAACTCAGGATTAACTCACGGAATGAGACATAGCAACATCTCTCGAGCTGAGAGACGAAGCACACCTCTAGAGGAATGGAGTGGAACAGATGACAGAGGTTTACCAGGTAGACTACAATTCCACACTTAAGAAGGTGGTGAACGGTTGTCAGCGCAGTGAGGAGTTAAGTTGACATGAAACCATAACTAGACATCTTAGAGGAGGTTACTCATAGGATCACCCCTTAAGTGGCAAAAAGAATTACCTTTGAAATAGAGATCATTGAAACTCTTTATATCAGCCTAAGGCAAATCACAACAATCGATTGGCGGAGTTCGAAGGAATGGCATACTCATACTAGAATGGATGATGTGGATTACCTTGTTGAAAACAACACAAGGAATGATTTTAGTAACTGGGGAGAAGCTCAACAGTAGAGAGTGGGTCCACTACTTGAAAAGTTATAGCCTAACTGAAGAAAACTGGGAGCAATCCCAGTTAGTGCCGATGGTAACACCTAGCGCTTGTGCGTGCTCTCAAGAACTTGAGCATTTCCATAATCATCAAGGTTTTACCAACATCCATGTCAAGGGTGCTGACAACACAACATACTACCATGATGAATAGCGATGGACGATGCAGATGCAAAGGAGGATAACACTTTCTCGGATTTCACCTTAGCGAGGCCAAGGGGACGAAATCTGGATGATCGACCGAGAGACATTTAGCACTCCGCTTCTAATGTTCTCCTTGATGTACTAGCGTATCCCATTCCTTGAAATGGTCTGGTATCTAGAACATCAAGTAAATGTCGTACTTTGGAAACACAAAAATCATAAGGCATAGCTAGGGAGTAAATCCTACGAAATCCTTATGGGGAGGTGGCCAACTTCCTCAATCAAGATACTACAATAATAGGTCTTCCGGTTGGGTGTGTTGGCCACGACATCCACTTTACCGGTTATCGAGAGACCAATATTATAGTTCTTGGGAAATGTTCCAACCATCATATCTGCCTGAGATTGAGATCTGGCTGGTGTCAGGATATTCCAAACTCATCGAGTCTAGAAAGAAAAAGAAAGTTCGCAACACAAATCGACGAGATGACGTTGCGAGATTCTCGGGAAATGAACTACGATAGCAAGCTCCAAAACATGAGCTGGTTCTGCTACACACATGTGAACACGTTGTCCCAGACAAAACATTATCACATGGTAGTCTTACAATAAAACACTACCAAGTTCAGGTGGGGAACCATCATTAATGACATCGAAGTCTCCACGCGTGGAAGTCCAAAGAGTTCACCTTGGACAGACTCCTTTATCTTTGAACAACTCAATTAGTGGCTTGGTGTGCTAGGATATACATATGGAATGAGGATGATCAGTCTAACAGACCACAGAATTCTTCGCACGTGCATGACTGACTTGGGATGATTCCATAGGAGGTAAAACAAGCCTTCTCAAATTCATGGTGGCAACTTGCATCAAGTGCACATGAATTAGAGGGACTCACTTCTTTTGTCCAAACATATGCTTCACGAACGAGTCATGAAGATAATGCGTACACAACTTTCCTACACTAGCTTAATGTTCAACAAAATCATGGAGGAGATAAGGATGTTGTCAATGGGCTCAACAACAATTCATTCAGGTTTCCATATTAGTGGAATTCCACAATTATGTGAACAAGGTGATAGCATTGGTCAGACCCAAAAGATATAATGATGTATGCTCGAGGAACAACCACGAGTAAGACAACATTACGAATATCGTTGGTTCTGATTTGATTTGACGATAGCCCATACTCAAATCAATGGTTTGGGTAAGATAATAGATCCAACAATTGATCACGAGGATCAACCAATAAAGATATCATCTTTCTTCAACACACATACAAGATATCCCTTAAAATGAACTAAGTCGGACAAGCTTTTATCTTCCAACTCTCCAAGTTGTTGTTCAGTTTACCACCTAGCTCAGGGTATCCAACATAGAATTTTGGAGAAGGGGGTGGTTTATGAAAAACCAACTTGATCACGAACCCAACATAGCGGTCAGGTGACAACCTATTAATACTTACGAGAATATATTCGAAAAATTACGAACCACCAATATGTTATTAAGCTCGAAAACAATCTTGTTTCCGAAGCAAGATGATGTGATCAATTAAGCAAGGGATTGAAACCCTAACTCATTGATCGAAGAGTGCACCAGAAATAACGACTAGGTAGCACGAACAGTCTTAGAATGATGATTCAAGAACCAACACGCTAAGAATGAAATTATTGACCTTTAACTACCAAGCAACAAGGTTGCTAGGAGTATTGATTTCACACATCACGATTCACTTGTCGACATTCCGGTTGCAACAACACGGGAACCGAGAAATGAATAATGATGGAGAGAAGTATCACTGTGTCAAGAGTTCATAGGATGGTGTGCAATTCCCATGACATTCTTGATATGAAGATGGTAATACTCCAAGGTAGAACAGAGCAAAAGCAAGATTAGCAATTTGATCTGCGGAGTACGACTGCTTTGACCCAATCCTGGAAATGGACAAGGTACTGGAGTGAGTTTGTTTCTCCTAGTCATTCCGGAATAGAATGGCTTGACGGACCACAAGATTAATAGGAATGCACGCATACTCTTGACTATCAAATGATAGACGAGGGTCAGAAGACAACTAAGAGGGACAACTCAAAGAACATATAATTTTCTGAGTTGTGGATGCATAGATTAGTATGTTGAACCAAGTTCAACATGTTTCTTCCGGATAACCCATGCAGAGAGGTAGGACTGGCAGAGTCCCGATTTATGAATGGAGAACTCCTCAAGAGTACTCTAATTGTGATCTTTTGATCCAATAAACATCTGCCATAAGCGGTTCATAGTATTTGGAAGAAGGAAATACCACGGACCTCGAGGACTATCGCAAAGTTACTAATATCCTAAAGGAACTAGCAAACACTATCAACATGAAGTAAGTAGAGTGAATCTCGGGTTCAAGAACCCAGGAATAGAATATCTACTACTAAGTAGCATCACGGGATGCTTTCGAGAATAAAGTCTAGAATCATCACACTGGGACACAAATCATGGCTAGATTACTAGATGATCCCCTAGGACACCTAGGGTCATAATGATAATTCCAACATATATGTCGGGGCAATAGAATACCTCAACTCAACAATTAGTGTGATTAACCTGGCGCAAAGGAACATAAAAACCAGAGGGAAAGGATTTGCATGTGCATCAGATTGTTTAGAAACCTGGGATGACTCGGACAGCATAACGGCTGTAAATTCTCAAAAGTTTGGAGACATACTACAGAAATGGTGACATAGCCACTCAGAAGCACAATATCAAGGTTTCGAGATCATCAGTTAACATACAGAAGTGGTAGGAACTGGACTGAGGCTTATATCCAACAATCTTACAAGTCTACAGATTAGTAACACGTGATGCTGATAGAAAGAGGAGATAGCCTAGTTCTTAATCCCCGTAGAAGAGAAGAGGATGACTCAGATTAGAAGGCCATGAGGTATAAGGAGTAAAAAGAGCCTTACGTTCCATCCCACAATCAATTCCCTTACGTAACTAAAGCATTTCTAGACACAACTTCGACCAGTTTGGCTTGGTAATCCTATAGGCAGTCAAGCTCTGATACCAAAGCTGTCAGGACCCCGACTCAATGCCACATTGATCTAGCATGTAACACCTCATATCACTTTGCGGCCTCACGCACGGTATTCCCACGGGTTTCGCCTTACCTTTGCCCGGGACCGTTTGCGCCTTTTGGCACACGTATATGATAGTGTCGCTAGCATCCATATGATAAGGAGCCCGGGCTAACATGTCTAGTCGTAAACCCAAAGTGGCACAAACTTACAGGGACAGGCATCCATGACCCAGCATCGAACGTGTCGGTCATCAGCGAGTGAATCCAGGCTGTAGCACTGGGCTAGCAGGACTCCGGTGAACCGGGCTGTAGCAGGCTAACAGGACTCCAGTATTCATCGCGTGACATTTCCCCGAGGGGACAGACACAGGAACAAAGAAGGACACATGCCGGCCAGCCTAAGTGTTCCGGAGCAGTAGCAAGCTACCATGGAAACACTAGGAGACATTTCCCGGTAAGAGTGGCTACTAAGGATAAACAACTAGATAGTCAGATCCCACACATACCAAGCATTTCAATAACATACACACAATATGCTCGATATGTGCAAATAAAACATGGCATCACAACATGACTCTACGACCCAAGTATGTATTCATTAGGCTCCGAGGAGCGAGATATTACAAACAAGGGTCTCATGACCCAACATTCAGAGCATACAAGTCAAAGCACAAGCGGAAGCTATCATGTCTGAGTACAGACATCTATAAATGAAAAAGGCTGAGAAGCCTGACTATCTACCAGATCCTGCCGAGGGCACAATATCGTAGCTGAGGCAACAAGCTAAACGTCGAAGTCCACGCGAAACTACTAGTGAGACTGAAGTCTCTCTGCAAAAACATAAAATAGGCAAATGTGAGTACAAATGTACCCAGCAAGACTTACATCAGAACTAACTACATATGCATCATTATCAACAAAGGGGATGGTGGGGTTTAACTGCAGAAAGCCAGGTTTGACTCGGTGGCTATCCTGAACTACTACTGCAAGTAACTCTTTTGAGGTGGCGCACACGAGTCCACATATTCACCATATCAATACACCACTATGGATCCGCTCCCGTCTTCCTACGAGCACGCCATCCATAGCACTCACACTTATCTTGCGTATTTTAGAGTATCCACTTTCACTTGTCTATGAACTGATATAAGCAACCCAGAAGTCCTTTACCGTGGACACGGATATTCGAATAGATGATGTTAACCCTACAGGGGTGTACTTCTTCATACATGTTTCCACCACTTAGCGTCTGCACACGACATGTGCCTGGCAGACTTCAAGCGAAAGCCGACGTGGGTGTAGACCACGACCTACCTAAACACCTAAGTCTCTAGTCCAGGTTTATCGCCTATTCGGGTTCCATCCATGAGGAGATCCGGCCGGGGTTTCGCTCACAGCCGCAAACGATGTGAACAGGGTTCCGTGACACTAAACGGGCGCCCGGTATACCCGGCCACGTTCCTACCGCATCACAGCCCACCCCTCCGGTCAGCGCTGCGCACGGCCTCCAGCATACTACAAACACCAGAAACTACTTGCAACTCCTGGACAGAGGACAAGGGTGAATTAGAAGTCGAGCGGGGTCATATTTCAGGGCCCAATGCATGGTAGTAGCTGAATCATGGATCACAAACACAGAACTCAGTTCCTAAGGACGGCTTCAATGAGACAACCCACCATGTACTCCTACATGGCCTCTCACCGATACCTTTTATCAAATCGTGTTCACACACTTAGCTCACACACAGTAGGACATGTTCACACACCTTCGATTCATTCCCGATGAATCAGACCTGACTCAACTCTAAGCAGTAGTAGGCATGACAAACAAACATGAATGAGTAGGCACAACAGGGCTCAAACAACTCCTACTCATACTAGTGGGTTTCATCTATTTACTGTGGCAATGACAGGTCATGCAGAGGATAAACGGGTTCAGCTACCGCAGCAAGTAACAAATGACTCGTTGTTGTCCTAATGTAGTAAAAGAGAGCAGGGCGAGAGGGTAGGATTGTATCGGAATGAACAAGGGGGTTTTGCTTGCCTAGCACTTCTGAAGATAGCATTGAGTCTTCATTAGTGTCAATGATCACAACGTCGGTACAACGTCTATCGAGGGGGAACAACACCGACAAACAGAGAAAAAACACGATCAATGCAAAGCACAATATGATGCATGCTATGACATGGCAATATGAATGTGTTTTGGGCTAATGCAAGCTAGAACAGATTGAAATGAGTCCATTTGAACCAAAGATTCAAATGCAAACCCATTATATGAAGTCATAAAGGTGCATTAACTTGTTTCACCTAAACAGCAAGGTTAAAATGTTTTAACATGCATGAAACTAGTACAGATGGATAGATTGGATTTTTCTGATCATTTTTCATATATAACTTATTTAATTTGGAGTTACGGTTGAATTTCTATGATTTTTAGAAGTTTGTGGTATTTTCTAGAATTTCCTAAAAAGAATAAATCCAGTAAATGATTTACTGCGTCAGCCTGACGTCAGTGTGACGTCAGCAGGTCAACAAGTCGCGGTCCGGTCAAACCTGACAGTGGGTCCCGCATGTCAGTGTGATTAGCTTAACTAAATTCATTTGGTACTAATCCTAGTTAATTAGCGGGGCTGTGCCCCACCTGTCATTGACCCAGGGGGTCAAACTGGCCCACCCGTGGTCAAACGGGGACAGCGGGGTCAAACCGCCGGCGACTCGACGCCAGCGAGGCCCGAGACGGTGGCGGCCGTCGGAAACGCGCTACGGGGCACGGGCGAGGCCGTTCTTGGGCTTGTTGGAGAGCTCTAGCAGGCGCGCATCTAGTGGTGGTGGAGGCCGGGTCTATCGTGGCTGGAGCCAATGACGGCGAGCTCCAAGGCGGCGGCCGGAGTTCGGCCATGTGCGGGGTTGGGGCTGTGGCGTGCAAACGCAGAAGCTGAGGCGCTAGCGAGGCACTACGTGATGCGGCGGGCATGTTGGTTAGCACGAGATGACCAAATGGTCGGCGGAGCGACGCCGGCGACAAGCTCGAGCGGAGGCGAGCTTCGGCCTCAATGAACACGACGGCCACGGTGTGGAGAAGGACGGGGCGTTAGGGGGAAAATGACCGGAGGCTCACAACGCGTTGATTGAAGTGCTCGTCGGGCTCGGGGAAGGCCTGCAGTCGACGGAGCGACGACGGGAACGCCGGATCACACGGAAGAAGACAGCGGCGTTCGGGACGAAGCAGGGCTTCCCGACCCATGTGTCTCGGCGAGGAGGAGTAGGGCGACGGGGCGGTTCTTTTAGACACGATGGAGAGGCGGGGCAGTGGCTCTGGGCGCGGCAGCGGCGAGCGGCGGCGACGGTGGCCCTCGGGTGAGCTCGGGGGAGAGAGCCAGGGGAGGGGAGAGAGAGCAGCGAGTGAGGGAGAGGGGACAGGGTCTTCGGGCATCTCCGTGGCGCTGGTAGAAGGCCCGGGACTCCCAGGTGGAAGCAGGAGGTGGCCGAGGGCTCTCGGGAGCGCGCCATCGAGCTGCTTCGGGACGAGGGGGAGGAAGTCGACAGAAGGGTGGCCTGGTGGGCTGGGCCGGCCACTTGGGCTGCCAGGTGGGCTTCACAGGTGAGCGCCAGGTAAGTTCTCTGCTCTCTGCTTTTATCTATCGTTTTCTATTTTCAGCAACTTTGTGACTTTATTAAAAATACTAGACCAAACCCGAAAATCATGAAACTGATCAATGCCACTGTTTGAAATATAACCAACAACAAACATTTTAGTTTATGATTATTTGAGCATTTAAACTATTTATTAGCATTTAAATGCCCAAATGCAAATACTTTATGATTTAATTCAAGAATCTAGGAATAACCTAGATATATGTTCATAATTTTTGGCTGAGGTTTTCACCTTTATCAGAAATCATGAACATTTTCAAAGGCATTTTGGGTTCATTGAAAATGATTTTATTTGAGCCTATTTGCATTCATTTGGTGCTAGGGTTTAAACAATCCCCATTTCAAGTTTAACTTAAATTTAAACATGATGCAACACATGACTAGCTAGCTCAGAGCAATCCAGAAGCTAGGGATGTGACATGCATGTTGTAGTTTATCTTCCGCTGCATATCAATTAGGTCATTTCTATTGTTTGTCTTCGAAACTTCCACGTTTTGATGACTTTGATAAAAATCGCCTATTCACCCCCCCCTCTAGTCGATAACTAGCACTTTCAAATGCTATCAGAGCAAGGTACTCCCTTGTTCTATGTGATTCGGTTTAACCACCTGGAGTTTAGCTATGTCGACTGCAGGATTGAGGAATGTATCTTGCCCCACCTTTGACGGTCATGAATATCCTCGGTGGAAAGCCATGATGAAGAAGCGACTCATGGCTATGGACAGCGAACTGTGGACCGTCACTGAGATTGGTCTTACCGATCTATGCAAGATGGAGGAGGCTGATGACATTCGCAAGTACACTCTACTGAACCTCACAATGAAGGATGTCATCTGCTCCTGCCTGTCCCGAAATCAGTTCAGGAACGTCATGCACCTCAATCACGCGAAGCTAATCTGGGACCGGCTTTCTGAGGTCTATGAAAGTCATCTTAATCGTCATGATCCTTGGCTTGATGACTACAAGGAGTCTCTTAAAGAGATGACCTTTCCACCTGAATCGTCTTCGTCTTCACCATGCCTCATGGCAGGGGGTGCTAAGGTAACTGAATGCTACCTCTCTGAAACCAGTGATGATGAATCAGGTAATGAATTTGGCCCCAGCTATGTCAAACTTGCTTCCCTTGCCACTAAACAACAAAGAGCTTTGGAAAAGATTCAGAACATGCTGAGTAAAAGCGATGATATGTTGGGCGAAGAAATGGATTAGTCAAAAGCTTTGGCTGAGAGTCTTCAGAGACTTCATTCCAAGTTTGACGCCCTTCAAGATCAACATAATGCTCTCTTGTCTGATCATGAGAAACTTTCTTCTGAATGTCTTTAAAGAGAGCAAGATCTTGAAAAGATAAGAGTGGATTATGAAGATCTTCTGAAGAAGCACGATTTATTACTTGCTCAACAAATCAGCGTTGCTCAGGATGAATCTGAACCACCATGTTTAAAATGCATTGAGTGTGATAACGCTGCCTCTGTTGCTGAATGTTCCACTTCTGCTACTATTGCTCTGTCTTCAACTACTGATGTGGTAACTAACCCCTCTGCTGAGGATACCATTACTATTGCTGATGAAAATGGTAGGTTGAAGACATTGCTTGAAACAGGGATGTATAAAAGTCTAAAAGGGCATCAGACACTTTGCGATGTCCTCAAAAATCATATTCTGAACCAAAACCCTAGGAAAGAGGGTGTTGGGTTCGAGAGGAAAATGAATGCTGATGGTTCCTACTGGAAGCCTAAGCAGTATTCCAAAACCACATGGGTTGCTGCAAAGGAACCTTCAGTGGATCCATCCACTTTATCTGGATTTACCTGTGCTAATCCTATTCTCATTGATGAATCCTTTGATGCAAACTATAAATTGTTCAAAAATCAGAATGGTGAAGTGTTTGCCAGGTATATTGGTACTAACTGCAGGAATGGACCGCCAATGAAGAAGATCTGGGTTCCCAAAAGCTGTCTTGAGAATCTTCCTATGAATGTTGTCATGACACCACCAGGGAAGAAGACAAACCCCAGACCAAAGGAGTCACATGGTCCAATGGCTTCATACGGAAACAGGACTCACCTGAGTCACCCTAACGCCAATGTTTTGCAGGGAAATCATACTCAAACTTATGAATATGAGCGTGTGTCTTCAAACCGCCATGTTCATAGGACTAAGAACTTTTCTGCTTATTCATATGAGTATCATTCATCTCCTGCAAGGCTATTTGCTAGGGCTCCAAAGCCGAAATTCTCAGATGCTGCACTTAGACTCATTGCTTCTAAGCCACCCCTACAGATGTGGGTGGTGAAGAAGAACTAACTCTCTTTTGCAGAACATGGTCTCCAGCCAGCAATCAAAGGTGTCCGATATTATTGCTGGGGACCTAAAACACAAAGGGACGCATGATAAAATGACTTACTATGTATTCCACATATGAATCGCTTACCTGTCATACTGTGTGCTAACTTTCATCTAAGCTGTGATAATCCAAGTGTGCATCAAATGCTTATGCTTCACAACATACCTTGTGAAGCCTATCCTCCTAACTGCACTGTAGGGTATGACACCTCGTGCTTCAGAATGGATTATGGACAGCGGGTGGACTAATCATATGACTGGTGATCGAAGTCTTCTCATGGACTCAACCTTACGTCCATCCGACAAGAGTCAAATCACATTTGCTGACACTGGTAAAGGCAAGGTATTGGGTCTAGGTAGAGTTGCAATCTCAAAAGATCAACACATGGATAAAGTGATGCTTGTTGAATCCCTTGGATTCAACTTAATGTCTGTCTCAATGCTTTGTGACTTAAACATGATTGTGATATTTGGAAAATATCGTTTCCTTGTACTAATGGAATCTGACAAGTCTCTAGTCTTTGAAGGGTATAGGAAAGGTGATCTATACATGGTAGATTTCTCAGCAGGTCCACAGCTTGCCGTATGTCTTCTTGCAAAAGCTTCAGAATGCTGGCTCTGGCATCGAAGGCTGGGGCATGCTGGCATGAGGAACTTACACACTCTCGTCAAGAAGAAGCATGTCATAGGCATCGAAGGTGTCAAGTTCAAGAAAGATCATTTGTGTGGTGCTTGTGAAGCTGAGAAGATGACTAGGGCCAAGCACCCCTCGAAGACAATCATGACGACATCTCAACCCTTTGAGCTGTTGCACATGGACTTATTTGGCCCTACTCACTACTCCACCCTCACAACAACGGCGTGTCTCTATGGCTTCGTCATTGTTGATAACTACTCAAGATATACATGGGTGCACATAATTCTCTACAAGATTGAAGTACAAGATGTCTTCAGACGATTCCCCAATCGAGCAATGAACAACTATGGCGTCAAGATCAAGCATATCAGAAGTCATCACGACACTGAATTCAAGAACACCGGGCTTGATCTTTATTTGGATACAATGGGAATCACTCATGAATTTTCTACTCCATACACACCTCAGCAAAATGGCATTGTTGAGCGCAAGAACAGAACCCTCATTGCGATGGCTCGAACAATGCTCGACGAGTACAAGACACCAAGAAAATTCTGGCCTGAAGCTATTGATACAACTTGTCACATCATCAACCGTGTCTACATCCATAAGCTTTTGGGAAAAACATCCTATGAGATCCTTACTGGCAAGAAGCCAAATGTCAGCTACTTCAGAGTTTTTGGTGCTAGATGCTGGATCAAGGATCCCCATCACAAGTCAAAATTTGAACCCAAAGCTCACGAAGGCTTCATGCTTGGCTATGGAAAGGATTCACACTCTTACAGAGTCTTCAACCTCTTCCACTACAAAATCGTTGAAACTGTGGACGTGCGACTTGATGAAACCAATGGTTCACAACGAGAACTCCTGCCAAGCACACTAGATGAAGCTCCTTCCAGTGAATCTATCAAGCTGATGGGAACTGGTGAAATCATGCCCTCTAAAGCACAGCCTGAAGAGGAACTTATCATTTCTGCACCAAACCAACCTGAAGACAATGCTCAGACCGAACACAATCCTTCCAATGATGACAATGATCTGCATGAGCAAGGTCTTCGTCCAGTTCATCATCGTGTTGCAAATGAAGTACAAATTGAGAAGATAATTGATAGCATCAATGCACCTGGTCTGCTTACTCGCTCAAGAACAACACAGTTAGCAAATTTCTGTGGGCATTTTTCATTTGTATCAATATCTGAACCCAAGAAAGTTGCTGAAGCCTTTATGGAACATGAATGGATTCAAGCCATGCAAGAAGAACTTCAATAGTTCAAGCTGAATAATGTTTGGGAACTTGTCAAGCGCCCTGACCCTCGCAAGCATAACATTATTGGCGCTAAATGGATATATCAGAACAAACAAGATGAGCATGGTCAAGTCGTCAGAAACAAAGCACGTCTAGTGGCACAAGGATATACTCAAGTTGAAGGAATTGACTTCGATGAAACATTTGCTCCTGTGGCTAGGCTTGAAGCTATTCGCATACTGCTAGCCTATGCTAATCACCACAACATCTTGCTATATCAAATGGATGTGAAAAGTGCTTTCCTCAATGGCAAGATTGAAGAAGAAGTGTATGTTGCTCAACCACTTGGCTTTGAAGATCCAAAACATCCTGATATGGTGTACAAACTAAACAAAGCACTGTATGGCCTCAAACAAGCTCCTCGTGCTTGGTATGATACAATCAAAGACTTCCTGAAGAGCAAAGGCTTCAAACCAGGATCCCTAGATCCCACACTCTTCACGAAGACATATGATGGTGAACTGTTTGTGTGCCAAATATATGTGGATGACATAATCTTTGGCTGCACCAACCAGAAGTATAGTGATGAGTTTGGATACATGATGCAAGTGCAATATCAGATGTCCATGATGGGTGAGCTGAAGTTCTTCCTTGGTCTTCAAATTCGTCAGCAAAGAAATGGCATCTTCATATCTCAAGAAAAGTATCTCAAAGACTGCCTGAAGAAGTTCGACATGCAAGATTGCAAAGGTTACATGACGCCAATGCCAGCCAAACATCATCTTGGTCCCGACGACAATGGTAAAGAGTTCGATCAAAAGGTATACCGCTCCATGATTGGTTCTTTACTTTACCTATGTGCATCTAGGCCAGATATTATGCTTAGTGTTTGCATGTGTGCTCGATTCCAAGCGGCACCAAAGGAATCGCATCACTTAGCTGTGAAGCGAATTCTTAGATATTTGGCTTACACCCCAACACTCGGATTATGGGATCCAAAGGGCTCAAGATTTGATCTAGTTGGATTCTCGGATGCTGATTATGCTGGTGACAAGGTTGATCGCAAGTCAACATCAGGAACATGTCACTTTCTGGGACGATCACTTGTCTGTTGGTCTTCAAAGAAGCAAAACTGTGTATCACTCTCAACTGCTGAATCTGAATACATTGCTGTTGGATCTTGTTGTGCTCAGCTTCTGTGGATGAAGCAAACTCTCAAGGACTATGGCATCAATCTGAAGCAAGTACCTCTCTTCTGCGACAATGAAAGCGCCATCAAGATTGCCAACAATCCAGTCCAGCACTCGAAGAAAAAGCACATTGAATTTCGTCATCATTTTCTCAGAGATCATGTCATGAAGAAAGATATTGACCTCATTCACGTCAACACTGAAGAGCAACTGGCAGATATCTTCACAAAGCCCTTGGATGAGAAAAGGTTTTGCAAGTTACGGTGTGAGCTAAATATCTTGGAATCCTCAAATGTCCTGTGATCAGGCACACATCCTAACACGTATGCAAGTTGATGACTTAGATGTGTAACACACGAAGTAAAGTATATCTTCAATAAATGAAGACTTACATTCTGAGTGTGAATACATTAACGTGGAATTTGACTTCAGGGCGCCATGATAATTGTGCGCCGTGTCTGGGTCTAATACTTCCTATACGGTGGGTAACGCCACCACCAAATTTCTTGGTTTGAAGTGTTTCACTCATGGCGTTATTGTTGAATATCTTCGCATATTGATTTGTCTTCAACTTTCAACTTATCTATCTTCATGATTTACTTCACTATGTTGAGTTGATTGTTTTCTCATATATATATATATATACCAGTATTCTGTCCTCTACAACATTCACTTATAGCTATGTATTCATTGTTGAATCTTTTGAACTAAGTGAATGTGATCGGACCCTAATCTCTCTATGCTTACTATCTCAAACTCTATCTGTCCAAATCATATGCATTCTGTTGAAACTGTCGAATGTCTTCTCTGTATCCTTGTCAGTAGAAGACACAGAGGCAAACATCAAGTGCTCTTTAAATGATTCATCTTTATTGTTCAAATCCGGAGAAGCCGGAACAACCATCCGACAAACTTGGCGGGCGTGGGAACGTGGGACAACTCTGAGTATGTTGCATGCTTGCCACGTGTCCCACGGATGTGAACAGTCAGGGGCACCTGCGTAATTGCGCTGTGCTGCACACCTACTTATAAATACGTGTCCCCTACGGTCAAGAAAACCTTCTTCCACCTCTCCACCTCGTCAAAACCCTAGCGCCACCGCTAGCTCTCGACGACGCCGGCGACGAAGCGCTTAGCTGCCGCGACTTCTCCGACGCCGTCCTCACGTCGGCCGCAGGCATCGTCCTCTCCGCCGCCGCCATAGGTGTCCTCCGTCGCCAAGTTAGGGCACGGTGGATTGAACTGCTCGGTCTCCTATTCATCCCATCTGGCAGTTCATCGTGTGGTAAATATTACTCTATTTTTACCAGCTTTTTGATCCTCAATGATTCATCGAATTTACCAAAATTGGTTTCTGTCTATACAAAGTTAGATCTATTCTGTCTGCATCTCATACTGCCTAGTATATTCACTTAAGATTCACATCTAGTTAGATTCCTCACTTGTACTTATTCACGGATTCGTACAAATCTGGAACCGACTCTCGACATATAAGTGAATGTCTTCGCAACATGAGGTCAATGTCTTCAAACTGATTTATCTTCAAAATCTTCTAAGAATGCATATGACCTCTTCCCCTTCCCACGCATCTCTAATGCTGTCACAGGTACATGTCCGTGGGAGAATCCCTAGGTTCTCATAGTGTGCATTCGTTTGCAGAATTCTTACAGCAACACATTGAATCTCCCGAACCCAGTTCCTATCTGACCAGCAAGCGAAAGCCTTTGAAGCCTTTGAACATATTGAAACCGTTCAGTTTGAAGTTCATGGCTATGGAGAAATCTGTCAGGAAGGGTGGCAGATAGCGTCGTGGGGGAACTTCAAAGGATCTGCCTGATGATCTTGCGGAAATCTACAAAACAGATCCTGAAGAGGATTACAATCAATGCAAGACTCGAATCCAATGGATTCGACGCTATTGGTCTGAACAATGGTTCAAGTACAAGTTCGTGACCCAGGAGTACGCTGAGAAGAATGCTATCAAGAGCCCTTGGGGTGATATTCTCTATCGAGGCCTTCCCCCCAAGAACAAAGCTGAAGCCATTGCGCAAGAATTCTATCCTTGCATGGTCCATGGACCACAGCCTGAAGAAGCCGACCCATCATCATTGCTCTGGTGTCGTGACAACAATCTCTTCAAGCGCAACCTCCAATATGCTAAGGCTTCGGCAAAGTAAAACAAGAAGTCATGGGGATTAGACTTTAATCCTGGTCCCTCTGCTCCCCGTGATGATGGCACACGTGAAGCTGAAGAAAATAGAATTGGCCCCTTTGCAAACCTTGATGGCCTCATCTCCTACATCTTGGTACAAGGTGCCAAAGTGGATCATTCTGACAATGATGCTGATTTTGATGAAGCCCCAGCTCCTCCTCCAAGGCTGCAGAAGCCAAAGAAGATTAAGGCTTCATCATCAGCTGCACCTCCAAAAGCTTCTCGTGTGAAGCCACTAGCCACTGCACCTCCTGAAGCCAGTGTGCAGTCTAAAGATCTTTACCGCATCTCCAAGAAGACGGAGAAGAAAAAGAAAATCATCAAGAGTACTGATCAGGCTTTGACTCCTGCTGCTATTCTGCGTGAAGAGCACATTGATCTATCCAACGATGACGATCTTGCAGATGATGCTCTTGAGCAACTGATCAAGAGCAAGGAAGAAGTAGAGATCTTCAACAACTTGCCTCTCTTTGATGTGGCAATCATCCATAACTTCATTGATGAGTGGTTTGACACACTAAATCTCAGCTTTGATGATCTCCAACTTCCAATTGGCCTCAGCGTCGCCTTCAATGGCGCCATTGCTTCTGAGCTAGCTATTGCTCAGCGCATCGTCGAACTAAAGCACAAGATTGACTATGAAAAGGCTCAGTTCAAGAAGCATGTGGCCACGCTCAACGTGCAAGATGTCAAGAACTTCAAGATCATGCTTCACAAGCTCAAAGAAGCCTTTCACAAGAAGCGTGAAGAAGCTCGAGGCTCCAGAGAGCGCATGAAAAATCTGGCTGACAAGTGTGTGCTTGCCTACAATGAGGCTGAAAAGCGTAAGGCTCTTGGTCGTCCTGGCATCGACCCCAGGATGGCTGCAAAGAAGAAGAAATCGACTGTCCAATCTGCACCTTCAAGGCCAGATGAACCTCGCATTGTCTTCCCAAGCAGCATGACTGGCTCGAAGCCAAAAGTCACGTCAACCGCTTTAGAACAGAAGAAGACGAGGGCTGCAGAGGCTGAAGCCAGAAAACGGAAAACCTCAGAAGCCTCTGATGCTGCTCCCTCCAAGAAGAAGCGCAAGATCAAGAAGAGTCGGGCTGCTCCCACAGAGCCCCTTGTTGGTGAACCCATCTCAGTGGTTCATCCTACATCTGCAACCCAAGAACTTCGCATGACTATTCATGAGCCTGCTTCCACAGAGGCTCCTGAAGATGAAGAGATTCCAGCAGTTGATCCCATCACTGCTAAAGACATTGGTCACCATGACAATGTTGAAGATGATGAAGTTCTTCCTCAAATTGAATACAATGCGGTATCATCGCCTGTTCGTACGAACAGCGATGGTCGTCCTCTGACGCCAATCGCTCAGGATGCTTCATGGGCTGATCGCCCGCAAGAACAAGACTCCCCCAGCACTCCCCAACAACAACAAGCCACACCATCCGTGCAAGTTGAAGAGGATGAGGACCTGCCCACTCCATCTCCAAAGGCGTCGCCTTTACTACAAAGGCTTCGCAAAGGACCAAGGCCTCAAGCCCCTCTTCCGAGCGTTCCAGAAGGAGAAGTGCACCATCAACCTGTTGCACTTCAAGTGTTTTCAGAAGCCACTCCTGCTGCGAATGTCTCCGAGTCTGAAGCACCAGCTTCTGAAGACAATCCGGTTGCATCAGCCGATGACGAATGTCAAGAAGAATGTGTCCCTACTCCCCCCATTCCTGAAGAAGATGTTCATGATGTGAACGTGTCTGTGCCTGACCCTCCAGCTCAGCAAGTGGAGGTTGAAAACCTTGAGGCTGCCACCACCAACACCAATGAAGCTGATGACTTAGTCATGGCTGAAGCTAATGTGGAGCCTGTCCCAAGCCCCATACCAGAAGCCAATGCTTAAAATGCTCCTGAAGCTTCTGATGTGCAGCCCGAAGCCACTGTTGCTGCCACTGCTCCTGTTCCGCCACCAAGGCCCTATACAATTGAGCAAGCATACAACCATGGCGAGCTAATCACAGTAAGATGGCCCGTTCTGGTCCCTCCGCCTACTGTCTCTGGTCCTCAGTTTGACTATCACATTGAGCATAGGCCTCATGTTCAGAAGCCAAAGCCAAGACTGCCAAGGTTTCCAGGTACTGCCACATCTGTCGGGTCTTTCAATGCAAATGGCTTCAAAAGCCACAACACATTCTTTGACAGCTCAAAGAACCCCTACACGAAGCCAAGAATATCATCAGATTGGTTCTGGAGTCATCAGCAGCGAAGCTATTACTCCTGTGTTCTGTATGATCAAGGGCACATTTTCCCTCATATGCGCCTCGACACTGAAGCCATTGCTGGACTGCCATGCTTAGAAGAAGCACTTGACTACTTTCATGATGTTGGTCTGCTCAGCTTTGTCACAGACAAAGAACATTGGAATGAAGAGCTATTGCTTCAATTCTATGCTACACTCCACATTCGCGGTTATAACAGAGATACGAAGACATGGGTTCTCGAGTGGATGACAGGAAATGTTCATCATGAAGCCAAAGCTCTTGACATCATTGAGCTTACAGGCCTATCCACTCCTAGAGAGCTATATGAACCTGGTTGTCAAAACCACCACAATGCACTGGAGAGCATCTTCCATAAGCCTGAACCCAGTATGAGCCAAATGTTGAGCATGATGAAGCCTTTGCCACGTGATGCTGAATATCCAAAGGAGTTCTGTGTTGATGACCTTGAGTATCTACCGGGCACTATATATCATATCATCAGGCGGACTCTATGGCCGATCAAAGGACATTCATCAGCTGCAAAACTTGAAGGAGCCATGAAGACATTGGTCTTTTACATCCTCAATGGCATCAGCTTCAATGCACAAGATTTCTTCATCAGGCAATTGGATGCATCTGGATCTGACCTCTTCGGACTGAAATTCTATGCTCCATGGGTCATGCGCCTCATCAAGCAACACTCTGTTGTCAACTATCAACCATCTACTCGCAATCATGTGATCTTCCTACCAGAGGTTGATATGTCAGTTGAAGCCATATACCCTGAACCTGCCAAGAAGCCTCTTTGTCTTCAAAATGCTGAACATCAAAGCTTCACTCAGCCTATGGAAGGAGTCCAAGCTGTCACGCGTGTCTATCCGATGGCTGGAAATATTCGTCTGCCTCATCGTGCATCAACTGAAGCCACTGCGAGCACCATTGCTCAAAGGTCTCGGAAGCGCTCTCGGGTCCTCAATGACCGAGAACTTCTTGTGGCCCTGCATTAGAAGCAAGATAAGCATCATTTTTGGCTCAAGCGTCAGATGCAAAGTCTCTTGGTGGATGTAAATCGCATTCGAAACCTTGCCACCAAGAATGCATTTGTCACTCATGAAACTTGTCGGCGATCATGGAAGAGTTTGACCCTGCTCAGTGCTGAAGCTGATCTTCAAGGCGATGGCTTCACTGAAAGATTCAAGTATGACTCCACTCCTCCATGGAATGCTGTCCTATGAAGAACTCCATCTCTTGAAGACTCTGACTATTCTTCCTCCACGGCAACTGTCAATGCCAATGTGATCAATGATGAAGACGATGCTACTTCACCGCCCCCTACTTCTGCACGCATCGACACCGCACCAAGTTTGTCTGCACCGCCAAACGACAACGACAACCCTGCTGCTTCAACTAATCCTCATGAGGACGAGTAGATGCTCTATGTCTTCAAACCTTTTTGGTCATTACTGACAAAAGGGGGAGAAGCATATGAGTTGATAGTCTTCAAGCGGGTTTATAAGGGTGGTTGCTTTATATTTTGCCTAGTGTTCACAACTCTTGCCTTTGATACACTTTGTTCTTTGAGTTGTAATACTTAAACTTGATGGTCGTCTGCTACTTATTTGCATTTCCACGTGCGATGATAACTTCCGCACTTAGATCATTCTGTAGACGTCCATTTTTCATTATGCATGTCATTCTTTTAGCTATATCATTTCATGCACGATGAATTATCTTCATAAGTTGAAGAGGATCTCCAGAAGTACAACCTGCCATCTGCATTTGCATTCCAAAAGCAAATTATTTATATGCACATCTTCAGGGGGAACCCTTGCCACTTATGAAGACAATACACTATCCTTTACAATTTCACATACTTCTTTCCGGTTGAAAACTTCAACCAGTTTGTCATCAATCACCAAAAGGGGGGAGATTGTAAGTGCATCTAGTGCTACCCCTAGTTGGTTTTGGAGTATTGACGACAAAGTTGGTTGAGGGACTAATGCGTTTGTGAGAATTGCAGGATAATGCAGGTAGTGTCCCTCATTGATTCGGTTTACCTACCGGAGATGACCCCTGAAAATGTATGAAGACATTGAAGACAATGGTGGTGTGTGAAGATATTCACACTGAAGTCTATGACATGAGAAGACATTGAGTGAAGACTATGGAGCGCGAAGACTGAGTTGTTTCGTTGTTTCCTTTTCTTCTTTGTTGAGTCATAGGAACCACCGTACTGTTAAGTGGGGTCCAAGTGAACTAAGTCAGAGTGACTGAAGTGATGCTCAACCCAAATCATATGTCTTCGAGCGTAGACAATGAGAGCAAATCTTATCCAGAGCTGGATGAGTCAGCTTTGCTTGTAGCCCAAGTATAGTTGCCGTGTGTGTTTGAAATCCGACCGTTGGAACACGTGTCAGTTCCTTAGTTACCCATGGTCATTTCAAACATATCAGGTCGGGTTGCCTTGTGGCTATAAATAGCCCACCCCCTACACCATAAATTGGTGGCTGCTCAGAGTTAGTTTACGGCTTTTGTCGTTTTGAGAGCAACCCACCTCGAAGCCTTTGAGAGAGAAATCCTTGCGGGGACAAAGCCCAAACACCCAGAGCCAAAGAGTGTTAGGCATCACTGAAGTCTTTCTGTCTGTGTGACCTGAAGACTTATTACACTTGAGGACTGTGTATCCTCCAGCCGGTTAGGCGTCGCATTCTGAGCATCCAAGAGTCATTGTGGATTGCCGGTGAACGAAGTCTGTGAAGGTTCGGAAGTCTACCTTGAAGACTTACCAGAGTGATTGGGCGAGGACTTTGTGTCCTTAGCTCAAGGGGAATAAGGTGAAGACGCGGTCTTCTGAGTTGAATCTCAGCCTCCCTAACCAGATGTATAGTTGTCACAGCAACTGGAACTAGTCCAACAAATCCTGTGTCTTCAACAAGTGACTGGTTCTATCCCTTCCCTCCTTTACTTTGAGTTTGTCTTCGTGAAGTCATTGCTTATCTGTCTTATCTGTTTGACTTCATTGCTTGACTACTACTGTTGATTGGCTTCATACTATCTTCCATCCTGATCCTTACTACCTAGCTGCTATTAGTCTTCGTACGTTAATACTATTGCATACATGACTATGGCTTGCATGTTGTATTTTATCATCCGCTGCATATCAATTAGGTCATTTCTATTGTTTGTCTTCGAAACTTCCACGTTTTGAAGACTTTGATAAAAATCTCCTATTCACCCCCCCCTCTAGTCGATAATTAGCACTTTCAAAAATGCACTTTATAAAGTTATAGTTTGAGTTTGAACTTGAAATTTGGGTTCAAAATAACTCAAACCACCCTGTTTGTAGTTGCATTAGCCCAACACACTCATTTTGCCATGTCATGATCATGCATCATATTGTGCGTTGCATTGATTGTGTTTCCTTCTGTGATGCCGGTATTTGTCCCCTCTTGATAGACGTGATACCGACGATGAGATCGATGACACTGATGAAGAGCTATACTATCTTCAGAAGTGCCAGGCAAGCAAAACCCCCTTGTTCATTCCGATACAATCCCACTCTCTCGCTCCTGCTCTCTTTTACTACATTAGGACAACAACGATTCATGTGTTACTTGCTGCGGTAGTTGAACCCCTTTTCCTCTGCATGACTTGTCATTGCCACAGTAAATAGATGAAACCCACTAGCATGAGTAGGAGTTGTTTGAGCCCTGATGTGCCTACTCATTCATGCTTGTTTGTCATGCCTTCTACTGCTTAGAGTTGAGTCAGGTCTGATTCATCGGGGATGAATTGGAGGTGTGTAAACATGTCCTACTGTGTGTGAGCTAAGTGCGTGAACACGATTTGGTAAAGGTAGTGGTGAGAGGCCATGTAGGAGTACATGGTGGGTTGTCTCATTGAAGCCGTCCTTAGGAACTGAGTTCTGTGTTTGTGATCCATGAACAGCTACTACCACGCAATGGGCTCCTTAATTGACTCTCTCGGCTTCTTAACCACCCTTGTCCTCTGTCCAGGAGTTGCAAGTAGTTTCTGGTGTTTGTAGTATGCTGGAGGCCGTGCGCAGTGCTGACCCGAGGGGTCGGCTGTGATGCAGTAGGCGCGTGGCCGGGTATGCCGGGCGCCCGTTTGGTGTCGCAGAACCCTATACACATTGTTCGGGGCTGTATGTGGAAACCTTGGCCAGACTCCCTGCGGATGGAACCGGAATAGGCGATAAACCTGGACTAGAGACTTGAGTGTTTAGGTAGGCCGTGGCCGACAACCTCACTGGGCTTCCGCTTGAAGGTTGTTGAGTACACGTCGTGTAAACGGCAATATGTGGTGAGAGTGTGTGTGAAGAAGTACACCCCTGCAGGGTTAACATCATCTATTCGAATAGCCGCGTCCGCGGTAAAGGACCTCTGGGTTGCCTATACAGTTCATAGACAATTGAAAGTGGATACTCTAAAATGCGCAAGATAAGCGTGAGTGGTATGGATGGCGTTCTCGTAGGGAGACGGGAGCGGATCCATAGTGGTGTATTGATATGGTGAATATGTGGACTCATGTGCGCCACCTCAAAAGAGTTACTTGCAGTCGTAGTTCAGGATAGCCACCGAGTCAAAGCTGACTTGCTGCAGTTAAACCCCACCATTCCCTTTGTTGATAATGATGCATATGTAGTTAGTTCTGATGTAAGTCTTGCTGGGTACATTTGTGCTCACGTTGGCTTAATTTATGTTTTTCTAGAGAGACTTCAGTCTCACTAGTAGTTCCGCGTGGACTTCGATGTTTAGCTTGTTACCTCAGCTATTATCTTGTGCCCACAGTAGGATCTGGTAGATAGTCAGGCTTCTCAGCTTTCTTCATTTGTAGATGTCTGTACTCAGACATGTTAAGCTTTCGCTTGTGCTTTGACTTGTATGCTCTGAATGTTGGGTCATGAGACCCATGTTTGTAATATCTCGCTCCTCGGAGCCTATTGAATAAAATACTGGAGTTGTAGAGTCATGTTGTGATGCCATGTTGTATTTGGACATATCGAGCATATTGTGTGTATGTTATTGAAATGCTTGGTATGTGTGGGATCTGACTATCTAGTTGTTTATCCTTGGTAGCCTCTCTTACCGAGAAATGTCTCCTAGTGCTTCCACTGAGCCTTGGTAGCTTGCTACTGCTCCACAACGCTTAGGCTGGCCGGCATGTGTCCTTCTTCGTCCTTTGTCTGTACCTTCGGGGAAATGTGATTCGGTGTCTACCGGAGTCCTGTTAGCCTGCTACAGCCCGGTTTACCAGAGTCCTGCTAGCCCAGTTGCTACAGCCCGGATTCACTCGCTAATGACCGACACATTCGTTGCTGGGTCATGTATGCTTGTCCCTGTAAGTTAGTACCACTTTGGGTTCACGACTAGCCATGTCAGCCCGGGCTCCTTGTCAGATGTGTGCTAGCGACATTATGATATACGTGTGCCAAAAGGCGCAAACGGTCCCGGGCAAGGTAAGGCGACACCCATGGGAATACCATGCGTGAGGCCGCAAAGTGATATGTGGTGTTACATGCTAGATCGGTGTGGCTTTGAGTCGGGGTCCTGACACGAAGTCTATGGCAACTCTTACTGCATTTATGACCCGCTTCTGTGGAAATAGGGACGATACTTTTGATTTGGACAAAATACTCGACCAACCTTGCCAGATTCATGGCACCCCCGAAAAGCCTTCCAATCACTCCGACAGAAACTGTTGGTTCTTTAAATAGACCGGTAAGTTAAATACTGAACATAAGGGGAAAGAGCCGCCAAGCGAGGACGATGACGAGTCCCGCCCACCGAACAAAGGGGGATAGAAGAAATTTCCCCCTGAGGTGAAAACAATGAATATGATATATGTCACGGATATCCCCAAGAGGGAGCGCAAGCGCGCACTAAGGGACGTCTACGCCGTAGAGCATGTCGCCCCAAAATTCAACCCGTGGTCGACTTGTCCGATCACCTTCGATTGCAGGGACCACCCGACCAGTATCCGTCATGGAGGTTCGATAGCCCTAGTCCTCGATTTAATCATTGATGGATACCATCTCATTCGAGTCCTTACGGACGGCGACAACAGTCTTAATCTGATCTATCAAGACACTGTCCGTAAAATGGGTATTGACCCGTCCAGAATGAAGCCTAGTAACACAACCTTTAAAGGGGTGATACCTGACATAGAAGCCCGCTGCACGGGTTCATTAACATTGGAAGTAGTATTCGGTTCGTCAGATAACTTCCAAAGTGAAGACTTGATCTTCGACATTGTCCCCTTTTGCGGTGGTTATCACGCACTGCTCGGGCGAACCGCCTTTGCACATTTCAATGCAGTCCCGCATTATGCCTACTTAAAGCTCAAAATGCTGGGACCATGTGGCATTATCACAGTCAACAGAAACATGGAGCGCTCCCTCCGTACTGACACTACTGCGGGATGGTCCAGACGCGACACTACGATCAGAGACCCTTCAACGAAACTATGTGCGCTGCCATAATCGCAAACAGTGGTGTAAAAAACCGTCAAAAAAGGTGCAAAATGTTTGCAATGACAGATGCATCAAACACGGTTCAGAATTCAGTTGTGTGTGCGATGCAGGGCATACGGTTCAGCTCAATTGACTGTTTGGGATGAGGAGGAACAAAAGAAATGGGCATATAGATGAAGGCGTATGCGATATACAGCATACGGTTCACTGGGATGAACTGTGTGTGATTAGGCAACACAATGGAAATGGTTCAACGGAACAAGATGTGTGTGATACGCGGCAAACAGGTCCGTAATCAGAAATGTGTGCGGAGACCAATAATAACACAGACGATTGCTGATAATAAGCCGTGTGAATTGCTCTATCTACAGTAGAATAACATGTATATATATATATAACTTAAATAAACATCCAATCACATAAGTGACTATACAGATCATTTGCACACACCTCAATAAACAATTGCATGCATTCTAAAGTAGGAGAAACGATCGTCTAGTCATCTACTTCTTGTGACGCTCCCGCCACTGCTATGTGGCTCGATCCCTTGTCTCGGTCAGGAAGAAGACAGTTCATCATGTCAACGATCCGCCTGTACATCTCGTAGCTTGTGTACGCGTCCATGGTCGCGTACTTGACATGTTGTTCATCAAGTCTCTCATGCCACACACTGTGCCACGCGTTCTTGTCCTTATTTCTCTCTTCCTTCATCTTCACATAGTAGGGATCAATGATGGCCGAGGCAAGGTCAAACAGGGAGTTCAGTTTGTTTTTGTCACTGCCCCGGACCTTGTACTGGTGCTGGATGTTGATAAGATTTGGGCATTTCAAGTCCGAAACCTTGAGCGCTTTTAGATCATTGGTGGTGTCCACCATAGCGAAACTATAGTCGGAGCTGTTGATAAACATGGAGAAACGCTTGCAAGGCCTTGTGGCAAGGGGTAGTGGTAGACGAGGACGTCATGTCACACGCACAACTGGGCAACGGCAACCTACTGATCGTGCCCGGCACGACCGATGGTGTACTCGAGGTCGAAGCCGACCACTCGGTACCTGTCCTCGGCAAGGAACTGCCCCATAGTTTGGCTAGATCTCTCCACCGAGACCGGATCGTTCATGTACACCACCCAGACGGCCATCCCCCTCACGTGGGTGTCCACTATGTGATGCGTGGTGAACTGCTCGCCGTTGTCATCATCGGCCGCTGGGAGCGGCATTGGAGCCACAGGGAGCGCCATTGGAACCGCTGGATGTCCTCTCTGTATGTGTCCTCATGGGTGTGCTTATTGTGCCGTGTGAGACGAGAGATGAAGGTAAATGGCCACAGGAATAAAAGGGGGCCGGGCGGCGTGGATTCTCGGCGTGTCCGCATGGCAGTATTTGCAGTGGGTAACTGCATCGTCGCGCTGCGCCCTGCGCAATCGCTTGCACACGAACATGCGTGATTGTGCGCCAACCCCAAACATTGGCAGCGCGCATGGAGGGACGAGGGCAGAGCACCCGGAGGGATGCGAGAGCAGAGCACGCGCCTCGGGACGCGAGTAGAGCGCGCCGCGACCGCTGAACCGCAAGCAACCACACGCATAGAGCAGTTGAACACGCAGGAAATGGTCGCCTACAAGTCGGCCGTCAGTTCCTTTATAATCTTTGCCATACTTTGCCCTCAAATTTAACCAACAAAATTTTAATGCATGTTCTAAAAATTATATAATTGGAAACTATGTTCAAATACAAATCCAACTATATAATCTTTGGCGACATGCATTCGTATTTTATTAGTTAAATCATACTTATAAACCAGGACTGTGGTATACTAGGTAATTAAAACACAAACATTTTTTATTAATAGTATGTGTATGTGGCCTTTCGTCCTCCTCTCGCACGTCTTGTCACCCCGCTGCTGCAGACGGCTTATAGCGCAAGCCTGCGCAGCGCGCGAGGGCGTTCTTTTGGCCAAATGGTGGCGCCAATGAATCGTCGGTGAGCCTGTTCCTGCGCAACCTCGCAGGTTCCCGCACAAGCTTCCCGCCTGACTCGGTGAAATCCCCCAAAATCCCAATGCTTACCGGCCTACTATAAAAACCCTCATGGCCGGCGAGTCCTGCGTCGCATTTTCCCCTCCCTCCATGTAGCTTATCTCGTTTGCTTCTCCCACAATCGCCAATGGCACAGGTCCGTCATCGTCGCTCAGCCTCTCCGCTGTCATCAGAGGACAACTCCACCTGGGAGGCTACACTGTGGCGGCGGCGCAGTCCCCAGCATAGTGTAGTGCGCGTGGCGTCCCTATTGGGTGTGCGCGGAACACCCACCACATGCTTCGTCGCCGGTGCCCATTGGCAGTTGTTGCCGTCCGCCGTTGCTGCCACATGACCGTCGAAAGCCAGGGCCATCGCCTGCACCGCCGCCGTGGCCCGAAGGCGGGAGGTGTCCCTCGTGGCCGCCACCCCACTACCGGCCACTTTGGCCGTCACCCATTCCGCCACCGCGGCCCGAAGGCGGAAGGTGGTGGTCGTGGCCGCCACCCTCGTTGTCGTCGTCGTGGCCGGCAACCCACCATCGACCGCCGGGGTCATCACCCGCTCTTCCACCGCCGCCCAAAGGCGGGAGGCAGAGGTGGATGCCCGCACGTGCGTCAGCGACCTTGCGCGCTACACCGAGTTCCTACGGGGGGAGGAGGAGCGCCTTGTTGAGCATGCAAAGAGCTTTACCACCACCGTGGCCGTGGCACACGCCGCCTCAGAGGCGGGGAATCAGGAGGTCTACGAGGAGAACCACCACTTCGAGAGGGGTCGTGTGGAGCGGCAGAGGGCGTTTGAGGTGAGCGTCGCTGAAGCTGCAATAGCGGTAGGCACCGTATTGCGGTTGCCCAGCTTGTCGGTAGGCTCCTCCTCCTTCGCCTCTTTCTAAGCGCGCTCGGCAGAGGAGAGGCAGCCGGAAGTAGTACAAAGCCCCTCCACAGTAGTAGTAGTAGTAAGAGTAGTATTTTGGGGCTATTTTGTTCAGTTCATCTGACTATAGATGTGGTGGAACTGTACAACGTACTTAAAATTAGCTAGTATATATAGTTGAACTAGTAACGTTGCCATTTGTCAATCCTTGTAACACTTCGATTTGTCAAAATATGCAGCTAGAAAACACTACCACTATCTAATTATTGCAACTAAAATTCAGTAATTAAGCATAGATTTCATTCATAGATTAAGAAGTCGTTCTTAATTTATACAAATAGTTCAACTCGACAGCTGAACCGACCAAACTTTTCCCCAATTGTTGCCAACCACGTACTGAAATAGCTAGATCAACCAATGTAAATCTTTCTAGTTTGACAAATGGCAACATACCCAATATGACAGATGCAAATCTTACCAAGTTGTTTGTACGTGGTTGCACACGGGTCATCCAAAACAACTGTTTGCATTGAAGGGATGCACAAATCCTGCGCTGTGGATTTTCCTTCAACTTAAGGGGGATGACTTTAGCTCTCACTTTGCATACGGTTGTTCTATCTAAAATATTTGCGATCAAGAGCTGCACAAATCCTTCTCGGCACATTTTCCCTTGGCTTCCTAGGGAAGCTGTCGGTTTGCATATGGGTGTTCTAACTAAAACGTTTGCGATGAATTTCAGACGAGTTTTGGATTTACTAGAATTTAAAAACAAAGTATCTCAATGTTTTGCCGACAATCAACAGTGCCCTGGTGTTTGAAATTGATCCCCATTTCTTGCATGGGACCCAAGCATGCCCCGAAGGACACATATTTGATTTTTCAACTAGTTTATATGAATTTGAGCTTGTGCATGTAGTTCAATTTTGAATATGCACATGAAATGCCTGGGAAACCTAGTTAATGTATAAAACTGTCCAAACGAACCCCGAAAAATTCCAAAATTGAACACAATACTCCTGTTGTTCTATGTTGACACTGGAAATTTTTTGAAAGCAATAAGAGGCAACGGATATCATTCCGTCCCCAAAGGTGGCACGTTCCCTACCGAAACCATCACGCTTGTTGTGAGAAGCTCTGGTTTATGAGAAGCTTATACCCATAGCTGCCCCAAATGGGACAAAAAATTACCATAGCATGTTGATGCCGCTCCATGATAGCATGCCAAGTTTCATGAGTTTCACACAAGTTTTGGATTTACTAGAATTTAAAAGCCATGTATCTCAATGTTTGCGGCCGAGTGACGGTGGCAGGGTGTTTGAAATTCATTCCCATTTCTTGCATGGGACCTAAGCATGCAACCAAGGACACATATTTGATTTTTCAACCAGTTTATATGCACTAGAGCATGTGCATGTAGTTCAAATTTGAATTATGCACATAAAGATGCCTAGGAAACCCAATTAATTTATAAAAATGTCCAAACGAACCCCGAAAAATTCCAAATTGAACACAACACTCCTGTTGTTCTATGTTGACACTCGAAAACTTTTGAAAGCAATAAGAGGCAAGGGATATCATTTCGTCCCCAAAGGTGGCACGTTCCCTACCGAAACCATCATGCTTGTTGTGAGAAGCTCTTGTGTGTGAGAAGCTTATACCCAAACCTGCCCCAAATGGGACCAAAAATTTACCATGGCATGTTGATGCTGCTCCATGATAGCATGCCAAGTTTCATGAATTTCAGATGAGTTTTGGATTTACTAGAATTTAAAAACCAGGTATCTCAATGTTTGCGGTCGAGTGACGGTGGCAGGGTGTTTGAAATTCATTCCCATTTCTTGCATGGGACCTAAGCATGCAACCATGGACACATATTTGATTTTTCATCCAGTTTATATGCACTGGAGCATGTGCATGTAGTTCAAACTTGAATTGTGCACATAAAATGCTTGGGAAACCCAGTTAATGTATAAAAATGTCCAAATGAACCCCGAAAAAAAATCCAAAATTGAACACAACACTCCTGTTGTTCTATGTTGACACCCGGAAAATTTTGAAAGCAATAAGAGGCAACAGATATTGTTTCGTCCCCAAAGGTGGCACGTTCCCTACCGAAACCATCACGCTTGTTGTGAGAATCTCTGGTTTGTGAGAAGCTTATACCCAAACCTGCCCCAAATGGGACAAAATTTTTACCATGGCATGTTGATGCCGCTCCATGATAGCAAGCCAAGTTTCATGAATTTTAGACGAGTTTTGGATTTACCAGAATTTAAAAACCAGGTACCTCAATGTTTGCGGCCGAGTGACGGTTGCAGGGTGTTTGAAATTCATTCCCATTTTTTGCATGGGACCTAAGCATGCAACCAAGGACACATATTTGATTTTTCAACCAGTTTATATGCACTGGAGCATGTGCATGTAGTTCAAATTTGAATTATGCGCATAAAATGCTTGGGAAACCCAGTTAATATATAAAAACGTCCAAACGAACCTTGAATAATTCCAATTTTTTAACAACACACCTATAGTTGCATGTTCAAAGAAGATAAAAGTTCTAACAATTCAAACACCATCCTTTGTAGCTGTGACCCCATTATGTAATTCAAATCAAGATGATAAATCAAGTAGATTGCACATAGTTTATTATTACCAACCGTGTGAGATGCAGCACAATATATCTTGGAGCACCGTTGGTGTATAGTACGCCTCTGGCTTACGCGAGAAGGTGTGTCGGCTACAGTCCACACCCGCCGTGTCAAACACACTAGCTCACTCCCCAAATATCATTTCACTGTTCATTCATCGCCAGTGAAAGATGGGGACGTGGACCCACATCGTGAGGGCAACTTCGATGGCCCACTCTGGCGAGAGCGCGGCCGCAGCCGCCAGGCGCATGCTAACAAGCTTCGTGAGGGCGACCGCAGTCTGCGTCCGGGCGGCCAAGGCAGCCCAAACGGCCAATGTTGCTTCTCAGGCGGCGACAACAACATCTGCCTCGGGGATAGCAACTGGCGAGAGTGGCACAACAGCTGTCCGTTCCACAACGGCGACCTTAGCCCTGATGGAGGCCGCCCACTACCATGTCAAGGCCGTCGACGCCCAGCTTGTGGCGGTCACCGCACAAATCGAACGAAGCTTCTTCGACAACGGTCGGCAACCGACGACCGAAGAGCTGGCAATCACCGAGAGAGTTCGACCAGCCGTCCGTTCTTGCGTGGCATACCTTGCCACGACGGAGCCCGCCAGAGCCCAGATCGCGGCCGCCCACACCCAGCTCGTGGCGGCCTATGCCAAAGATATGGCAGACGCGGATGGCGAGATGCTTGCTGAGTATGGTGCAATTGATTCCATGGAGCCCCTTCCCCAGGAGACCGTCAGGCGCGAGTTGGACATGGAGGCGGCGGTGGAGATTTACGAGCACCAGCCGTAGTAGTACTCTTCATTTTGTTTAATTAAGAGCGTCGGTCTTTAACTTGTTAGAGTAATGTTTAGGTCAGCTAGCTCTGTTTAATTGCTGACTTGCTCGATTAAGAAGTGTGGGTGTGCTATAGTCTCCTTTGCGTACCCAAATTATGCAATGACGTGGATGACCACTGTAACCATGGAAATTCAAACCAAAACTTTTGACGTTCAAACTCATCATAGACGGGTTAAGCTATCTGAATCATATGTGATGTCCACATATCGTATACAGTTTTTTGACTGAAGCGATTCCAAATTTTTGGCTTCTGCGCAAATATCTACCTCCCCGCCCCCTCCCCCTTACCAAAAGCCACATTTCCCCCTCTTTACGCCTTCCTTTCCAATTTGAAACCTTCACTCCTTGCTTGCAGTGCCGCCTCCTCGTCGGCGACCCTCCTTCACGCTGCTCGGCCTCGTCTATCTAGGCAGGTAATCCACACACGACCCCCATCCTCCTCCTCCTTCCACATCCCACATGCCCCGACCGCCGACACGAGCGCGGCACCTTCCACCCAAATCACCGACCCCTCCACCAAATAAGCACCGGCCTAAGCCATGGTGCACGTAGTATAGCCAGGATCTCAAGAAGAATTTGGCAGCGGAGAAGCAAATCGTGGCCGCACGAGCGAATGAGGTCGCGATGGCTGCCGTTCATTCCGACCCCCAGATCTTGGAGGAGAACCTTGCCATTTTCTAGCTACACCAGTTAAGCATGCTCGGTTTACCCATTGCGTGTGCTGCTCTTGCCTTTCCTTCACAAATTCTAGTGAATTGTGCTCTCTAATTTTACCATGCAATCTGTTGCTCTAGTGTATATGTTCTATATGTCATGCAGTGTGGTGCTCACTTATTAACTGTTTTGTTAATTAGTTGTCATCTTCAGTTAACTATTTGGTTCAATTCTGCAAATGTGATGTTCAATTCTTAAGGCTGCAATTTTGTATTGTCTTCCATATGAGAAATAAATCGAATTTATCTTTACAAAATACATGAGAAACGAATACAAGTGCTATATTTCCAAGTTGTCAAGCACGCTTGATTTGGTTATACATTATGCAATGTGGTGCTCAGTTAATGTTTGGTTCATTTGTGTTGTGGTGTTTAGTTAACTGTTTGGTTCAATTCTGCAATGCGATGTTCAATAGTTGTGGGTGCATTCTGTTATTGTATACCATGTGAGGAATAAATTGAATTTGGCTGTAGCAAATACATGAGAAACAAATACAATTGCTACAACTGGCTGTAGTTAACTGTTTGGTTAACTGTCTGGTCTTCTATTAGGAGTATGTTATATTGTGCAATGTGGTGCTCAGTTAATTTTTGGTTCATTTGTTGTGATGTTTAGTTAACTTCTTGGTTCAATTCTGCAATGCGATGTCCAATTGTCGTGGGTAGAATTTTGTATTATTGTGCATGTGAGGAATAAATCGAATTTGGCTGCACTTAATAAATGAGAAACATATACAAGTGCTATATTTCCTAGTTCTTAATTATGCTTGCTTTGGATAAATGGGTTTTCCGTGTGACTTTAATTAATCTGATGAATCTGCAATGTGCTAATTTTTCATCAATATATTTTACTGACAGCATGCAAACCCTTACTTAACCTGATGACTAACTACCTCATATGTGTTGCAGGGAAACAATGGGAAGCACTGAGGTTTACAATCAAGGTTAGAATGTGCATGGTCCGTTCTGTAATAGCACATTATTGTGCAATTGCAGGAACCACTCTAATATTTTGGTTTTTAACAATTTGGTCTTGCACATGTAGGTCCTAGTGTCAGAGGTTTTGACCCACTATTCGACCCTTTTTGCATATGGGGAAATGAGTTACCCATGAATATCAATCAAACCAAGAAACTCAGAAAGATTGTTAGGATAAAGAAATTAGCGACAAAAAATAACAAGATCTTTGTCTGCACAATGAAGAAGACATCAGTTCACTACAAGATGGTACTAACTATTATACCTTGCCTTTGTTTATTCCTTTGCCCCATTTCCAATATAGAGAAGATATTTATGCACATCCTTGTTTTCAGGCCTTTCCAAAGCAATTTACTGATGATTACCTCTCAAACCACCTCTATGGTCAGGAGGCGAGGAAGGTTTTCATACAACACCTGCGGTTCAATATTGAAGTGTTCCTGAAGAGCATGAAGGACGGACGGTTCTACAGGCACTGGCCTAAAGTTGCAAAGACCTTCAACATGAATGAAGGCTCAATATTTGCCTTCCGCTTCAGCAGTTTTCCACATGAGATGCATCTGTCTATATACCATCTATGATGCTAATTTCGAAAGGTTCTACATGTTGCTTGTGGAACTTGGTGCTAGTGCAGTTGTGTAATGGGGTAGTTATCGTGGAATTAACACGACAGATGTCCTAGTGTGAGGACTTAGTCGTGAGGCCAACACATCTATGCGGTAGCTTGAAGGGGTTGGTCGGAGTCGAGAGACGCGAGGTGGCAACACACAAGACAAAGATTTAGACAACTTCGGGCCCCGGGAAACATCATCCGGTAATAGCCCTACATGCTGTTTGTGGCTAGGTCTCATTATGTTCATGAGGGAGTCGGCATAAACCGGCTCTCCTCTAGTTGTGTCTAGCGTTATCAATTATTCTCTCTCCCTCTTGGGGTGCCCTACCCCTCCTTATATATGTTGAAGGGGCGGGTTACCTGACTAGTCCTAGTAGGATTTAGGATTAATCTATTACAAGTAGATTCCTAGTCTTCCTTCCTTTGTAGGAGAATATTCCTTATGCCTTTCTCTTAAACTAGCCCACCATAACATGAACCGGCCTTCCATGAACCGCCCATTGGGCCATTGGGTCTTGTCACTCCTCTGACCCGCCTGCCGGGTTACCAATGAGTCACCAAATCCAAACGGGCATCAGTGAGTGGAGAGATCCGGGCGGGTCACTTCGTGAATCGCCAAGTCAAGGCGGGTTACTAGTGAGACGCCAAGTCCGACCGGGTCATACTTCCGGCCGGGTCATACCACGGGGTATATCCCCGACATTAGCCCACAGTTTAATTTGGATTTATCCATGTTAAACTGATCCTGCAAAATAAACACAAGAACAAATTTGACAGGTTGTGCTCTGAGTTAAAAATTCTCGTAAGCCGGCAACTGATCTTCCTTAAGTCCTTGTCATTTCCTTCTTCTGGACAGTCTGGGTCAATAGACCAGCTTTATAATCAATTTGCTATCATTGGCTTCTCACAGAAATATATTGTGAAGAATATTTGATTCAGCTCCCAATGCTTAACAAAAATATTGTTCTTGAAATACTCATCTAATTTTTAGCCGGCTTGTAGAACTTGCCGATTTATCATTGCCAAAAAATCCGGTTTGTAAATATTGATAACACTGGGTCATAATTGTTGTCGACGCCGGTTTATAGTTATTGGTGACGCCGAATCATGATTGTTGGTAACGCCGGGTCATAATTATTGGTGACGCCGGGTCATGATTGTTGCAGACACCGGGTCAATCTAGTTTGCTCAAAACTGAGAATTTGAAGATATTTCTCTTTTATATCCATATTACCTGTAGCCCCCAAGTCTTGAGCAGAGCAAAGTGATGATTTAAGACTTGCTTCAATATACTGCCACTTTGAAGAAATCCATGTTTGTTCATCTCAGTCACTAGTCATAAACTGAGTATTCCATATATGTAGCCCCCAAGTGCCAGGTTGTCATGCTTGCAGTGACCTAGGACTTGAAATTGCCCTATGCTCATAAAAACTTCAACCCGTGTAGCCCCCAAGGGCCGGGTCATTATGCAATAATGAGCAGGGACTTTGTAAATATAACCATGTAGATTTGAGCAGTGATGTGTAGCCCCCAAGGGCCGACTTAGTAAGATAATACTAAGTTGGGACTTTATATACTTCATTGAAAATAATATCATATGATGTAACCCTCACCATGAGGCTTGAACCCACGTCCATAAGGTTAAGAGATTTGTATTCTACCAACTGAGTAGTGGACCTTTCAATATAATGGATTAAGGCTTGTGTACCTTGAATTTTTTACAGGAGCAAAGCACCCAAGGGCCGGCTCATTATGATGTGATGCGTCGGATCTTCAATAAGGCCAGTAAAAATGACTTTGCATTAGCCCCCATGTGTCATGGTGCATGCTTGAAGTGATGTGAGACTTGCATATTTGATGTAATCTCAACTTGAATAATGTAGCCCCCAAGTGTCGGGTCATAAGCCTGCAGCGACTTGGGACTATTCCTTTGTAGAATAAATCATACCCATTGATAAAATAATATCCATTGCACTGAAGGGACTTTGAAAACCTCAACCATAATATTGGTTATTGATAACCATAATAAAAGTCCAGCCATGTTGGCTATTTGAATAATATAACCCAATGATTTATAAGCGCATGATTCCCTTTGCGCAATCCAAAGTATACTTGCGCTTCAAACCAAGAAGGGAGCCCCCAAGTGATATATTTTTAACCATCAAGGTCGGGTACCTATGTTTGAGCTGTGCTGTGCAATAGACCCTCTTTGGTCCCATTAACCCGGGAATTAAGCCTCCAAGTAGGTCAGAGATATGTTCATATGAAGTTATAATATTGGCTTGATAGCCGGCTTGCCAAAGAAATCTGAGCTATGCTCTTATGAAATTATAATACTGGCTTGATAGCCGGATTAAATAGAGTTGTGCTCTTATAGTGTGGGCTTGATAGCCGGGTTACTGAGGTAACCAGAGCTGTGATCTTATGATATGGGCTTGATAGCTGGATTACCAAGGTAGCTAGAGTTGTGCTCTTATGATATGGGCTTGATAGCCAGATTACCGAGGTAAGCAGGGATGTGCTCTTATGATATGGGCTTAATAGCCGGATTACTGAGGTAACCAGAGCTATGCTCTTATGATATGGCTTGATAGCCGGATTACTGAGGTAACTAGAGTTGTGCTCTTATGATATGGGCTTGATAGTCAGATTACCGAGGAAACCAGAGTTGTGCTCTTATGATATGGGCTTGATAGTCGAATTAACGAGGTAACCAGAGCTATGCTCTTATGACATGGGCTTCATAGCTGGATTACCGAGGTAACCAGAGCTGTGCTCTTATGATATTGGCTTGATAGCCGGATTACCGAGGTAACCAGAGTTGTGCTCTTATGATATGGGCTTGATAGCCGGATTACCGAGGTAACCAGAGCTGTGATCTTGTGATATGGGCTTGATAGCCAGATCAAGAGGTATATTTATGGTTCGAATACGACCAAGCCCCCAAGTGATTTCCCTGGTGGCCTTACGCCGATCAAGAGGTGTAGCTATGGTTCGAATACGACCAAGCCCCCAAGTGATATTGTGAGTTGTGCTCAAGGGGCACCTATGTTTGAGTTGTGCTTTTGCAGCAGACTCTCTTTGGTCCCTTTAATTTTTTCTGAGAACTCGAACTTGTGAGAGATTAATTCTTTTTGAACCGGAAATTCTTAAACCGGATACTGAGAGCTTCAAAGCTTTGTGGGAGATAGCTTTCCCCTGAACCGGATTTCAAACCGAAATCCTTCTTTTTAAGCCGGAAATTTTCTGACGGCCTTTACATTTTCACCAATATGACGGTTTAGGGTCCTGCATTAGATAACTTTGCAAGCCGGAGTAACTGCTCTTTTAAAGAAAGCAATATATAATATAAAAATATACTGGATGGATTTCACATGATATGTTAGGCCAAAAATTATCCATCGCAGAGTTGATCATAACCACGGTGAAGGTATGTATCCATCGAGCATCACGGCACGGACAAGCACTAGTGCAAAAGTGATGTTGGCGCGCACCCTTACACAACACCCCTTTTTTTGTAAGGAGTAATTGTTCTTTGAGAAAAAATAATGTATGTTAATAAAATAAGGCTAGACGCATATCACCTGATGCCAGCTGCTCTTTGCATGGTCCAAAAATTAATTTATATATCGAGGCCCAGCAGTGGCGTGGATAGGCATATTACTACTGCCAGTAACAATAGATGACCCTTAATTTTTTGAACCGGAACTTTTTGATAATCTGGAACTTTTTGATTCGGAACCTCTGGATAATCTGACCAGAACTTTGAGCCGGAACCTCTGGATAACCCGGCCGGAACTTTTTGATAATCTGTAAGTTTTTGAGACGGAACCTCTGGATAACCCGGCCGGAACTTTTTGATAATCTGTAAGTTTTTGAGACGGAACCTCTGGATAATCCGGCCGGAACTTTTTGATAATTTGGAACTTTTGAGCTGGAACCTCTGGATAATCCGGCCGGAACTTTGAGCCGGAACCTCTGGATAATTCGGCTGGAACTTTGAGTCGGAACCTCTGGATAACCCGGCCAAAACTT
>NC_041393.1:284962428-284969506 GCF_002162155.2 Triticum dicoccoides | reverse complement strand
ACCCGACTGGAACATTTTATTAATCCACAACATTTGAGCCAGAACCTCTGAATAACCCGGCCAGAACATTTTTATAATCCCGAACTTTTGAGCCGGAACCTCTGGATAACCCGGTCGGAACTTTTTGATAATTCGAAACTTTTGAGTCGGAACCTCTGAGTAACCCGACCTGAACTTTTTGATATTCCGGAACGTTGAGTCAGAACCTCTGGATAAACCGAGCGGAACTTTTGAGCCGGAACCTATGGATAACCCGGCCGGACTTTTTGATAATCCGGAACTTTTTGAGCCGGAACCTCAGGATAATCTGGCCGGAACTTTTTGATAGTCAGGAACTTTTGATCCGGAACCTCTGGATAACCCGGCCAGAACTTTTGATAATCCAGAACTTTTTGAACCGGAATTATCTGTAGCCTAAGTCAGAACTCATTGAATACTCGGATGGAACCTTTCAGCGATTTGGACCGAACTTTTCGTTGAAGCGGTCAGAACTCTTTGGTGATTCAGACAGAACCTTTCGTTGAGGCGGTCGGAACTTTTCAATGGTCCGGCCAGAACTTTCCGACGAGTCGACAGAACCTTTTGATGAGCCTGATGGAACTTTTCGGCGAGCTAGTAGGAACTCTTTGGCCGGCCGGTCGGAACTTTTCAATCAGCTGGATAGAACTTCTCGATTCCTGGAATAGCGCCCTCCAAAAACTCAACACCACCGTGCGCGTGCCCCATGGTTGGCACCAACTGTCGTGGAATTAACATGGCTGATGTCCTAGTGTGAGGACTTAGTCGTGAGGCCAACACATCTATGCGGTAGTTTGAAGGGGTTGGTCAGAGTCGAGAGACGCAAGGCAGATCAACACACAAGACAAAAATTTAGACAGCTTCGGGCCCCAGGAAACATCATCCGGAAATAGCCCTACATGTTGTTTGTGGCTAAGTCTCATTATGTTCATGAGGGAGTCGCTGTAAACCGGCTCTCCTCTAGTTGTGTCTAGCCTTATCGATTATTCTCTCTCCCTCTTGGGGTGCCCTGCCCCTCCGTATATATGTTGAAGGAGCGGGTTACCTGACTAGTCCTAGTAGGATTTAGGATTAATCTATTACAAGTAGAGTCCTAGTCTTGCTTCCTTTATAAGAGAAAATTCCTTATGCCTTTCTCTTAAACCGGCCCACCATAACATGAACCGGCCTTCCATGAACCGCCCGTTGGGCCACCAGGGTCTCGTCACTCCTCTGACCCACCTGCAGGGTTACCAGTTAATCACCAAATCCAGCTGGTTCATCAGTGAGTGGAGAGATTTGGGTGGGTCACTTCGTGAGTCGCCAAGTCAAGGCGGGTTACTAGTGAGTCGCCAAGTCCGGCCGGGTCATACTTCCAGCCGGGTCATACCACGGGGTATATCCCCGACAGTAGCTGAGTGCTGAAGCTATATCATGTTGTACTCTGATGTATTTCAATTATGAAATTTTGCTTCCTTAATATGGAAATGAAATATACTATGTGCTTAATATGAATGTCAATTAGATTAATAAATGGATTATTAATAATAGGGCAATTAGCCTGCTAATGGCGAATTAGCCTGCTAATTTGGTTTTGCTATTGCAAACGGTTATGGAAAAAATACCGTGGGCGATGACCTCAGGCAACGCACACAGCTTCTAGGAATAAACCGTGTTGCATCAATGAACAATCGCACACGACTTTCTATTGAAAACTGTTTGCGTTAGACCACCTTGCGCAAACGTTTACCACATAAAAACTGTGTGTCATGGACAACCTTTGCCACACAGTTTCTTGTGCGGACCTTGTGGTGGTACATTCAATAACGCAAAGGATTTAACAAGAAAATTGTGTGTGATGTACCTATGAATGGAAACGCTTTCCTTGGAGTGACTATGTGGGATGTACATACGAATGGAAACATTTAGCAGGGACTGACTGTGTGGTATGTGCTTGCGACCAAAAACAATTTCCCCGTATAATTGTATTTTTAGCTCTACTGTACATATTTCCGTATTTGAGCACTCGCCGGTCGCACAAGACCTCATTTTGATCAGCATGTGTACCAGGAGGGCATATCCCCGGTGGTTTGTGGGCCGTGTGGGAAGGACCCCCCTATCGCCCACACTTACTTGGAGACGGTTCCAAATGCCGTCGCGGAAAGAGGACCAGCATCATCGTCGAGAAACTTATGGACGAGAATGCCATGCTGCGCATCGAGCACAGAAGGCTGGTGGAGGAATCCGTGGATACTCTCAAGCAGCATCTTGAGGACAAGAAAGGGCTCATCGCTGCTCACCGCAGAGACTAGTTCCCGCGCCCTGCAGCAACGTAGAGATCAGCGAGCCAGATCATTTTCTTCCTTCTTCTTTTGCCCTTGTGTATTTCGGGCGTTGCCGCATGTGGCTTTTTTAATTATGTTCCTAAATATGTAAGACAATTATTATCCACTATCATCGTCCTTATATTCATCATGCTTGCTATAAGTCACAGTCGATGCTATATAGGTCACGCATATCTTACATCAAGATCCGTGCAAACCTTTCTTTTCAGATTTTCATTTTTCTCTCTTAAATCTCAGTCCAGTGAGACATATAGCCATGCCATAGAACAGGGGTTCGGGCGCCATTAATGGAGACGTTCGGAGGGAGGTGCACGGTGGGTAGTGGTCAAAGGGTTCTCCTCCCGATGAGCACATGTAGGGGTCTGATCGCACGCCTCCCGTACTCAAATAGCTACCCCGCATGACACCTCCTAGCCAATAAAAAAAGGGGACTCATGGCGGCACGTAATTGGTAAGTAGAACGCCAACGGTTTCAATAATACTTGTGCTTCCGATTAGTAACGTGACAACACTTATCCCAAAATGATTTTGTTGATTGTTAATGTGTGCACCTTCACAAATCGAACAAAAAAATTACTACAACATGTTGGTGCCATGTCATCACACCATGCCAAGTTTCATGATTTTCAGGCGTGTTTTGGATTTACAGGAATTAAAAAACCAAGTTTCTCAATCTTTTCGGCCGAGCCACTGAGGGAGTCCTGGATTAGGGGGTATCCGGAGAGCCGGACTATATACTTTGGCCGGACTGTTGGACCCTGAAGATACAAGACTCAAGACTTCGTCCCGTGTCCGAATGGGACTCTCCTTTGCGTGGAAGACAAGCTTGAAGATCCGGATAATAGATTTCCTTCTTTGTAACCGACTCTGTCTAAACCCTAGCCCTCTCCAGTGTTTATATAAACCAGAGGGTTTAGTCCTTAGAGACAGAATCATAATCATCATAGGCTAGCTTCTAGGGTTTAGCCTCTACGATCTCGTGGTAGATCAACTCTTGTAATACTCATATCATCAATATCAATCAAGCAGGAAGTAGGGTTTTACCTCCATCAAGAGGGCTCGAACCTGGGTAATACATCATGTCCCATGGCTCCTGTTACCATTAGTCTTAGATGCACAGATCGCACTACAAGAAATATGTCAACTTATGACCTTCTGTCAGTGACCCTGGAAGAATTAGTCATAGATTTATGACCATTGGAGACCAATTGGTCAAAAGCTGTTCGAGGGGCTCCAAACCCTAAACCATTGCGACCATTTTGGTTAGAAAGGTCATAATTTCCTTACATGAAATGGTCATAAAGCTAACAGCGCTAGTCCGCTGCCTTATTTCTAGTTGTTAACGACCAATATAGATGGTCATAGCCTTGTAAATTGTGGTGGGTTGCTATGACTAGGCGCCACCTCATCAGTTTTGCCTATGTGTCATGTCCATGTGGCAGTTTTTGCCCTAGGTTGTGAAGCAACCTATATTTCTGTCATTCCCAAAATTCCCAAAAAAATCTCATAAATTCTTTGGGTCATATCTTCGTCAAATATGTAAAAACCTTCCTTGCCTAGTTCAAAAATAATTCAAAAATATTCATTTTCCTATTCTGTTCAGAGTAACAGTTTGTGAAGGAAGTACCACTTTGGCATGTCCAAATAGTATCCATTTTCTATAGTGCTTTCCTATGCCCAAATAACCATCCTCCACCAAATGCCAGCTCAATCCATTCATTATTTTGAGCCGAGCTTCAACATTCGTATTTATGTCCAGTGTGGTGGTTTGCAAAGCAAGTACCACCTAGGCTCCTCCTTTTGAGCTGAAAATTTGTGAAAACGGTCTTCTTAGTAACTGATCATCCTCAGCCAAAACTCACGCCCATTAGCCATGTACATTTCCCGTACCGCTAATCAAACACTTGGCTGCTAATTCATGTTTGAGCATCGATTGGTCTCCTCGTGAGATTCTTATGTTGTAATTTTCTTCCTAGCACCAACCTGGGGAGTGCCCAACCCACTAGACATGCCTAGGCCGCCCAGAACACATGGCAACGCCACGGTCACTCGGTGACCACGCGGCGGGCATGCGAGTTTACGCGCTCTAGAGTTGGGGCCCTCGGCCACCGCCCAAACCTCGACGTATCGCCACCAAACCATGTATTTATGATTAAATATGTCCTTATGTAACTAGAAATGATTTTTGGAAAAAATAAATAGCAAACTATGAGGCAGCTGCAGTTCAAATTTGACCCGCTTCCAACTGAATCGGCAGAAATTTGTCTTTTTCACGAGAGGTGGATCAAAAAATTTTACACCAGACCATTTTGTCAATTGTGCATTAAATATGGCCTAGTATTTTATAAAAATGATTTGGTCTAATTTTGCAACAATTATTTGGTAGTTCCTTCACAAAAAATCTCCTTTCGGGCACTCGAAAAATGGAAAATGGTTTTTTCGTCCAACGAAAATGAAAACTTCCTTAGGCAACATTGTTTGCTATTCCAATATGCACCCTTGTGCACAATATGAGATCATTTGAACAAACTATGCCATGAATGTGGCCATAAGATTGATCATTTGGCTTGAAAGCCATGAATCTTCACACTTGATAGCTCATTTCTGAGAAAACTTTTTTAAAATAATTACCATATTACAAGTTTATTATTTTTCCTGGAAACTTGGTCACATATAATGACACAATGCGAAGGTTTTCCAATTTTTTGATTTTTTTGGAATTTTTTATGCCCGTTTCAAAATGCGGTCAAAACGACGGGCTTGACCGTTCCTAGCTAGTGGTTGAATCTTGGAATTTTTTTTGGTGTTTCTATGACTAAATAGGTACTTATGTAACTAGAAATGATTTTTGGAAAAAAATAAAGAGCAAACTATGAGGCAGCTATAGTTCAAATTTGACCCGTTTCCAGCTGAATCGACGACAATTTGTCTTTTTCATCAGAGGTAGATCAAAACTTTTTCCACCCAACCATTTTGTCAATTGTGCATTATATATGGCCTAGTATTCTATAAAATTGATTTGGTGCAATTTTGCAACAATTATTTGGTAGTTCCTTCACAAAAAAACCTCCTTTTGGGCGCTCGGAAAATGAAAAATGAATTTTCCGTGCAAAGAAAATGAAAAGTTCCTTAGGCAACATTGTTTGTCATTCCAAGATGCACCCTTGTGCACGATATGAGGTCATTTGAACAAACTATGCCATGAATGTGGCCATAAGATTGATCATTTGGCTTGAAAGCCATGAATCTTCACACTTGATAGCTCATTTTTGAGAACACTTTTTTAAAATAATTACCGTATTACAAGTTTATTATTTTTCCTGGAAACTTGGTCACATATAATGACACAATGCGAAGGTTTTTCCAATTTTTTGATTTTTTTTGAATTTTTTATGCCCGTTTCAAAATACGGTCAAAACGGCGGGCTTGACCGTTCCTAGCTAGTGGTTGAATCTTGGAATTTTTTTGGTGTTTCTATGATTAAATAGGTACTTATATACCTAGAAATGATTTTTGGAAAAAATAAAGAGCAAACTATGAGGCAGCTGCAGTTCAAATTTGACCCGCTTCCACCTGAATCGGCAGAAATTTGTCTTTTTCACGAGAGGTGGATCAAAAATTTTTACACCAGACCATTTTGTCAATTGTGCATTATATATGGCCTAGTATTTTATAAAATTGATTTGGTGCAATTTTGCAACAATTATTTGGTAGTTCCTTCACAAAAAAACCTCCTTTTGGGCACTCGGAAAATGAAAAATGAATTTTCCATGCAAAGAACATGAAAAGTTCCTTAGGCAACATTGTTTGTCATTCGAAGATGCACCCTTGTGCACGATATGAGGTCATTTGAACAAACTATGCCATGAATGTGGCCATAAGATTGATCATTTGGCTTGAAAGCCATGAATCTTCACACTTGATAGCTCATTTCTGAGAACACTTTTTTAAAATAATTACCGTATTACAAGTTTATTATTTTTCCTGGAAACTTGGTCACATATAATGACACAATGCGAAGGTTTTCCAATTTTTTGATTTTTTTTGAATTTTTTATGCCCGTTTCAAAATACGGTCAAAATGGCGGGCTTGACCGTTCCTAGCTAGTGGTTGAATCTTGGAATTTTTTTGGTGTTTCTATGATTAAATAGGTACTTATGTACCTAGAAATGATTTTTGGAAAAAATAAAGAGCAAACTATGAGGTAGCTATAGTTCAAATTTGACCTGTTTCCAACTGAATCGACGGCAATTTATCTTTTTCATCAGAGGTAGATCAAAACTTTTTACACTCAACCATTTGGTCAACTGTGGTTTAATATGTCCTAGTATTTTAGAAAATTGATTTGGTACAATTTTGAAACAATTTTTTGGTAGGCCCTTCACAAAAAAACTCATTTTGGGCACTCGAATGATGATTAAAAATAGCTACAAAGATAAAAAATTGCATGCAAACTGGCTATCATCCGTAAAATATGGTCTGAATTGATAGAAAATTTTAGTTGTGCCATTTTGCAAAATACTTTTGATAGCTACTTCACAAAACCCTTCTAGTTTTAGTACTTAGAAACTATTCTAACTCATAATTTTTCTGAACCAATCAGAGCTCTTCACACGGATCACCCCCCCCCCCTTAGCCAATCTGGACCGTCCACATCCGACGGATCCAACGTCTCTCACTCCCCCTCTCAACCCAACCCAACCCAAACCCTAGCAGCCCCCCTCTCCCACATCGTC
>NC_041393.1:284904092-284962130 GCF_002162155.2 Triticum dicoccoides | reverse complement strand
CACCCCGATCCCATCCCTTCCCTCGTCTCCCTCCCAAGCCCAACCACTTCCTCTGCCCTCTTCCTCAATCCCGTGGCCGCCGCCGCCCCTCATCTCCACCGGCGCTGGGCTTCCCCGCCGGCGACCTCACTGCCCTTCTCCCGCACCGCTGCCGCCCCCACCCTCGCGCGTCGACGAATGGACCAATCCCAAATCCTCGAACCCTACCCGCTGCCCCGTCCCTCCGACCTGGATCCCCCTCCATGCGGCCGCACGACGGCGAGGACGACGGCGCCAGCGCCGGCGACCGCGATGAGCGCCTCTTCGCGGGCGTGCGCTTCGCGCTCGTTGGCTTCGACCCCGCCTCCGAGTCCCAGGTGCACCCGCCCGCCCGCCTCGACGCGGTTCCCGCTGCCACGCTCCCCTTTTCATTTCGGTTCCGGTGTCTCGTTGTCACCACCTCACTCTCCTCCGCCCGTCGATGACCAGGCCGGGGGCGGAAGCCGCAAAGCCGGCGAATCGATCTCCTTGCCACCGCCTCCCTCTGCTCCGCCCGTCGATGTGCAGACCGGGAGCCAAATCTTCGAAGCCAGGGGATCGAGCTCCGCTGCTGCGCGCGCCGGGGAGCAGGTAATGGCGTGTCTCTTGCGCTTGAGATGTCACGACCTGATGTGTTCCCTTTCGAGTTATTCGAGTTCGACTAAGCGTTTCTTGGTTTCTGTCGAGTAGGCTGGATTGCCGAAGGCCAAGAAGACGATCTTGAGAAAGATAATCAGCTCCGGCAAGGACAAGGTATAACCTGAATCTTGTGCTTCTTGATTACTCTGTGATTTTTTTTTGAATTAGACAACAAAGGTGGAAGGCAAGGTGGCTGAATTCTGATGCAACGTGATCTGTGCTCTGCTCCTTTGATGTTTCTGAATTCTGATGTGAAAGCATGTCCACATCTGTAGAACTGTGCTCTGTGCAGGACTAGTGATCGATGGTGACTGTTCCTGTAGTGGATACATCTGTAGAACTCATGCACTTCTGTAGGTTTCTGATGTGGAACACCTACGCATTACTAGCATGGAAATATGGATTAAGTTTCCTGGAATTTGAGCACATGAATGGACTGTTAATTAATCCGTTAAGGTACACAAGGAGTTTGTTTAATCTACAAATTTTACAAATCTGCAGCATGCATACTTCAGGTTGTTAAATAAGGAAGGAGCTCGGGTTTAGTTCCAGGCAACAGGGATTGGGTAGATTCCTTGCAACCTCTAGAGGAAAGTAGTTTAGTTCCACACAATAGTGAGATGAATCATTGTTGTAATTTGTAAAGCTCTCAAGGAAAGTAGTTTAGACAAAATATTTATTGTGGACATTCTGTTAGCTAGTGTGCATTGCCAAGTACAACTATTCTACTTTGTATGGAATCATCTATAGATATTATTTCTTTTAAGTGTTGCTGGCTATATTAAAATTATACCCCGAGGCACTGTAGCATTAGTGTGTTGTTTCGCTTTTGGTCTTCTCTATCTATGCCTATAAGTCAGGTTGTTTTTGTGGCATCCAGGGGCACAATGCTGGAGCTGGTAGGTAAGCTAGCACCCATGGATTCGTGAACTGGCTTGGATGTGTACTTGGTCGCCGGGGTTGGATGAGGATGACTGTAACGAGGTGAGACCATCGTGATCCACCCTCCCACTTCTTTCTCATGATTTCGTAACTGCTCAACATGTTGATCTGTTCTGAACATCTGAAACTTGCTGTGTGTAGGGTGACTAGTGATGCGGCACGCCAAGCAGCATCAGGGGAAGGGGGTCTCCTGCTCGAGGAGTAGGGGCGCACCCAGCCGGCAGCCCTGTCCTGCTTGAGGGGGGGGGGGAAGAGGGGTCTGCTCCTCTGCTTCCATTGCGACCACGGCAGGTAGCTCCTCAATCTCCCTCCCCCTCTTCATGTGCTCACTACTTCTGCTGCTAAGTTGATGAATATGTGATGCACTTGTGCCAAGGAATTTTAGAGGGATCTGTATGAACAACTCATGTTTTTATTTTATTTTATTTAGGTTGTTAGTTACCAAACAGAGAGAGAAGATGAGCTCCTGCTTGGATTTTTTCTGCCAGCACATGATTTGTATGTATGCAATTATCATCTTGCGTGTGTGAGCTGATTCCTTGCTTGGGCGAAGTGTTAGTGTCGATTTGTTGTGGTGGTGCTCATCTGGCCATTGATTTGTTGCTGATAATTAGGTGCTAAAGAATGCTGCAGGTTTATTAGGATGTGGCTGAAACCATCAGATGTCCTTCGTGGACTTGCTATCTATACTTGTCTCATGTTTTGTTTCCTTTCTGGACATGTTATGGTTCAAGTGTTGCTGCTGTTTAGTACTAAGTGCTTAACTTAACTAAGCTTGAGCTACTAAAACCCACTCTCAAATTAGTGGAATTCCTGTTTTGTGAAACTTCAATGTTGAGCTCCTCTCCTCGCTGAGCCGTGGCCGTTGATTTTCATTTCGTCCACCACCACTCCAGCTACCTTCTTGTGTAATCAAATTTTGCTCCTGTATGTATGTATGTATGAGGCTGGGTAGTTCAACTCTAGTTTTCCTTCTACCAAACAGATTGAACTTTTAATGCTTGCTACACATGCTTGTGTACCTAAACATTCTGTACATTTGTTGTTGTTGTTGACTGTGCAGTCTAAAAAACACATTGTCTTTTCTTTTCGTGTGTAATAGCCAAGATGATCTGCTTTACACTTACAATTCGTGTTGACTAAATCCGAGCAAGTCTCCTTCCAGTTCCACCATAAGTAACACACTGCAGGTACAGCTCAAATCTTGCTCTATTTCTTTTTTGTGTTGGCTCGATCAGGTTTCTCCCAAATCTAGTTGATCGGATATCATCATGCTATCTTGTTCCTTTCAGTATGTGCCCACGTATATTTAAGCTGCACCTGATTATATATAGGCATCGCATGGGCTCGGACTTTTAAGCATGCCACATCTCGTTCTGTTTATGTAGCCACCATGTTACATGTTTTGTACTTATAGTTCCTGGCGATATATTCAAGCCTGTGAACACATATATTTACACGTACCCCTGTTTATATCAAGGCCTCCCTGGTAGGTTCTTTTTATATGCTGCATTCAGATTCGTCATGTGATTATTAGTTATTTTTAACCAATGCTAGACCTAGCATGTGTACACTCTAATCTCTAATGATGCTTGTCTTTGTGTTCAGGAGCTCCAGGTCTACAAAATGAAGTTCGAAACCATATAGCTCTACTCAGCAAAGAGTCGTCTCTTCTATTTGATTGTAATAGAATGTAAATATTGTAATATTGTAATAGTAGGCATATCTGGGTTGTAATAACTATGTACAAATTGTAGTAGACTTAGTTAGTTTTATTTGATGAACTACATTTGTATTGTTCTGTTTGAAATATTGATTATGTACGTGATTTGAAAACATGTGGAATGGAAACCTAACTTGTGGGATTCACTTATGAAAATAATCTAAGCAGTTTTGAATTTTCTGTCAAGTGGGCCCAGTGTGTGAGAAGATGACAAGTGGGACCAGCTCCAAAATATAATGGCCCAAACAATGTTAAAAGACCCGGCCCAGAAATAAATAAAAGGCTGAAATGGGCTTGGCCCGTGTAACTTACAGAAAAAAAAATATTAAATGGCTGAATTTATGGGCTAGGCCCATGTAGAAAATCGAATCGGACCGGGCTGAATATTGTGCCACATCAGCTTGCCATGCTAGATGCCTACGTGGCCTGGGGAGGTTGCTAGTGACCAAAACGCCACAGTAGGAATATTTTGGTCGTAAACGTCTTTGACCATTCTAGAAGAAAGGTCGCTATAGTCAGTTTACGACGCCCAGCTTTTGACCTTCTGTTTTTGGTCACAAAAAGGTCATAAATGGAAATTTGTGACCTTTCAGTGACCAATAGTGGTGGTCATAAGTTGACATATTTCTTGTAGTGTCGGGACCCCCTACCCGAGATCCGTCGGTTTTGACACCGACATTGGTGCTTTCATTGAGAGTTCATCTGTGTCGTCACTGCAAGGCTTGATGGCCCGTCTCGTTGTCTAGGACAACAACACCTCTGGGGGAGCGCTGGCTGTAGGCCAAACTCTGCGACTAGGCGGCTTTGTCATGGCCGCCCAATCGGCTGCCGCGCCGACGATGACCTCTCGGGTCATCACGAATAGCCTCCACGTCAATTCGGAACTCGCCGAACAGATGGATCCAATGGAGCTCTCCCCCCTTTATGAGCTATTGGATCACATCGCCGCTTTGGGAGTCGCTACAGACTATGACCGGATTGGGCTTAAACCCGACAAAAGGGATATTAAATCCCCACCGGTCACCCATGAGATAGCAGTAGTGGAGGAGCCGCACACGGATTATCCCTCTATTTTGAGGACGAATTATGTCGAGATTACCGAGCTCTCTGAGCCGCATACTGCTCACAGGAGGACATGACCCATACCCCGGACTTAGAATCGGGTATCGGGCCAGATAAATCGGGCAGCACCCCGGATCCCGAGCTATCAAGCCCGGAGGCTCCTCTGCCCCAGGGCGTTGGATCGGATCAGAATCCAGATTCAGCTACGCCCACCCACCCGGACTTAACCCGTATCTCCCATATCAGACAAGAGCCCCAAGAAATAGTACATCGCTACTGGGCCAGATTCCTCCTCATGCTAAACAAGGTCAAGGACTGTCGTGAGGAAGACGCAATCTCACTTTTCTGCAAAAACTGCACGAACAAAGGGATCCTTAATGCTATAAGTCACCGTGACATAGCACACTTTGCTGACTTAGCAGCCATAGTACAGAAGTACTGTGCGATGGAAAACGCCTAGAAAACCCAAACATAATTTTAGGATAGTCCGGCTCTCACTAAAACCTTTGTTCGAGCTAAACGGGCGAACTCTCGTAAGTTAACCGATCAAATCCCCAAGAAACCAAAGTCCACCCCAGGGCGTGGAACCGTATTGGAAGAATGGCTCAATGAGCCATGTAAACTCCACAGCACGCCGGAAACTACACCAACACATAGCCTTAGAGCATGCTGGATACTTCGGCAGGTAGCAAAAAGTGGCGAGGATCTTCTTGTAGGCCATAAAGCAGAACAACATCCCGCCAAAGACAACAATGCGGTACTTACAGTCTTCAAGACTTTCGCCTCAAATAATAGGCGCAAGCAAGCTCATCAAAATTACGCTAAAATCTGCCATGTGGCAAAAATAAATCCATGGAACGACACTGCCATAACTTTTAGTGCCAGTGATGAACCTCAATTCCAGACAGTCCGGGCACCAGCCGCTTTGGTCCTTAGCCCAATCGTGGACGGCTTTCGGCTCACTAAAGTACTCATGGACGGCAGAAGCGAATTGAACTTGATCTATGAAGAAACACTCAACAAGATGGAAATTGATAAAAGACGCATTGAGCAAAGCGGCACAACCTTCAGGGGAATCATCCCTAGCGGGGAGGCACGGTGTGCGGGAAAAATCATACTCGATGTAGTATTCGGCACTCCGGAGAATTACAGGTCCGAAGAAATCACATTCCAAGTGTATCCTTTCAGCAGCGGATACCACGCCCTTTTAGGGCGGGACGCATTCACAAGCTTTCAAGCTATACCCCATTACGGGTACATGAAGCTCAAAATGCCTGGGCCCAATGGAATCATCACTCTAGCTAGTGATCCGGATGTCGCACTCGACGCCGAATATAAAACTGCAGCACTAGCCCTGGAAGCATTATCCGAAGCTCTAGCAGCTGAAGAACTAACAACGCTGCATGCCACCGTGGATAGGGACGACGTGATACTCGACAAGCGACCCAAGTCCACCTCATTTAAACCCGCAGACGAGATAGTCAAATTCCAGGTCCATCCAACGGACCCCACGAAGACAACTTCCATCGGGACATAGCTGAGCCCCACAATGGACGCCGCACTACGAGACTTCCTGCGCGAGAATTGGGACATTTTTGTCTGGCACCCTTTGGACATGCTGGGCATCCCACACAGACTGGCCAAACATAGCCTCAACATACTGAAAGGATACAAGCCTGTCAAACAGACTCTTAGGCGCTTCTTAGAGCCCAAACGGCAAGCCATGGGAGAAGAGCTAGACAAGCTACTTGAGGCCGAATTCATCAGAGATATCAAGCATCCGAAGTGGCTGGCAAATCTAGTAATGGTACCGAAGAAGGACAAATCCTGGCGCCTATGCGTCGACTTCAAAGACCTCAACAAGGCTTGCCCCAAGGATCCCTTCCCCCTCCCTCGCATCGACCAAATCATCGACTCACTGTGTTTCCTCTACTCATACTCTGGATACCATCAAATAAATATGCCAGAGTTCGACCAAGCTACAACGGCCTTCATAATGCCATATGGTCCTTTTTGCTTCAACACTATGCCTTTCGGGCTTAAAAATGCCGGCGCAACCTATCAACGCATGATTCAAACATGCCTGGAAAAGCAAATCGGCAAAACAGTGGAGGCATATGTGGACGACGTGGTCATAAAAACAAGACACGTCAAAACTCTAATAGATGACCTCCGAACATACGACATCAAGCTAAACCCGGAAAAATGTGTTTTAGGCGTACCCTCTGGGAAGTTGCTCGGCTTCATTGTTTCCAATAGAGGAATTGAAGCAAACCTGGCAAAAATCCGAGCTTTATCGCAGTTGGCTATCCCAACATACCTCAAGCATATCCAGAAACTAGCTGGATGCGTGGCTGCCTGAAGCCGCTTTATCTCCCAATTAGGAGAAAAGGCTCTACCTCTTTACCGCCTTATTCGACGCACCAAACACTTCGTGTGGACGGATGCAGCCGCGGCCAGACTAGATGAAATAAAAACTTTATTGGCTAGTAACCCAGTCCTGACAATGCCAAATATTGGCGAACCTATGCTATTGTACATAGCCACAACACATCAAGTTGTCAGCGCAGTGCTCGTCGTTGAACAAGAAGCAGACGGATACAAATTCCCGCTCCAAAAGACGGTATATTACGTGTCCACGGTCGTCACCCCATGCAAATCCCGATACCCACACTACCAAAAGATAGTATATGTGGTCTTCATGGCATCCCGGAAGCTACGACACTACTTCTAGGAGTGTTCTATTACGGTGGCCTCCGAAGTACCACTCAACAACATAATAAAAAACCGCGACGCTACGGGACGGATTGCTAAATGGACCATCGAGCTCCTCCCATTCGACATAACATATAAACCACGGCATGCCATTAAGTCGCAAGTATTGGCTGACTTCATCGCTGAATGGACAGAAGTCGAACTCCCTAAAGAGTACGGCGCATACTCTAATTGGATCATGCACTTCGATGGCTCTAAAATGCTGGCCAGATTGGGGGCAGGTGTAGTCCTGACTTCCCCCACCGGAGACACGGTCCAATACGTACTCCAAATATTATACACAGACTCCAATAACGCGGTCGAATACGAGGCTCTGTTGCATGGTCTTTGGATGGCAGTCTTTATGGGCATTCAATGCCTGGAGGTGTGCGGGGATTCAAACCTAGCAATATCACAAATAAACGGAGACTTTGATGCCAAGGGTCCAAAAATGGCGGCCTACCGTAATGTCATCCTCAAAATGTCAACCTGGTTCGAGGGGCTCGAATTCCACCATGTGGCTCGAGAAAACAATCAATCAACGGATATCCTTGCCTGCATCGGCGCTAAACGCGACCCTGTCCCGCCTAACATATTCCTGGGAAGGCTGTTCATGCCGTCCGTGGTATGGGAAGGAGAGTCCGGCAACACTAGCATGAATCCGAATACACCCCAGATTCCGAACCATCAGAAGTAATCGGAGGCTCCACCATCGAAATAACACCTTCGGCCCACAAAATCATGGTCGTAATCGCCTCGTGGACCGAGCCTTTCTTGGCCTACCAAAATAGGCAGGACCTCCCCGAGGACCAAAATGAAGCACGTTGCATTATGCGGTGTTCCAAAGCCTACAAAGTCCACGAGGGAGAACTCTATAAGAAAAGCGCGATCGGGGTGCTCCAAAGATGCATCTCCGAAGAGGAAGGGCGGCAGCTCTTGGTTGAAATCCATGCCGGACTCGGCAGGCACCACGCTGCGGCTCGGGCACTTGTCAGCAAGGCCTTCCGTACAGGCTTTTATTGGCCGACGGATCAAACAGACGCACATGTCCTTGTCCAACACTACGTCGGTTGCTAGCTCTTTGCCAATCAGAGCCACATGCCCCCCATCGCTCTCCAAACAATCCCCATTACTTGGCCCTTCGCCGTCTGGGGGATGGATATGGTCGGACCCCTTAAGGGCGGAAGCCATAAGAAAAATTACTTATTGGTCATGGGGGACAAGTTCACCAAATGGATAGAAGCCAAACCAGTCAAAACGGCCGAATCGGACCAGTGATAGACTTCATATCCAGGGTTGTACACCGATAAGGCGTCCCCCACAACATCATCACTGACAATGGCTCAAACTTCACAGCCGATGAAGTGAAAACTTGGTGCGGCAACATGGGCATTAAGCTCGATTACGCCTCCGTCTACCATCCCCAAACAAACGGCCAAGTCGAACATGCAAACGGTCTCATCATGAGCGGCATCAAACCCAGACTAGTACGATCCTTGATAGAATCGGACACGCACTGGGTCGAGGAGCTCGACTCCGTACTCTAGGGGCTGCGGACCATGCCGAATCGCACCACCGGATACACACCATTTTTTATGGTGTACGACGCAGAAGTAGTACTACCCTGCGACATAATCCATGATTCGCCTCGCGTGCGCATGTATGAAGAGAAGGAAGCGGAGTTAGATCGGCGGGACAACTTAGATGCCCTGGAGGAGGAGCGCGACGTCGCAAAAGCCCGTTCCGCATTCTATCAGCAGCATGCTCGACGGTACCTTAACAGAGAAGTGCGGGCCAAAACTTATAACATTGGCGAACTTTTTCTACGCCTACTAGAGAAGAAGAAGGACAAGCTCAAACCTAAGTGGGAGGGTCCCTTCGTTATTGATAAAGTTCTCACCGAAGAAGCATACCGCCTGCATAACGCATCCGATAACAGACTCGAGCCGAACCCATGGAATGCGGCCAGACTCCGGAGATTCTACGCCTAGCGCCGAACTCAGTGTTTGTCTCCTTACCCCCTCCTTTTAATTATGTTCCTCCCCTTTTTCCTTTCTCTCCCTTTTTCCTTCTTCACACAAAGTACTCAATACAGTGCGGATGCTCAGATCACTCCGGCCGCACTACGTGTGTAAGCCATACCTGGGGGCTTCCTATACGGAAGCTAAATATAATTACTTTAATGGCTTTTTTCCTATCACATATGCGTTCTTTTTCCATATGTGCCTTTTCTTCACCATTATATGCATCGATATGACTTAAGATGTGACCATGCTGGGTTGCCTGGCTCTTGTGACTATGCCCTATGTTCCCGTTAATTCGTCTAGGGCATAAGGGGAGCACCTCTGCGATTGTTACTGCCGGTTCAGCCGGATGTGTACCTCAGACTGGGTGAAGCCGAAAGCTAGCGTTCTTAAGGGAATATTCGGTTGGTGAACAAAAGATGTTTCTTTCGTTTATTACAATGTGAATCCCCAAAAGTTTTGTATCATGCATCTCTGTTCGCAGTCCGGACATGTACATCGATGCATGCGTACCCAGGGAAAGGAACCCCTAACGGAACTATTCTCCCTGGAAGATGTTTCTTACTATGCATGTAATATAACATAGCTAGTTGGGTACTTGTCTGTTCAAGCACTTATGACCGCTACGCCTGGTTTCCACGCATACCCCAGTTCTGCATAACTGAGCGGGTATTCGGATACACCCCAGATTATCGGATCCGGGGGCTGAAGCGAAAAGGCCCGCCATGACAAATGATTTTTAATCCGGCTAGGGACTACATATGTCCATTGAATTACATAGTCACTTGGACTGACTATATTCTTCCTCTATACCATCCAACATGCTATCTACCTTCCAATCCTGTTGGGAATACTTTGCGGCTAACGCTACCTGGTCATACACCAGACTAACGGGAATTTCTTGCCCATCTGGCCCTGCCGGTACGACTTCGGCCATATGGTTCGGGTCAAGCTTGGTGTAGCGTGTCTTCACCATGGCCCAGGCTTCTCTTGCACCTTGTTGGCAGGCTGACATCTTCCACAATCGGAATCGCCGCCGTGCTCCTTGGAGCATATCCATGAGCTCCCCCATGCCTTTTGGCAGGGAGGTGGATGACCACAAGGCCTGGGCAATACCCTGCATCACCTGCCGAGCTCGCTCATGCAGCTGTGAGAGGTCTTGCAGTAAATCACCTGCGGACGCGGGCATCTCCTCTTCAGGGCGGCCATCAACATACCTACAAATATAAATTCTTTCAAAATGCTTCCTCGCTGAGCTGTACTACAGTTCGTCTAGGCCGCGACGAAGCCTTCTGTTCTCCTTCATGGAGTCCGCCAGCTGAGCGCGAACATCTCCTAATCCGATGCCCAGCCGGACATTGGCATCTTGAAGATAGTTCTTCTCCCAACTAACTTGTGTAAGAACACGCTCGCCAGCTTTTAGCTGCCTTTGGAGATGTGACTCACTCTCTCTCATGATCTTCGAATTTTCCTTAGGATTGTCTGCAGAATTTTCTATTAGACTTATGAAACAAGCCAATTACTAACTGGTACATTTCCATAAAATTTCTCTATTGAGACAAATGTTACCAGATGAGGCTTTCTGGGATTCCTCTAGTTTGGCAACCGCGGCCCTCATCTGGGTCTTGCACTCCTCCAGCTCTTGAGACAATTGGGCATTCTTATCTATAAGGACCTGTGCATAAATTGATCCTTAAAACAGTTGTTCCAACCGTTTCAAGTCTCAGGGGCTACTGCTATACATGCTTATCAAATTTCCTTACCCATATATATTTGGCATACTGGTCCATCGCCCCGGCGAGCCCACCTTGGGCAACTCGGATGTATGCGTTCCCAAATTGAAAGCATTAAATGCCTCTTCAGAAAAAATGTTGGTACGGCCCATCGGCGTCGGAGATTCATGGAACTCTCTACTTCAGAATCCATGGCGGAGAGTATATCCGCATCCTCTGTCGGAGGACAATTCAGCATCAGCCCCGCGTCCGCCTCCTCTCTCGAAGCCGGTTCTGGAATCCGACTGGTGGAGGCATGATTGGCAGGATCTCTGGATATAGTCCGGCTACTCCTCTTTCTGTCAGGACACAAATGACGTTGTTACATTTCAAACACAATAATCACAGAGCAGGTTATTACTATATCTCTGTAACGGTATTTCGGCCCTAACCGCCTTCCTCTTAAGCCTTCCCGAGCCGGACGCCCTTTGCCGATGAGCCCCTAGGGGCTCGGCACCGCGTTCCGATGGGCATCTCTACGAAAATACGATATTTTAGGCATAAGGCATGGTATCAGAAGGGAGCCCTCTTCGAAGGATAAGTTTTCGGCTTTGCTTACACGCGATGCGGGTATCAGTCCGGGATAGTCGGCGACGATAGCCACCGAGGCGCCCTCGCAGCTGGCCTGATAAAATGTCCCATTGACAAGCTCCAAAGTAATATCCGGATCTTCTTCAAGTCCGGGATCGAAGGCCCTTCCGGGGTCCTCAGGCTGCGGGGAGGGGCTGTTGAGTCCTTCTACGGCCCTCCTCAGTTCCTGCTCAGAAATATTGAGGTAAATAATCATGACGAAGGACGCCAGAAGGAATGGAGCGGGGGGGAAGAGTGGCGACTTACCCAGCTTGGGGGGTTGTACATAGAAAACCCATCCCGCGGTTTAATATGAAGGAACTCCTCTTCTTCTCCTTTATACAAGTCGGACAATATCCTCACCAGAGCAGTGGCAGAGTCCAGACCTTTATGACCACAACGGGTGGCGTCATCTTCCCCGTTGTAATGCCACATTGGATTCCCCCGATATTGAAGCGGCTGCACTCCTTGCATTATGCATATTGCCATAACCTCGACTATTGTCAGCCCTGATTTGGCCAGTATCTTTATCCTGCTCATCAGGAAGTGTACTTCTCTGGTATCCTCCTCTTGGGGGCCCGAAGGGCGCCAACTTCGGTGTGCCTTCGGCGGGGCATTACTGAACTCCGGGAGACCGGTCCGGACTGGATCCAGAAGCGGAACGTCATCAACATAAAACCACTCCGAGGGCCAGTTCTCAGGTGCCTTCTTGGGAGTACCGGACAGGTATCCGGTCTCGGCGACGCGCCATACTTCAGCTCCGCCCACTTGACATATGGATTCCCCCTGGTTGCGAGGGATGAGGCAGAACAACTTCTTCCATCACCCAAAGTGAGCCTCGCAGCCAAGAAATAGTTCACAAAGGGCAACGTATCCTGCTATGTGCAGCACGGAGGCAGGGGTGAAGTTGTGCAACTAGAGGCCGTAGAACTCCAAGAGCCCGCGAAGGAATGGGTGGATTGGAAACCCGATGCCTCTTAGCAGATGCGGGATGAGGCATATTCGCTCCCCCGGGGATGGATTAGGAGATCTCTCCGCTTTCTCCCCGCCATTATAGGTGGCTAGTCCGGCTCGGACGGGGACCATGAACGCCGGTGGAAGAAATCCTTGGGTCTGTAACTCTATCAAACGGCTTTGAGGAACTGAACACTCTTCCCAGTCGCCTGGCTTGGAGCAAAGGGAACGAGAAGAAGAGCTGTAGCGACCGGCCATGTTGGAATGGTTTTTTCCGGAGCGCTCTGTTGGATGCTTGCTCGAGGGAAGAGGGTGAGGTTTGGATATGAGGATCCCTGCCCCTTCAAATAGACGGTTTGCCTGCGGGGCCGGGGTGGCGAATGCAAAAATGCCCCGGCTCCTCGTATTCGCTCGACACATGGAGATGGCCATTATTGAAGCACAGAAGCCGAGGAATGCGACATTGATATGAATCCAGACACTATTCATAATAACAGATACTTTGGAGTATTCGGAGATGGAACCCGCCTTGCAATGCGGAAGACAAAACTGCACACCGGACTCATCGTCATTGAAGCTTGGTTCAGGGGCTACTGAGGGAGTCCTGGATTAGGGGGTATCCGGATAGCTGGACTATATACTTTGGCCGGACTGTTGGACCGTGAAGATACAAGACTCAAGACTTCGTCCCGTGTCCGGATGGGACTCTCCTTTGCGTGGAAGACAAGCTTGGCGATCCAGATAATAGATTTGCTTCTTTCTAACCGACTCTGCGTAAACCCTAGCCCTCTCTGGTGTTCATATAAACCGGAGGGCTTAGTCCTTAGAGACAGAATCATAATCGTCATAGGCTAGCTTATAGGGTTTAGCCTCTACGATCTCGTGGTAGATCAACTCTTGTAATACTCATATCATCAATATAAATCAAGCAAGAATAGGGTTTTACCTCCATCAAGAGGGCCCGAACCTGGGTAAAACATCGTGTCCCTTGCCTCCTGTTACCATTAGCCTTAGACGCACAGATCGGGACCCCCTACCCGAGATCCGCCGGTTTTGACACCGACAGCCACAATGCCTAGATGTTTGAATTTCATTCCCATTTATTGCATGGTGCACTGGAGCATGTGCTTGTAGTTCTAATTTGAATTATGCACATTAAATGCGCAGAAACTCAATTAATGTATAAAAAAGGACAAACGAACCCAGAATAATTCCAAAATTTAGCACGATACTTCTATTTGGTCTAATCTGCCTGTGTAAAAATATTAAGGCGGGAGAAGGCAGTGTACGTATGCCGTTTCGTGCACGGAGGTAACACGTTCCCTCTCGGAACCACGAGCCTTCTTGAGGGAAGCTCCGGTTTGCAAGAAGCTTACACCAAAGCTTGTCCCAAATCTGCCAAAAAATTACCGCAACATGTTGGTGCCATGTCGTGACACCATGCCAAGTTTCATGATTTTCAAGCGTGTTTTGGATTTACAGGAATTAAAAAACCAAGTTTCTCAATTTTTCCGGCCAAGCCACGACGCCTACATGTTTGAATTTTATTCCCATTTCTTGCATGGGACATAGAAATTCACCCAAGGACACACATATGAATTTTCAAATAACTTTGGTGCACTGGAGCATGTGCTTGTAGTTCAAATATGAATTATGCACATTAAATGCGCAGAAACTCAATTAATGTATAAAAAGGCCAAACGAACCCAGAATAATTCCAAACTTTAGCGCGATACTTCTATTTGGTCTAATCTGCCTGTGTAAAAATAATAAGGCGGGAGAAGGCAGTGTACGTATGTCATTTCGCACACGGAGGTGACAAGTTTCCTCTTGGAACCACGAGCCTTCTTGAGGGAAGCTCCGGTTTGCAAGAAGCTTACACCAAAGCTTGTCCCAATTCGGCCCAAAAAATTACCGCAGAATGTTGGTGCCATGTCATGACACCATGACAAGTTTCATGATTTTCAAGCGTGTTTTGGATTTACAAGAATTAAAAAACCAAGTTTCTCAATCTTTCTGGCCGAGCCACGATGCCCAGATGTTTGAATTTCATTCCTATTTCTTCCATGGGACCTAGAAATTCACCCAAGGACACACATGTGAATTTTCAAACAACTTTGGTGCGCTGGAGCATGTGCTTGTAGTTCAAATTTGAATTATGCACAATAAATGTGCAGAAAATCAATTAATGTATAAAAAGGCCAAACGAACCCGGAATAATTCCAAAATTTAGCATGATACTTCAATTTGGTCTAATCTGCCTGTGTAAAAATATTAAGGCCGGAGAAGGCAGTGTACGGATGTCGTTTCACACACGGAGGTGACACATTTCCTCTCGGAACCACGAGCCTTCTTGAGGAAAGCCCCGGTTTGAAAAAAGCTTACACCAAAGCTTGTCCCAATTGGGCCAAAAAAATTACCACGGGATGTTGGTGCCATGTCATGACACCATGCCAAGTTTCATGATTTTCAGGCGTGTTTTAGTTTTACAGGAATTAAAAAACCATGTTTCTCAATCTTTCCGGCCGAGCCACGACGCCCAGATGTTTGAATTTAATTCCCATTTCTTTAGTGGGACCTAGAAATTCACCGAAGGACACACATGTGAATTTTCAAACAACTTTGGTGCACTAAAGCATGTGCTTGTAGTTCAAATTTGAATTATGCACATTACATGCGAAGAAACTCAATTAATGTATAAAAATGGCCAAACGATCCCGGAATAATTCCAAAATTTAGCACGATACTTCTATTTGGTCTAATCTGCCTGTGTAAAAATATTAAGGCGGGTGAAGGCAGTGTACGTATGTCGTTTCGCACACGGAGGCGACACGGTCCCTCTCAGAACCACGAGACTTCTTGAGGGAAGCTCCGGTTTGCAAGAAGCTTACACCAAAGCTTGTCCCAATTCGGCCAAAAAAATTAGCGCAGCATGTTGGTTCCTTGTCATGACACCATGCCAAGTTTCATGATTTTCAGGCGTGTTTTTGATTTACAAGAATTAAAAAACCAAGTTTATCAATCTTTTCGGCCGATCCACGACGCCCAGATGTTTGAATTTCATTCCCATTTCTTGCATGGGACCTAGAAATTCACCCAAGGACACACATGTGAATTTTTAAACAACTTAGGTCACAACTTGTGCTTGTAGTTAAAATTTGAATTATGCACATTAAATGCACAGAAACTCAATTAATGTATAAAAAGGCCAAATGAACCCGGAATAATTCCAAAATTTAGCACGATAGTTCTATTTGGTCTAATCCGCCTGTGTAAAAAAATTAAGGCGGGTGAAGGCAATGTACATATGTTGTTCCGCACACGAAGGTGAAATATTCCCTCTCAGAACCATGAGCCTTCTTGATGGAAGCTCCGGTTTGCAAGAAGCTTACACCAAAGCTTGTCCCAATTCGGCCAAAAAAATTACCGCATCATGTTGGTGCCATGTCATGACACCATGCCAAGTTTCATGATTTTCAGGCGTGTTTTAGTTTTACAGGAATTAAAAAACCATGTTTCTCAATCTTTCCGGCCGAGCCACGACGCCCAGATGTTTGAATTTAATTCCCATTTCTTTAGTGGGACCTAGAAATTCACCGAAGGACACACATGTGAATTTTCAAACAACTTTGGTGCACTAAAGCATGTGCTTGTAGTTCAAATTTGAATTATGCACATTACACGCGAAGAAACTCAATTAATGTATAAAAATGGCCAAACGATCCCGGAATAATTCCAAAATTTAGCACGATACTTCTATTTGGTCTAATTTGCCTGTGTAAAAATATTAAGGCGGGTGAAGGCAGTGTACGTATGTCGTTTCGCACACGGAGGCGACACGGTCCCTCTCAGAACCACGAGACTTCTTGAGGGAAGCTCCGGTTTGCAAGAAGCTTACACCAAAGCTTGTCCCAATTCGGCCAAAAAAATTACCGCAGCATGTTGGTTCCTTGTCATGACACCATGCCAAGTTTCATGATTTTCAGGCGTGTTTTTGATTTACAAGAATTAAAAAACCAAGTTTATCAATCTTTTCGGCCGATCCACGACGCCCAGATGTTTGAATTTCATTCCCATTTCTTGCATGGGACCTAGAAATTCACCCAAGGACACACATGTGAATTTTTAAACAACTTAGGTCACAACTTGTGCTTGTAGTTAAAATTTGAATTATGCACATTAAATGCACAGAAACTCAATTAATGTATAAAAAGGCCAAATGAACCCGGAATAATTCCAAAATTTAGCACGATAGTTCTATTTGGTCTAATCCGCCTGTGTAAAAAAATTAAGGCGGGTGAAGGCAATGTACATATGTTGTTCCGCACACGAAGGTGAAATATTCCCTCTCAGAACCACGAGCCTTCTTGATGGAAGCTCCGGTTTGCAAGAAGCTTACACCAAAGCTTGTCCCAATTCGGCCAAAAAAATTACCGCATCATGTTGGTGCCATGTCATGACACCATGCCAAGTTTCATGATTTCCAGGCATGTTTTTGATTTACAGGATTTGAAAAACCAAGTTTCGCAATCTTTTCGGCCGAGCCACGATGCCCACATGTTTGAATTTCATTCCCATTTCTTGCATGGGACCTAGAAATTCACCCAAGGACACACATGTGAATTTTCAAACAACTTTGGTGCACTGGACCATGTGCTTGTAGTTCAAGTTTGACTTATGCACATTAAATGCGCAGAAACTCAATTAATATATAAAAAGGCCAAACGAACCCTGAATAACTCCAAAGTTTAGCACGATACTTCTATTTGGTCTAATCTGCCTGTGTAAAAAAATTAAGGCGGGAGAAGGCAGTGTACGTATGTCATTTCGCACACGGAGGTGACACGTTACCTCTCGGAACCAGGAGCCTTCTTGAGGGAAGCTCCGATTTGCAAGAAGCTTACACCAAAGCTTGTCCCAATTCGGCCAAACAAATTACCACAACATGTTGGTGCCATGTCATGACACCATGCCAAGTTTCATGATTTTCAGGAATGTTTTGGATTTACAGGAATTAAAAAACCAAGTTTCTCAATCTTTCCGGTCGAGCCACGACACCCAGATGTTTGAATTTCATTTCCATTTCTTGCATGGGATCTAGAAATTCACCCAAGGACACACATGTGAATTTTCGAACAACTTTGGTGCACTAGAGCATGTGCTTGTAGTTCAAATTTGAATTATGCACATTAAACGCAAAGAAACTCAATTAATGTATAAAAAAGGCCAAATCAACCCGGAATAATTCCAAAATTTAGCACGATACTTCTATTTGGTCTAATCTGCCTGTGTAAAAATATTAAGGCGGGTGAAGGCAGTGTACGTATGTCGTTTCGCACACGGAGGCGACACGGTCCCTCTCAGAACCACGGGACTTCTTGAGGGAAGCTCCGGTTTGCAAGAAGCTTACACCAAAGCTTGTCCCAATTCGGCCAAAAAAATTACCGCAGCATGTTGGTTCCTTGTCATGACACCATGCCAAGTTTCATGATTTTCAGGCGTGTTTTTGATTTACAAGAATTAAAAAACCAAGTTTATCAATCTTTTCGGCCGATCCACGACGCCCAGATGTTTGAATTTCATTCCCATTTCTTGCATGGGACCTAGAAATTCACCCAAGGACACACATGTGAATTTTTAAACAACTTAGGTCACAACTTGTGCTTGTAGTTAAAATTTGAATTATGCACATTAAATGCACAGAAACTCAATTAATGTATAAAAAGGCCAAATGAACCCGGAATAATTCCAAAATGTAGCACGATAGTTCTATTTGGTCTAATCCGCCTGTGTAAAAAAATTAAGGCGGGTGAAGGCAATGTATATATGTTGTTCCGCACACGAAGGTGAAATATTCCCTCTCAGAACCACGAGCCTTCTTGATGGAAGCTCCGGTTTGCAAGAAGCTTACACCAAAGCTTGTCCCAATTCGGCCAAAAAAATTACCGCATCATGTTGGTGCCATGTCATGACACCATGCCAAGTTTCATGATTTCCAGGCATGTTTTTGATTTACAGGATTTAAAAAACCAAGTTTCGCAATCTTTTCGGCCGAGCCACGATGCCCACATGTTTGAATTTCATTCCCATTTCTTGCATGGGACCTAGAAATTCACCCAAGGACACACATGTGAATTTTCAAACAACTTTGGTGCACTGGACCATGTGCTTGTAGTTCAAGTTTGACTTATGCACATTAAATGCGCAGAAACTCAATTAATATATAAAAAGGCCAAACGAACCCTGAATAACTCCAAAGTTTAGCACGATACTTCTATTTGGTCTAATCTGCCTGTGTAAAAAAATTAAGGCGGGAGAAGGCAGTGTACGTATGTCATTTCGCACACGGAGGTGACACGTTACCTCTCGGAACCACGAGCCTTCTTGAGGGAAGCTCCGGTTTGCAAGAAGCTTACACCAAAGCTTGTCCCAATTCGGCCAAACAAATTACCACAACATGTTGGTGCCATGTCATGACACCATGCCAAGTTTCATGATTTTCAGGAATGTTTTGGATTTACAGGAATTAAAAAACCAAGTTTCTCAATCTTTCCGGCCGAGCCACGACACCCAGATGTTTGAATTTCATTTCCATTTCTTGCATGGGATCTAGAAATTCACCCAAGGACACACATGTGAATTTTCGAACAACTTTGGTGCACTAGAGCATGTGCTTGTAGTTCAAATTTGAATTATGCACATTAAACGCAAAGAAACTCAATTAATGTATAAAAAAGGCCAAATCAACCCGGAATAATTCCAAAATTTAGCACGATACTTCTATTTGGTCTAATCTGCCTGTGTAAAAAAATTAAGGCGGGAGAAGGCAGTGTATGTATGTCGTTTTGCACACGGAGGTGACACGTTCCCTCTTGGAACCACGAGCCTTCTTGAGGGAAACTCCGATTTGCAAGAAGCTCACTTTACCCCTTCCATGCGCCTTCTCCAATCTTGGAACCACCACCCCCTTTCTTCCTCCTTCTTGAGCCCCTTGTCTTCGTCCATCGTTGCTGTGCTTCCGCCATCCTATGCCCTCTTGCCTCTCGCAGCCGCCATGGCGCCCAAATCCACCAAAAGCAAGGGAGTGGCCAAAGATGGTGGGGCACAAGAGCAGCCGGAGAGCGAGATGGTGGCGCGACGGGCGCAGTTCACCTACTTCCCCTCGATGGTTGGCATGCCTGAGCTCTGGGAGTTCTTCAAAGCTCTATGGGGGGTGAAGACGGGGGGAGAAACGATGGGGCATCCAGCCACGCGCGTCATCCCTACCAGCGTCGGGGCCACCCCAAACCGGTACCCCTTCTTCATCGACTACTTCTCTTGCGGGCTCTGTCCCCCCTTCTCCGATTTCTTCAAGGACATTGATACGTCTCCACCGTATTTATAATTTATAAAGAATTCATGCTATTTTATTATCTGTTTTGAATCATTACGGGCTTTATTGTACACTTTTATATTACTTTTGGGACTAACCTATTAACCGGAGGCCTAGCCCATATTGCTGTTTTATTGCATGTTTCAGTATTTCGGAGAAAAGGAATATCAAACGGAGTCCAAACGAAATGAAACCTTCGGCATCGTTAATTTTTGGAAGATTATCATCCTGGAGACTTGGAGTTCACGCCAGAAGATACTCGAGGAGCCCAGGAGATAGTGGGGTGCCCCCCCTACTGGGCGCACCCCCCTATCTTGTGGACCCCTCGAGCACCCCCCGACCGACTTCTTTCGCCTATATAAGCCTACATACCCTAAAAACATCGAATATCAAGATAGATCGGGAGTTCCGCCGCCGAAAGCCTTTGTAGCCACCAAAAACCTCTCGGGAGCCCATTCCGGCACCCTGCCGGAGGGAGATCCTACCACCGGTGGCCATCTTCATCATCCCGGCGCTCTCCATGACGAGGAGGGAGTAGTTCACCCTCGGGACTGAGGGTATGTACCAGTAGCTATGTGTTTGATCTCTCTCTCTCATGTTCTCTCTCGTGTTCCCTCCATGGCACGATCTTGATGTATCCTGAGCTTTGCTATTGTAGTTGGATCTTATGATGTTTCTCCCCCTCTACTCTCTTGTGATGAATTGAGTTTCCCCTTTGAAGTTATCTTATTGGATTGAGTCTTTTATGAGAACACTTGATGTACGTCTTGCCATGCTTATCTGTGGTGACAATGGGATATCATGTGCCACTTGATGTATGTTTTGCTGACCAACTTGCGGGTTCCACCCATGAACCTATGCATAGGGGTTGGCACACGTTCTTGACTCTCCAGTAGAAACTTTGGGGCACTCTTTGAAGTACTTTGTGTTGGTTGGATGAATCTGAGATTGTGTGATGCATATCATATAATCATGCCCACGGATACTTGAGGTGATGATGGAGTATCTAGGTGACATTAGGGTTTTGGTTGATTTGTGTCTTAAGGTGTTATTCTAGTATGAACTCTTTAATAGATCGACCCGAAAGAATAACTTTGAGGTGGTTTTGTACCCTACCATAATCTCTATGTTTGTTCTCCGCTATTAGTGGCTTTGGAGTGACTCTTTGTTGCATGTTGAGGGCTTGTTATATGATCTATCTATGTTATTATTGTTGAGAGAACTTGCACTAGTGAAAGTATGAACCCTAGGCCTTGTTTCCTATCATTGCAATACCATTCATGCTCACTTTTACCACTTGTTACCTTGCTGTTTTTATAATTTCAGATTACAAAAACCTTTATCTACCATCCATATTGCACTTGTATCACTATCTCTTCGCCAAACTAGTGCACCTATACAATTTACCATTGTATTGGGTGTGTTGGGGACACAAGAGACTCTTTGTTATTTAGTTGCAGGGTTGTTTGAGAGAGACCATCTTCATCCTACGCCTCCCACGGATTGATAAACCTTAGGTCATCCACTTGAGGGAAATTTGCTACTGTCCTACAAACCTGTGCACTTGCAGGCTCAACAACATCTACACGAAGAAGGTTGTGTATTAGACATCAAGCTCTTTTCTGGCGCCATTACCGGGGAGGCTAGGTAAAGGGCACTCACTCACACCCTGTCAACTAAGCTCTTTTCTGGCGCCGCTGCCGGGGAGGTGAGTGCTTGAAGGTATATCTTTAGATATTGCAATCGAATCTTTTTGTTTCTTGTTTTATCACTAGTTTAGTTTATAAAAGAAAACTACCAAAAATGGAGTTAAGTTTGCCTCATACGCTTCGTGTTTTTAATATCTTTCGTGATGAAAAGGAAAATTGTGCTCAAGTGCTAGAAGAAGAAATCTATAGAATGTTTGATACTAAATCTTTGAATGATGAGCATGATTGCAATGTTGTTAGTATGAATTCCTTGAATATCCATGATGCTAATGATATGCAAAGCCACAAGCTTGGGGAAGCTATGTTTGATGAAGATGATATTTTTTGCCTCCCAAGTTTTGATATGCAAAGTTATTATGATGAAAGCATGCCTCCTATTTATGATGATTATATTTATTAAAGTGGGTGTGGAAGAGTGTCAACTTTAGGAAGTAGTGATCCCACTATTTTGGAGGATTTTGAATCTTATTGTGATGAATATGAAAGTGTATTTGGAAGAGTGTCAACTTTATTTAGTGATGATTCCACTATTTCGGAAGAGGTTCCAATTGATTATGAGAACAAAGTTGCTATCTATGATGATTATTGTGATGACTTGTATGCTATTAGAATAATGATAATCATGAAACTTGTCATCATGATTTTAGTTTTCAATTGGATTATGCCTCACATGATAATTATTTTGTTGAGTTTGCTCCCACTACTATTCATGAGAAGAAATTTGCTTATGTGGAGAGTAGTAAATTTTCTATGCTTGTAGATGATGAAAAGAATGCTTTAGGTGCTGGTTATATTGTTGAATTCATTCATGATGCTACTGAAAATTATTATGAGGGAGGAACATATGCTTGTAGGAATTGCAATAATGGCAAGTTTCCTCTCTATGTGCTTAAAATTTTGAAGTTATGCTTGTTTTACCTTCCTATGCTAGATGATTATTGTTCCCATAAGTTGTTTGCTCACAAAATCCCTATGCATAGTAAGTGGGTTAGGCTTAAATGTGCTATACATATGCTTCATGATGTTCCCGTTATGTTTCAATTCTTATCTTTTATGTGAGCATCATTGCCATCATCATGCCTAGCTAAAAAGGCATTAAAGAAAAGCGCTTGTAGGGAGACAACCCAATATTTACCCTTACTGTTTTTGTGTGTCCACATGATTATGCTACTGTAGTAACCATGTTTTATAGCTCTTGTTTCAACAAAGTGCCAAGTAGAACCTTTGGGAAGACTTGGGTGAAGTTATGTGATCTTGCTGTAAAAAACAGAAACTTTTGCGCTGATGAGATTATCTTCCATTTTTTACTGGAGAGTCATTTTAGGTTCAGCAATTTATTTCAGAATTGTTTGAGTTCCAGATGTATAGGTTTGATACAGATTACTACAGACTGTTCTGTTTTTGACAGATTCTATTTTCATTGTGTTGTTTGCTTATTTCGATGAATCTATGAGTAGTATCGGAGGGTATGAACCATAGATAAGTTTAAGTACAGTATATAATACACCAATATGAATTTAGAATGAGTTCATTACAATACCTAAGTGGTGGTTTTATTTTCTTATACTAACGGAGCTTACGAGTTTTGTTTTGAGTTTTGTGTGGTTGAAGTTTTCAAGTTTTGGGTAAAGATTCGATGGACTATGGAATAAGGAGTGGAAAGAGCCTAAGCTTGGGGATGCCCAAGGCACCCAAAGGTAATATTCAAGGACAACCAACAGCCTAAGCTTGGGGATGCCCCGGAAGGCATCCCCTCCTTCGTTTTCGTTCATCAGTAACTTTACTTGGAGCTATATTTTTATTCACCACATGATATGGGTTTTGCTTGGAGCATCATTTTATTTTGTTAGTGTTTGCTTTCTGTCATTTATAATAATGTTTTGCATCTTTAGTTTCAATAAAAATGTCAAGGATAGCCTTTACCATGCTTATTTTGCTAGTATACATGTTGCTGTGTGAAAACAAAAAGTTTACCGCTGTTGCAAAAATTCCCTAGAAAAGTCCGAGAATGGTATAATGTTGAATCTTTTTGCATATTGAGCTCTGATAAATTGAATACAGTGTTAATTTTCTCTCACATTTTGTGGAGTTAGGGAAGTATTGATGCTCTTGCATTCTTTACAGACTGTACTATTTTGGCAGATTGCTGTTATGTTTGCATTGTTTGCATATGTTTGCTTGTTTAATGATTCTATTTGATGATAGGAGTATTAAATATGCAGAGGCATTTAGTATGCAATTTTGAATAATAATTGTAGTGATTTGTTACAGTAGAAAATGATAAGGTTTTGCATTGGTTTATACTAACCTATCTCACGAGTTCTTGTTGAGTTTGGTGTGGATGAAGCTTTTGATAAAAACAAGAGAAACCATGATATGAGAGGAATTAAGGAGACATAAAAGCTCAAGCTTGGGGATGCCCAAGGCACCCCAAGATAATATTTCAAGAAGTCTCAAGCATCTAAGCTTGGGGATGCCCCGGTAGGCATCCCACCTTTTATTCTTCAACAACTATCGGTTAGTATCGGTTGAGCCTAAGTTTTTGCTTCTTCACATGAGTTGTGTTATCCTTGCAATGTCATTTTTATTTTGTTTTGCTTGCTGTTTGAATAAAATACCAAGATCTGAATTCTTTAATGAGAGAGAGTCTTCACATAGTTACATAATTATTTTGCTACTCATTGATCTTCACTTATATCTTGTTGGAGTAGTTTGTCATTTACTCGTGTGCTTCACTTATATCTTATGAGTAAATTGTTGAATGAGTTGAATGTCATAAATCTGAAATTATATATGTCTCGTTTTCTTATCCCATGGGGAGTAATGACTTCACATCTAAGAAGTAGAGGTTGTAAATTTATTAACGGTTAGCAAGCATTGTTTTAGTCATTTGAACAATTCATGAAAGAATATTGAAGGAAGAGAGATTTCACATATAAATATATTATCATAGACATATTTTATAATTGTGAGCACTCATTATGTATGACATGCTAAAGAGTTGATGTTGGACAAGGAAGACAACATAATGGGTTATGTTTTCTCACATCTTAGTTAAAGTATATTGTCATGGATCATTCAAACATGTTGAGCTTGCCTTTCCCCCTCATGCTAGCCAAAAATTCCTAGCACCAAGTAGAGATACTACTTGTGCTTCCAAATATCCCTAAACCCAGTTTTGCCATGAGAATCCACCATACCTACCTATGGATTGAGTAAGATCCTTCAAGTAAGTTGTCATTGGTGCAAGCAATAAAAATTGCTCTCTAAGTATGCATGACTTATTAGTGCGGAGAAAATAAGCTTGGTACAAACTTTTTATGGAAGCAATAAAAGCGACGGACTGCATAATAAAGGTCCATATACAAGGGGCAATATAAAGTGACGTTCTTTCACATTACGATTTTGTGTATCCAACCCTAAAAGCGCATGACAACCTCTGCTTCCCTCTGCGAAGGGCCTATCTTTTACTTTATGTCTTTTACTTTATGCAAGAGTCAAGGTGATCTTCACCTTTCCCTTTTTCATTTTATCCTTTGGAAAGAACTTTGTGTTAGGGTGATCCTGATATATATATCCAATTGGATGTACGTTAGCATGAACTATTATTGTTGACATCACCCAAAGGTGAATACGTTTGGAGGCAACATTATAAGCCCCAATCTTTCTCTGTGTCTGATTAAAACTTCATAACCACAAGTATTGCATGAGTGTTAGCAATTGTAGAAGACTATATGATAGTTGAGTATGTGAAGTTTGCTAAATCAAAGCTCTGACATAGACTCTTCCTGAAAGTAAGATGAATTGCAATTGTTTGATGACTAAGAATGAAGTTTGCTAGTTTTCAAGAAAGTTTATGGTCTATGCTTTAACATGAGAATTGCTTGTTACTACTTCGTGAAAAGTTTTACGAGATGAACTACTGTTATGACATATAATGATGCTAGTAAAGGTGATTGAAATTATAATTGATCAAACTTGTGCACCTCTAGCTTTCACACTTCATAAATTCTTTCTTTATCATTTACCTACTCAAGGACGAGTAGGAATTAAGCTTGGGGATGTTGATACGTCTCCAACGTATCTATAATTTATAAAGAATTCATGCTATTTTATTATCTGTTTTGAATGATTATGGGCTTTATTATACACTTTTATATTACTTTTGGGACTAACCTATTAACCGGAGGCCCAGCCCATATTGCTATTTTATTGCCTGTTTCAGTATTTCGAAGAAAAGAGATATCAAACAGAGTCCAAACGGAATGAAACCTTCGGCATCGTGATTTTTTGGAAGATTATCATAATGGAGACTTGGAGTTCACGTCAGAAGATACTCGAGGAGCCCAGGAGATAGGGGGGGCGCCCCCTACTGGGCGCGTCCCCCTGTCTCGTGGACCCGTCGAGCACCCCCCGACCGACTTCTTTCGCCTATATAAGCCTATGTACCCTAAAAACATCGAATATCAAGATAGATCGGGAGTTCTGCCGCCGCAAGCCTTTGTATCCACAAAAAATCTCTCGGGAGCCCGTTCCGGCATCCTGCCAGAGGGGGATCCCACCACCGGTGGCCATCTTCATCATCCCGGCGCTCTCCATGATGAGGAGGGAGTAGTTCACCCTCGGGGCTGAGGGTATGTACCAGTAGCTATGTGTTTGATCTCTCTCTCTCGTGTTCTCTCTCACGTTCCCTCTATGGCACGATCTTGATGTATCCCGAGCTTTGCTATTGTAGTTGGATCTTATGATGTTTCTCCCCCTCTACTCTCTTGTGATGAATTGAGTTTCCCCTTTGAAGTTATCTTATCGGATTGAGTCTTTTATGAGAACACTTGATGTATGTCTTGCCATGCTTATCTGTGGTGACAATGGGATATCATGTGCCACTTGATGTATGTTTTGGTGACCAACTTGCGGGTTCCACCCATGAACCTATGCATAGGGGTTGGCACACGTTCTTGACACTCCGGTAGAAACTTTGGGGCACTCTTTCAAGTACTTTGTGTTGGTTGGATGAATCTGAGATTGTGTGATGCATATTGTATAATCATGCCCACGGATACTTGAGGTGACAATGGAGTATCTAGGTGACATTACGGTTTTGGTTGATTTGTGTCTTAAGGTGTTATTCTAGTACGAACTCTTTAATAGATCGATCCGAAAGAATAACATTGAGATGGTTTTGTACCCTACCATAATCTCTATGTTTGTTCTCCGCTATTAGTGGCTTTGGAGTGACTCTTTGTTGCATGTTGAGGGCTTGTTATATGATCTATCTATGTTATTATTGTTGAGAGAACTTGCACTAGTGAAAGTATGAACCCTAGGCCTTGTTTCCTATCATTGCAATACCGTTTACGCTACTTTTACCACTTGTTACCTTGCTGTTTTTATAATTTCAGATTACAAAAACCTTTATCTACCATCCATATTGCACTTGTATCACTATATCTTCGCCGAACTAGTGCACCTATACAATTTACCATTGTATTGGGTGTGTTGGGGACACAAGAGACTCTTTGTCATTTGGTTGCAGGGTTGTTTGAGAGAGACCATCTTCATCCTACGCCTCCCACAGATTGATAAACCTTAGGTCATCCACTTGAGGGAAATTTGCTACTGTCCTACAAACTTGTGCACTTGCAGGCCCAACAACGTCTACAAGAAGAAGGTTGTGTAGTAGACATCAGACATCATGCACACCTACAGCTTCCGCCTTCTGGATTTTACTCCGAATGCCGTGGCGTGCAAGGGTCTCTTCGCACACCTCTGCGAGGGCTTCGCCGGGGTGCACCCCAATACGACACTCTTCCGCCACTACTTCTCCCCTCGGATCCAAAAGGGGGGCGCCATCTCTGGTTGCGTCGCCTGGATTCTGAGGGCCAAGGGGGCATACTCGGAGGGCGCCACGAAGGAGAGGTGGGAATAGTGGCGGGGCCGGTGGTGCTGGATTGAGGAGGAGAACCCACCAGCATTCTGCGAGGTTCACCGGTCTGTGGAAACGACTAGGGCGACGCCAACACCGACGATGCGAAGCTCACGATTGCCACCACTAGGATCCTTCGGCTCACCCAGGCCGGGCTCACCCTCGAAATGATCGGGGCGGACTTCATCCGCCGCCGAATCATTCCTCTGCACAACAAGGGGAGGACGGCCTGGCTTTTCATGAATGTTGCTGACATCATGAGGCTCCGCCCCAGCCTCGACCACAACCTGACGGTGCTGAGGCATGCCCATCTCTGCCAATGGATCTTCCAGCTCGAGGTCAATGATGACGATGAGGTTGAGCGGTCCAGCAAGGCTGCGAGGGCTGCCACGAAGACCGGCAAGGTTTCCAAAGAGCCCGTTTTCAGGTTGCCGGCGGGAGTGGTCCCGCTGTGGAACAATTCTCGCCGGTCCGAGATTATTGCCATGATGTCGTTCTTGAAAGCGCACGGCCTTGACCCGAGCTAGGTCGAGCCAAACGAGATCCAAGTGCAGGAATTCTTCGACACCTTGCACGAAGGGTACGTTACCGCCGAGCCGCGACTCATCCAGGACACATCTCCGGCGGAGCTGGACTACATCGCCGCCAGGGTGGTGGAGGTGAAGCTTGCCGAGGAGGAGGCGAAGCTTGCCGAGGAGGCCGGCAGCGCCAGCGGCATGGAGGACAAGGCCGCGGCGGAAGCGGAGGAAGAAGAGCTCGCCCGGTGGGCGGCGGCTTCTGGGGAGGCCAGCAGCGCCGGCATCGGGGCTCCCCTCATCGAGGACGTGGTCGACGAATCATCGGAAGAGGAGGATGAGGGGGATGAGACCGCGACCGCCGACCCTCCAATCATCGGAAGAGGGCGAGTCCTGCGGCGGGCCACCTCCGGCGAGCCGGTCCGCCCCGACCGGGCCGGGCAGCTGCGGCAGGACCAGGAGATGTTTGTGCGTCAGACGAGGGCTGCAGCAAAGAAGAAGGTGGCGAATGTCGTGGCGGCGAAGAAGAAGGCATCCACTTCTTCTCGTCCAGGCGTGTCCGGACGCCATCGCCTCCCCTTTCACCGGCAGACGTTGGAGCGGGGATCGCGTTTGACTTTGGACCCCTCAGCCCGGAGAGGAAGAGGAAAGCAGCAGAGGAGGAGGAGGAGGAGGAATATTAAGCTCTGCTTTTCCCCCTGCTCTTCTTTTTTTCCTCCATTTCCTCAAAAGGTACCGCCTATTCTAAATCATCTTCATCCCGCAGGGACGTGGAGACGCTGGCCCAAAGAGCGAAGTGGGCCAGGATTTTGTCGAGCGGCCAGCCCCCGGCAGGCACCTCCAGCAGGCCACTGGTGGTGTTGACCAGCCCGGACAACAGCCCCCAGCCCAACCCCCAGCGTGATTCCATCACCCGTCCTTCGTCGGCGTGCACTAGGGGTACGATACTTTGGTATTGACCGTGCCGTGGATGTAGGAGGGGAGCAGCAGCAAGGGGAGCCGCAGAGGGCTTCTCCCAATGTGCCGCCCCCGTCGACCATGCCGCCCCGAGGGGCGTCCCCGGGAAGGGCACCAAGCGCCGAGCCCATGCACAAGGAGGAGGAGGAGAACACGGGCGCCTGATACGTCTCCAACGTATCTATAATTTTTTATTGTTCCATGCTATTATATTACCCCTTTTGGATGTTTATGGGCTTTATTTTACACATTTATATCATTTTTGGGACTAACCTACTAACCGGAGGCCCAGCCCGTATTGATGTTTTTTTTGCCTATTTCGGTATTTCGAAGAAATGGAATATCAAATGGAGTCCAAACGGAATGAAACCTTCGGGAGCGTGATTTTTGGAACGAACGTGATCCAGAGGACTTGGAGTGCAAGCCAAGAAGCAGCCAAGGCAGCCACGAGGGTGGAGGGCGCGCCCACCCCTACAGGGCGCGCCCCCTGTCTCGTGGGCCCCTTGGGCAGCCACCGACCTACTTCTTCCTCCTATATATACCCACGTACCCCGAAAACATCCAGGGAGCCAACAAAAAACAATTTCCACCGCCGTAACCTTCTGTATCCGCGAGATCCCATCTTGGAGCCTTCGCCGGCATTCCGTCGGAGGGGGAATCGACCACGGAGGGCTTCTACATTAATACCATAGCCCCTCTGATGAGTTGTGAGTAGTTTACCACAGACCTTCGGGTCCATAGTTATTAGCTAGATGGCTTCTTCTCTCTTTTTGGATCTCAATACCATGTTCCCCCCTCTCTTGTGGAGATCTATTTGATGTAATTCTTTTTGCGGTGTGTTTGTTGTCATCTAATGAATTGTTGGTTTATGATCAAGTTTATCTATGAGAAATATGCGAGTTCTTTTATGTATGATTGAGTTATCTTTGCAAGTCTCTTTGAATAATCAGTTTGGTTTGGCCTACTAGATTGATCTTTCTTGCCATGGGAGAAGTGCTTAGCTTTGGGTTCAATCTTGCGGTGTCCTTACCTAGTGACAATAGGGGTTGCAAGGCACGTATTGTATTGTTGCCATCGAGGATAAAATGATGGGGTTTATATCATATTGCATGAGTTTATCCCTCTACATCATGTCATCTTTCTTAATGCGTTACTCTGTTCTTTATATGAACTTAATACTCTAGATGCATGCTGGATAGCGATCGATGTGTGGAGTAATAGTAGTAGATGCAGGTAGGAGTTGGTCTACTTGTCACGGACGTGATGCCTATCTACATGATCATGCTTAGATAATCTCATAATTATTCGCTTTTGTATCAATTGCTCGACAGTAATTTGTTCACCCACCGTAATACTTATGATATCTTGAGAGAAGCCACTAGTGAAACCTATGGCCCCCGGGTCTATCTTTTATCATATAAGCTTTCAATCTACTTTTATTTTCATCTTTAGTTTTCAAATCTATATTATAAAATACCAAAAATATATTTACCTTATCATACTATCTCTATCAGAACTCACTTTCGCAAGTGGTCGTGAAGGGATTGACAACCCCTTTATTGCGTTGGTTGCGAGTTTGTTGTTTGTTTGTCTAGGTGCGTGCGAATTTTGAGGAGCCTCCTACTGGATTGATACCTTGGTTCTCAAAAACTGAGGGAAATACTTACGCTACTATTGTTGCATCACCCTTTCCTCTTCAAGGAAAACCAACGCAAGCTCAAGACGTAGCAAGAAGGATTTCTGGCGCCGTTGCCGGGGAGGTCTTCGCTCAAGTCAAGACATACCAAGTACCCATCACAAACTCATCTCCCTTGCATTTAAATTATTTGCCATTTGCCTCTCGTTTTCCTCTCCCCCACTTCACCCTTGCCGTTTTATTAGCCCTCTCTTTCCCAATCTCCTCTCTCTCTTTTGCTTGCCTTTTTCTGTTTGCTTGTGTGTTGGATTACTTGTCGCCATGGCGGAAGATAATACCAAATTGTGTGATTTATCCAATACCAATAATAACGATTTCCTTAGTACTCTGATTGCTCCTCTTAATGATGTTGAGTCTTGTGAAATCAATACTGCTTTGTTGAATCTTGTTATGAACAATCAATTCACCGGCCTTCCTAGTGAAGATGCCACTACCCATCTAAACAACTTTGATGATTTGTGTGATATGCAAAAGAAGAAAGATACGGATAATGATATTGTTAAATTGAAGTTATTTCCGTTTTCACTTAGAGATCGTGCTAAAGTTTGGTTTTTGTCTTTGCCTAAAAATAGTATTCATTGTTGGAACAAGTGCAAAGATGCTTTTATCTCTAAATGTTTTCCTCCTGCTAAGATCATCACTCTTAGGAATGAGACTATGAATTTTAAACAACTTGATCATGAGCATGTTGCCCAATCTTGGGAAAGAATGAAATTGATGATTCACAATTGCCCTACTGATGGTTTCAATTTATGGATGATCATACAAAAATTTTATGCTGGATTGAATTTTTCTTCTAGAAATCTTTTAGATTCGGTCGCGGGAGGCACGTGTATGGAAATTACGTTAGGAGATGCTACAAAACTCCTTGATAATATTATGGCTAATTATTCTCAATGGCACAAAGAAAGATCTACTAGTAAAAAAGTGCATGCTATAGAAGAAATTAATGTTTTGAGTGGAAAGATGGATGAACTTATGAAATTATTTGCTACTAAGAGTGCTCCTTTTGATCCCAATGATATGCCTTTGTCCACTTTGATTGAGAATAATAATGAATCTATGGATGTGAATTTTGTTGGTAGGAATAGTTTTGGAAACAATGCTTATAGAGGAAACTTTAATCCTAGACTGTTCCCTAGTAATTCCTCTAGTAATTATGGAAATTCCTAAAATAATTCTTATGGTAATTTTAATAAGATGCCCTCTGATTTTGAGAATAGTGTGAAAGAATTTATGATCTCTCAAAAGAATTTTAATGCCTTGTTTGAAGAAAAAATGCTCAAAGTTGATGATTTGGCTAGGAACATTGATAGACTTTCGCTTGATGTTGATTCTCTTAAGTTAGATCTACTCTTCCTAAGCATGATATCAATGAGTCTCTCAAAGCAATGAGAACTTCCTTTGATGAGTGCAAGGAAAAGACTGCTAGATTGCGTGCTAAGAAAGATTGCTTTGTAAAGGCATGTTCTTCTAGTTTCAATGAAAATAATGATGAAGATCTTAAAGTTATTGATGTGTCTCCTATTAGATCTTTGTTTTGCAATATGAATCTTAATAATAATGGGACTGGAGATGAGTCAACTTTAGTTAGAAGGCGTCCCAATAATTCGGAGTTTTTAGATCTTGATGCTAAATTTGGTAAAAGTGGGATTGGAGAGGTCATGACTTTAAATAGCATTGAACCCACTATCTCGGATTTCGAGGAATTTGATTATGATAATTGTTCTTTAGAAGGTTGTATTTCCTTGTTGCAATCCTTTGTTAACTCTCCTCATGCTTATAGTCACAATAAAAATTTTAACAAACATATTGTTGATGCCTTGATGCAATCTTATGATGAAAAACTTAATTTGGAAGTTTCTATACCTAGAAAACTTAATGATGAGTGGGAAAGTACTATAAAGATTAAAATTAAAGATCATGAGTGTTATGCTTTATGTGATTTGGGTGCTAGTGTTTCCACGATTCCGAAAACTTTATGTGATATTCTAGGTTTCCATGATCTTGATGATTGCTCTTTAAATTTGCACCTTGAGGATTCCACCATTAAAAAGCCAATGGGAAGGATCAATGATGTCTCATTGTTGCAAATAGAAATTTGATGCCCGTAGATTTTATCGTTCTTGATATAGATTGCTCTTTCTTGCCCTATTATTCTTGGTAGGCCTTTCCTTAGAACGATTGGCGTGATTATTGATATGAAGGAAGGGAATATTAGATTCCAATTTCCATTAAGGAAGGGCATGCAGCACTTCCCAAGAAAGAAAATTAAATTACCTTATGAATCTATCATGTGAGCTACTTATGAATTGAGTGCCAAAGATGGCACTACTTAGATCTATCTTCACTTTTATGCCTAGCTAGGGGCGTTAAACGATAGCGCTAGTTGGGAGGCAACCCAATTTTTTTTGTGGTTTTTGTTTTTGTTTCTGTTTAATAATAAATTTTGCATCTATATTCTGTTTAGATGTGTTTTTATGTTTTAATTAGTGTTTGTGCCAGGTAGAACCTATAGGATAACCTACGATGATAGTTAATTTGATTCTGCTGAAAAATAGAAACCTTTGCGCGCACGAAAATAATTTTAGTAATTTACAGAATTGTGCTTTTTCTTTGATTGTTTTTGCTGCAGATCCATAGACAAAGTTTCCAGGATTTCCTATTTTGGTAGGATTTTTAGAGTTTCATAAGTTTGCGTTAGTTACAGATTGCTACAGACTGTTCTGTTTTTGACAGATTCTGTTTTTTCGTGTGTTGTTTGCTTATTTTGATGCATCTATGGCTAGTATTAAGTGGTATGAACCATAGAGAACTTGAAATAAAGTAGGTTTAACACCAATATAAATAAATAATGAGTTCATTACAGTACCTTATGTGGTGGTTTTGCTTTCTTTCACTAACGGAGCTTATGAGATTTCCTGTTGAGTTTTGTGTTGTGAAGTTTTCAAGTTTTGGGTAAAGATTTCATGGACTATGGAATAAGGAGTGGCAAAAGCCTATGCTTGGGGATGCCCATGGCACCCCAAGATATTCAAGAATAGCCAAAATCCTAAGCTTGGGGATGCCCCCGGAAGGCATCCCCTCTTTCGTCTTCGTTCATTGGTAACTTTACTTGGAGCTATATTTTTATTCGCCACATGATATGTGTTTTGCTTGGAGCGTCTTGTATGATATTAGTATTTGATTTTTAGTTTACCACAATCATCCTTGCTGTACACACCTTTTGGGAGAAGCCTACTTGATTGGAATTTATTTGAATACTCTATGTGCTTCACTTATATCTTTTGAGCTAGATAGTTTTTGCTCTAGTGCTTCACTTCTATCTTTTAGAGCACATCGGTGGCTTAATTTTGTAGAAATTGATAGTCTCTCATGCTTCACTTATATTATTTTGAGAGTCTTTTAGAACAGCATGGTATTTTCTATGGTTATAAAATTGGTCCTAGAATGGTAGGCATCCAAGTTGGGTATAATAAAAACTATCATAAGAAGTGAATTGGATGCTATGATCAATTTGATACTTGATAATTCTTTTGAGATGTGGAGGTAGTGATATTAAAGTCATGCTAGTTGGGTGATTATGAATTTAAAGAATGCTTGCGTTGAAGTTAGCAAGTCTCGTAGCATGCACGTATGGTTAAAGTTGTGTAACAAATTTGAAGCATGAAGTGCCCTTGAATTGTGCATCCTTATGAGTGGCGGTCGGGGATGAGCGATGGTATTTTCCTACCAATCTATCCCCCTAGGAGCATGCGCATAGTGCTTGGTTTTTGATGACTTCTAAATTTTTGCAATAAGTATATGAGTTCTTTTGACTAATGTTGAGTCCATGGATTATACGCACTTTTACCTTTCCACCATTGCTAGCCTCTTCGGTACCGTGCAATTCCCTTTCTCACCGTGAGAGTTGGTGCAAACTTCGCTGGTGCATCCAAACCCCGTGATACGATACGCTCTATCACACATAAACCTCCTTATATCTTCCTCAAAACAGCCACCATACCTACCTATTATGGCATTTCCATAGCCATTCGAGATATATTGCCATGCAACTTTCCACCATTCCGTTTATCATCATGACACACATTACTTTTGCCATATTACCATTGCATGATCATGTAGTTGACATCATATTTGTGTCAAAGCCACCATGCATAATTTCATACATGTCACTCTTGATTCATTGCACCATCCCGGTACACCGCCCGAGGCATTCATATAGAGTCATATCTTGTTCTAGTTTCGAGTTGTAATTCATTAGTTGTAAATCAATAGAACTGTGATGATCATCATTATTAGAGCATTGTCCCCAAAAAGAAAAAGAAAAAAAGAAAGGCCAAAAAAAGGAAAGAAAAAAAGAAAGGCCAAAGAAAAAAAAGAAAAAAGGAAAGGCCAAAAGAAAAAAAAGAAAGGCCAAAAAAAGAAAAAAAGAAAAAAAGAAAATAAATAAAAAGGGGCAATGTTACTATCTCTTTTACAGACTTGTGCTTCAAACTAGCACCATGTTCTTCATATAGCGAGTCTCATATGTTGTCACTTTCATATACTAGTGGGAATTTTTCATTATAGAACATGGCTTGTATATTCCTACAATGGGTTTCCTCAAAATACCCTAGGTCTTTGTGAGCAAGCAAGTTGGATGCACACCCACTTAGTTTCTTTTGTTGAGCTTTCATTCATTTATAGCTCTAGTGCATCTGTTCCATGGCAATCCCTACTCCTCATGTTGACATCAATTGATGGGCATCTCCATAGCCCGTTGATTATCCTCGTCAATGTGAGACTTTCTCCTTTTTCTCTTCTCCACATAATCTCCATCATCATATTCTCTTCCACCCATAGTGCTATATCCATGGCTCATGCTCATGTATTGCGTGAAAGTTGAAAAAGTTTGAGATTATTTAACTATGAAACAATTGCTTGGCTTGTCATGGGGGGTGTAGAATTTGGGAGCATATTTGTGTGACGAAAATGAAGCATAGCCTAACTATATGATTTTTGTAGGGATGAACTTTCTTTAGCCATGTTATTTCGAGAAGACATGATTGCTTTGATTAGTATGCTTGAAGTATTACTATTTCTTATGTCAATATGAACTTTTATTTTGAATCATTTGGATCTGAACATTCATGCCACAATAAATAAAATTACATTGAGAATTATGCTAGGTAGCATTCCACATCAAAAAATCTATTTTTATCATTTACCTACTCGAGGACAAGCAGGAATTAAGCTTGGGGATGCTTGATATGTCTCCAACGTATCTGTAATTTTTGATTGTTCCATGCTATTATATTACCCATTTTCGATGCTTATGGGCTTTATTTTACACCTTTATATCATTTTTGGGACTAACCTACTAACTGGAGGCCCAACCCGTATTACTGTTTTTTTGCCTATTTCAATATTGCAAAGAAAAGGAATATGAAACGGAGTCCAAACGGAATGAAACCTTCGGGAGCGTGATTTTTGGAACGAACGTGATCTAGAGGACTTGGAGTGCAAGCCAAGAAGCAGCCAAGGAGGCCACAAGGGTGGAGGACGCGCCCCCCACTACAAGGCGCGCCCCCTGTCTCGTGGGCCCCTCGGGAGGCCACCGACCTACTTCTTCCTCCTATATATACCCACATACCCCGAAAACATCCAGGGAGCCAACGAAAAACAATTTCCACCGCCGTAACCTTCTGTATCCGCGAGATCCCATCTTGGAGCCTTCCCCGGCATTCCGGCGGAGGGGGGATCGACCATGGAGGGCTTCTACATCAACACCATAGCCCCTCTGATGAGTTGTGAGTAGTTTACCACAAACCTTCGGGTCCATAATTATTAGCTATATGTCTTATTCTCTCTTTTTGGATCGCAATACCATGTTCTCCCCCTCTCTTGTGGAGATCTATTTGATGTAACTCTTTTTGCGGTGTGTTTGTCGCTATCCGATGAATTGTGGGTTTATGATCAAGTTTATCTATGAGAAATATTTGAATCTCCTCTGAATTGTTTTATTAATGATTGAGTTATCTTTGCAAGTCTCTTCGAATTATCAGTTTGGTTTGGCCTACTAGATTGATCTTTCTTGCGATGGGAGAAGTGCTTAGCTTTGGGTTCAATCTTGCGGTGTCCTTACCTAGTGACAATAGGGGTTGTAAGGCACGTATTGTATTGTTGCCATCGAGGATAAAAAGATGGGGTTTATATCATATTGCATGAGTTTATCCCTCTACATCATGTCATCTTTCTTAATGCGTTACTCTGTTCTTATGAACTTAATACTCTAGATGCATGCTGGATAGCGGTCATGTGTGGAGTAATAGTAGTAGATGCAGGCAGGAGTCAGTCTACTTGTCACAGACGTGATGCCTATATACATGATCATGCCTAGATAATCTCATAATTATTTGCTTTGCTACAATTGCTCGACAGTAATTTGTTCACCCACCGTAATACTTATGCTATCTTGAGAGAAGCCACTAGTGAAACCTATGGCCCCCAGGTCTATCTTTTATCATATAAGATTTCAATCTACTTTTATTTGCATCTTTACTTTTCTAATCTATATTATAAAATACCAAAAAATATATTAATCTTATCATACTATCTCTATAAGATCTCACTTTCTCAAGTGGTCGTGAAGGGATTGAGAACCCCTTTATTGTGTTGGTTGCGAGTTCTTTGTTTGTTTGTGTAGGTGCGTGGGACTTTTGAGGAGCCTCCTACTGGATTGATACCTTGGTTCTCAAAAACTGAGGGAAATACTTACGCTACTATTGCTGCATCACCTTTTCCTCTTCATGGAAAACCAACGTAAGCTCAAGACGTAGCAACGCCGGTGGCTTCGCCTCGACGCTGAACCTTGGTGGGGAAGGGACTTCCGCTTCTCAGCTTGGCACGGGTAAGCCACTCGCTTTCTGTCTCTGCTTGCATTCTTTCTTTCTTCTTTTTTTTACTGGCTTTTGATCTTGGCCCCATCCTGTCCTCTTCTTGGCGCTCAGACTTCCCCTCGACGGACCCAGAGGACGTCGATACCGTCATCAAGGATGTCGCCGAGGATGCAGCGGTGCAGGCCGAGAAGATTACCGCCGAGGAGAGCGCCAAGGGTGCTGCTGAGGACGCCGCCAAGGGGCCCGCCGGGGAGCCGGACAAGGGGCCTTCCGGGGAGGCCGACAAGGCCATTGCCGAGGAGGAGGTGGTTGATGACCAGCCCTCCTCCTCTGCTGCCTCTGGCTCCGGCTGGTACCTGAGGGTGAGCGATGACCTCTTCGTCCATCTTCTAGGCGCATCGAGCACCAGGGCTCCCCTTGAGGGAGAGGTGTTCGACGAGGAGGTTCTTGCCGCCGCCGGGATCGAGGTCATCGATGAGCCGAGCGTTGGTGGCGACGGCTCCCAGGAGGAGCGGCTGCTCCAGGCCATGGGCGCTAGCTTCCGGAAGCTCCAGGCGCTCCACCGTGCCCGTCTGGACAAGGCAAAGTCCAGGACGGCGGTGGTGGAGAAGGCGGAGACGGACTTCTAGGAGCGTGTCACCGAGGCGCAGGACTGGTTCCGCCATGCTCAAGACGAGCTGAGGGCCGTCCAGGGCGAGCTGGCCAAGCGTGACGTGGAGCTCACCATGAAGCTGGCCGACGTCGAGAAGGCCCAAGAGGCGACAAAGAACTTGGCCGCCGCCGCCGAAGCCGCCCGGACCTAGTGCGAGGCTGCACTAAAACCCCACGGAGGAGGACCTTGCCGCGCGCGAGGAGAAACTCGCCGCCACGCTTCGCTGCAAAGATGAAGAGGTGGACAAGCTCATCGTACAGCGGACCCAAGAGCCGGAGCAGAGGCACAGCGAGGCACTCAATGCCCAGGCTCTGGTTCACGCCGGCAAGGTGAAGGAGTGCTATGTCTTGAGCTTGCGTTGGATTTCCTCGAAGAGGAGAGGGTGATGCAGCATGTGTAGTGTAAGTATTTCCCTCAGTTTTTGAGAACCAAGGTACCAATCCAGTAGGAGGCTCCTCAAAAGTCCCACACACCTACACAAACAAACTAAGAACTCACAATCAACGCAATAAAGGGGTTGTCAATCCCTTCACGGCCACTTGCGAAAGTGAGATCTGATAGAGATAGTATGATAAGATAAATATATTTTTGGTATTTTATAATATATATGCAAAAATTAAAGATGCAAATAAAAGTAGATTGGAAGAAAATATGATAAGAGACAGACCCGGGGGCCATATCTTTCACTAGAGGCTTCTCTCGAGATAGCATAAGTATTACGGTGAGTGAAAAAATTACGGTCGAGCAATTGATAGAAAAGCGAATAATTATGAGATTATCTACGCATGATCATGTATATAGGCATCACGTCCATAACAAGTGTGACGCCCTCGATTCAATCGTACACTAATCATACACGCAAATGTGTACGATCAAGATCAAGGACTCACGGGGAGATATCACAACACAACTCTAGACACAAATTAAAATAGTACAAGCTTTATATTACAAGCCAGGGGCCTCGAGGGCTCGAATACATAAGCTCGAAATCACAGGAGTCAGCGGAAGCAACAATATCTGAGTACAGACATAAGTTAGACAAGTTTGCCTTAAGAAGGCTAGCACAAAAGCATCTACGATCGAAAAGGCAAGGCCTCCTGCCTGGGAGCGTCCTAACTACTCCTGGCCGTCAGCGGTCTTCACGTAGTAGTAGGCACCGGCGATCGCATCTGGCTCCTGGGCTCCGACATCTGGTTGCATCAACCGAAAAGAAAAAGAAAGAGGGAAAGGGGGAGCAAAGCAACCGTGAGTACTCATCCAAAGTACTCGCAAGCAAGGATCTACACTACATATGCAACATTATCAAAGGAAGGATGTATATGTGGACTGAGCTACAGAAATTCCAGAATAGAGAGAAGGCCTAGTCCTATCGAAGACTAGCATCTTCTAGAAACCACCATCTTGCAGCAAACAGGAGGGAGTAGAGTAGCATAAAGTAAAGTAGTAGTAGTGTTATCAACCTCGGCCAGAGATCCTTTCTCGACTCCCTGCGAGAAAGCAATCCCAAAGCCATACTATCCAATTGTCATCACAATCCAATTCTCATCACCATCCAATTCTCATCACAAGTATCCAGTTCTAGTTGTATCGATCGGGATACAACTCCAAGTGTCCGTTACCGTAGGACAGGCTATCGATAGATGTTTTCTTCCCTGCAGGGGTGCACCAACTTACCCACCACGCTCGATTAACTCCGGCCGGACACACTTTCCTGGGTCATGCCCGGCCTCGGTCAAACAATACACCGCAACCCGACCTAGACTTAACAGAGAGGTCAGCATGCCGGCCTAAACCTATGCCCCCAGGGGTCATGGGCCATCTCCCTGGAAACTCCTGCATGTTGCGTAATCGGCCGGTGAGCAGACCTAGCTACCTCCTTCAACAAGGCAGGTGCTTACGCAGTCCAACCCAGCGCGCGCCACTCTGTCACTGACGTCTATTAAGCTTCGGCTGATGCATACGACGCAGGACGCCCATACTATGCCCACGTGATGGTTAGTGCTATCAGGCCAGAGGCCCCTCGGATCAAATATCCAAATCATAGTGGATTAGGAACGCATGGTAACAAGTAGAGACTCACGAAAGATGTGACCCCGTTGCCCCGTCTCGAGGACTTGCGGCAAGGGCTAAGAATGCCCGATCACGCCTCGTAATTATCTCACGGGCACCTTCCAGGTCAACCCGACTCCTCATCACTCGCAATTATGCTCGCGCGGGTACCCCTCGGGGTCGACCCGTCTTTAGTAACATGGTTCATTGTAAAGTCATAGTAATCATAGTAACTGTGTGTCTAAACATCAAGGGGAAAACCCGAGGAATCACCCCCGTTGAATTCCACTCAATGTAATCATCAACGTGAATGTAAGAGGAATCACCTCCGAGGTTCACACTTAAGGGGTTGCACGACAGAGTCATATCGGAAGTAGTTAAGGCGGAATCACCCTCGATGACCACGAACGAATAGCTACACTACAGGGTTAACATCAGAAGTGCTGTAGAGGTCTCACCCTCGGCACTCGATAGTAACCCAGCAGTGTCGAGCAACTAAGGGGAAAGTGATGTGCGGTGCCGGGGCCTGGTCTTCAATCCCGTTGATCGGGTCTTCAATGATGAAGCAGGGGCAACAAGGACAAGGTGGGGGTCACTGATGGATCACTAACCAACCTATACTAAGCAGTTTAGGATAAGCAGGTAAGGTACAACAACAGATACAAAAGCAGGCTATGCATCAGAATAGGAGCATACAATAACAGTAGCAAAATCTAATCCAAGCATGAGAGAAAGGAATGGGCGATATTGGGATGATCAAAGGGGGGGCTTGCCTGGTTGCTCTGGCAATGAGGGGTCGTCGGTGACGTAGTCGATCACAGGGGCAGCATCGTTCTCGGGGTCTACCGGAGAGAAGAGGGGGAAGAAACAGTAAATATAAAGAAAACATAGCATCACAAAGAAGAACGTGGCAATATGCTGTGCCGGGAGTGACCTAACTTATAGCTACACGATAAAGGTCAAGGGGGGAAATCAACCGGGAATGTTTTCCCGGTTCCGAACCTGTGTCAGACAGATGACCGAAGGGGAAAGTTCCATGTTCAGCATGCTAGGGGCACGTGACAGATGAATGGACCGCGTATCCGGATTTGTCACGTTTTTCTGAGCAACTTTCATGTAGAAAACATTTTCATCCGAGCTACGGTTTAATTTCTATGAATTTTCAAAGTTTAAACAATATCCTGGAATTATTTAAAATAACAGAAAAGATAAAATGACGCCAGCATGACGTGCTGATGACGTCAGCAGTCAACAGACTGGCTGACCAGGTCAAACTGACCCGTGGGTCCCACCTGTCATGGACAGTGGACTAACAGAAGTTTAAACTAACTAAGACAGAGGTATTTAGCAGGAAGGCCCCACCTGTCATGGACTAATTAACTAAATTAATTAGTTTTAATTATGAAAAACACTTTAAATAGAGGAATAAGCGGTAGGGCCCGCTCGTCAGCGTCACAGAGATGCCCAGTCAGCTCGTTGACTGGGTCAACCCAGTCAACGGGGCCCGGCGGGCCCACTAGCAGTGACCCAGGGGTGGCCCCAGGTGTGCCACGTTGGCGGTGGCCGGCGGCTCAATGCCGACGACACCAAACGCGGCGGCGCAACACGGATCTCGCCGAAAAACGTGTACAGGGCTCGGGGAGGAGCGGGGCTAGGCTCATTCGAATGAGCTCTCAGCGCCGCGTCCAGTGGTGGCCGTAGCATCGCCGGACTTGGCCGGAATCGGCGCCAGCGAGCGGCGGAGGCGGTAGCGTGCACGGGTGCTCGACAAAAACTGTGCTACAGGGCAGGGGAAGGCTCGCGTGCGTGCGCGTTGGGCTCCTGGGAACCTCACAAGCTCGACTACGAGCTCGGACGCGAGCTGCGGCAACGGTGGCCACTGCGACGAGCTTCATCATGGCGGCGGGGCAGCACCAACGGCGAAGGCAACTAGGGGGCGAGATCGACGGTGCTAGCATAGGGGAAAGGTTGGGGAGCGTACGTAGGAGCACATGGTGGCTCGTTGGAAGGTTAGGAGCAGCAGGGCGCCGGAATCGTAGAGGAACACCGGTGGCTGCCGAGGAAGAAGAAGCTGGCGTCGGAGTCGATGCAGGGGCGCCGAGCTCGAGGGGCTGGTCGTGGGCGAAGGAGAGGTCAACGACGGAGCCCTCAGCGCGGTCCTAGGTGAAGGGGACGGCAGAGAGCGCATAGACGGTGCCGGCCATGGCGACTGCGGTGGTGGCCGTGGCGGATCTGGGCGAGGAGGATCTGGTGGGAAGAGGGAAAGGCGGAGTGGGCGAGGGGAAGTGGGAGACTGGGAGTGGCAGGGGAGGAGGGGACCGAGGCGTCGCGGAGGCTTATCCACCTCGACGCCGGTGAGCGAGTCCGGTGGCGACCGGGCCCTGTAGCAGCGCGCAACCGAGGAACAGTTAGGGGGCATGGTGTGGGGAGCTGGGCCGGCTGGGCCGGCTAGGCTGGTTGAGGTCCAGGGGGACAAGGGGGGTTGTCTCTCTCTCTCTCTCTCTTCTGCTTTTCCTATTCTTTTTCTTTAATTACTAGAGAAGGAAAATGATTTATCTGGGGACCCTAATGATTTAGGAAAAATGTGGAACTGGATCATAAAAGTCCAGTGCATTTTTGGCAGTGCCACAATTATTTTTGGGAGAGGTTTAGAATCATTTGTAATTTTCATAAATGAATTTGCATCAAAAATTGCTGGAATGGCACTGTTATAAATGTTAGTGTCCATTTTAGCATAGTGGTGATGTTGTTTTTATTTACATCAAATTGTATTGGAATATTTGCTAAATGATGAACATTTTTCCAGCAACTTTTGTGCAACTTCAAGTTTCACTTATGATTTGAATTTGAATTCTGATGGGAGTTGAAACTAGATATTGAACAAAGGTGATTAAGCATTCTTTAGCCAAATGATCAGGCTTAATCACAGAGGGTTACTGTAGCATGACACTAGGGGTGTTACAAATCTCCTCCACTACAAGAAATCTCGTCCCGAGATTTAAGAGGTGGAGTAAGGGGGAAGCTATAAGGACGAATGTCTGAAAGGATCATCATCCGGTAGTTATCTCAAGGAAGGAGAATTTAGAAGCACCAGGACGTATCGAGAGTGCTATACGGAGATTCAACAAGTTTTAACCAGGTAGGTATCCAGCTGATGCCTAAAATAGGTGATGCAAGGGTTCAGAGCAAAGAAGAATAATGTTGCCTCTGATACCGAAATGAAACATGGTGAGGAGGTTAGCTCGTGTATTATATATGAAGCCGAGTGCCAAGAATATTTCGGAATCAAGGTTGTACAGTAGAGTCAGGTTCCGATCCTATGGAACTGTGGGTTATGGGCCCAGCATGTGGGTTAAAAAGTAGGAAGGGTGCTGACATCTTGTACGGTCCTAATAGCAAGGCATGTCAGAGGATAGCCTGTAAGTTATATTGGCAACAACGTTGGTACCAAGGGCGAGGGACGAAGAGAAGCATTTTCCTGCTCATTGAACGAGGCGGACCAATCGGCAAGGTTCGCGTCCATCGGTGGTTATCGGAATGTCATCAGCAATAATAGCAAGGTCTTACTAACAAATTGTATATCGGGGTGTTTTCATAAGCAGGGAATTGTTACATGCTTAGATCTCATAAACCACAAGAAAGGTTAAACAAAATAATGAAAAGAAAAGGTGATCATTAGATTAATCAGAACATTGGAAAAGAAAATGTGTTTACACACAAGAATTGGGAGTATATCATTCCCAAGGGGAAGCGGAGCAGGATATACATGATATGGCAGCAAGTTCAAAATCATGTAGATAAAGGGAGCGAGGGAAGAATCATGATATTACCCATACAATGGTGTTTGGATAATAGATCAAGAAACATTCAACAATGTGCTTCCAATGTTCTTGTTGATATTCGAAATACCTTAGTCATGCTTTGAGGTAGCATTAACATGGTGTTACAAGTACGGGTTGGAGTTGAAGATCACAAGAAAAACTCAAGGAACAATTGCAGGAATAGCAAGGAGTCCAAGGTATAACCAAGACATGATCAAACATGTGTTGGAAAGAAGACAAGGGGGGGTCGATGATAACTCAAATCATCGAAGGTCAAGGATGGCATTTCTCATCACGAATTCGATTGATATGCTGGTAGATCTCAGAATGTTGACGAGAGATTTCAGGAACATGTAATCGATCGGCGATGACATCAAGTCAAAGGAATGATGAAGCGAAAAGTTTTTGGAACCACGGGTATAACACAAACTCGAAATCAAGCTTGTTGTTCAAGGTGAAAAATGATAAGGCAAGGAATATCGATGTAAGCTTAGCTCATTATCGTAAATTGTGCTCCGGGAAGAAGAACCAGGTAGCACATGTAAAAATTTAGTACGATAATGATATAGTTGATCAGGCTAGGGCTGACTTGAAGGATTATTAAACTCGTACGCAACAAAAATGACTTAGAGTTATTGAATCGGAGTGCGGAATCGATTCACTTATTGGTGTTCTCGGTTGACAAACAACCCAAACCCATGAAGTGACAAGGACAGGGTAAGGTAGTGCTCCATCAAAAGTTCATAAGATATAGTGCGATGGCATGATATCCTCGAAATACCAGGGGTAATACTTGAAGGTAGATCATAATAGAGGTTGGGCAGGCGTATTGACCTGCAGAAGACAAGTGATTTAACTTGTCCAAGAAATGGTACCAAAGAAGAATAATCATGGTCGGAACCACGGTTGCGAAGGATCAATTCACCGATACCAGATGATATTATATCAAGTAAATAGTTATTATTACAAGAAGCTTACATGATAAGTTCCACATTGTGTCCTGGGCATGAACACAAAGTTCAAGGTCGACTCCCACTTCTTCAATGCATAACCTTTCATTCACTCCTCATTTTCGAAGAAATTGTAGGGCAGAAGATTTATCTGGTGAAGTACTAGAAGAGTAAGACTCGTGGGAACTCTCGGGTTCATACGGATTATGGAAGGCATAAGTCCAACCCATCAGGGCATTTTTACGAATCTATACAACCATCAACCAAGCAAAAGATACGAGTTCGAAAGCAGAGTATCGAAGTCAAAGCAGATGATACAATTTACCGAAGGTATCATGTATCAGGGAAAAGCTCACAAGATTTTGGATGTGAAGAACATTGTCGGATAATAATCCAACCAAGGATATGGCGGTCCATAAAAGATCTGATGTGAGTATTGATACTCACCCAGAAGAAGAAAGAATGCAAAGACATCTGGTTATAGATATAACTGGATAACTTCAAAGCTTGAATACAAAGGAATTATGATTTTCAAATCAGAAGATCTGAAGCAGAGGCTCTGATCAAAAGATAATTGAGTTGAATCGATACAGATCGATAGTCAAACAAGGTTTGATTTGACAAGGACAAGCTCATGTTTGGAGTGACGTCTGAGCCGGAAGGATGAATGCGAGGATCTGATTGAGGATTACGAGCATTCGTGACATATTGGATCAAGGGACTCGAAACAATAGTGACAGAGGATGTCAACGAAGATTACTAGAATTATGGAATTAACCATAATACAAGCAAACAAGAATTTCAACAATAATAGGCTGCTAAGGATTATCGGAAGATCGAGTAGTATTTCAAAGACTTTTGTGAAACATATGAACAACTGGGGAAAAACCAAATCCTCGATATGTGTGAGGATTAATTTGTCGATGTATTCAGGCGACAAGGAACTGCAAGGCAGTAGGCACAAAAGGATTCTCGAAACAACGACAAGTATTTCGGGGTATCTTGTAATAACAAGAGCAACTAGGGAACTAGGTATGAGCGACAAGGATATGCAGTTATCCATAGGGATTCAACGGTGTTAAGGGACTGCAAAGGAAATGAACACAAGTTCTCGGGAGTAGATCGGAGAATATCTTCGAAGTCTTCTGGTGAAGCAGGCAACCATCCGAAATGAAGGGGCTCTTCGAGGAAAGTCGTTACGAGAACCTAATGTAGTTAGTAAATTCATTTAACCCGAATAGAAGAGAGAACAGAGTCCCAGAGTATAGGTGAGGAGTAAAAGATCCTAATACCACCCAATGGCGACGTGGGCCCGTAAGACACACAACCAATGTTAGTAAAAGTTTTTCAGTGACTAGACTCAACTTCGGCCAAAGAGTTGGAAAGGGGACTACCTACTGGCAGTCGGCTCTGATACCAACTTGTGACGCCCTCGATTCAATCATACACTAATCATACACACAAATGTGTACGATCAAGATCAAGGACTCACGGGGAGATATCACAACACAACTCTAGACACAAATTAAAATAATACAAGCTTTATATTACAAGCCAGGGGCCTCGAGGGCTCGAATACATAAGCTCGAAATCACAGGAGTCAGCGGAAGCAACAATATCTGAGTACAGACATAAGTTAGACAAGTTTGCCTTAAGAAGGCTAGCACAAAAGCATCTACGATCGAAAAGGCAAGGCCTCCTGCCTGGGAGCCTCCTAACTACTCCTAGCCATCAGCGGTCTTCACGTAGTAGTAGGCACCGGCGATGGCATCTGGCTCCTGGGCTCCGACATCTAGTTGCATCAATCGAAAAGAAAAAGAAAGAGGGATAGGGGGAGCAAAGCAACCGTGAGTACTCATCCAAATCACTCGCAATCAAGGATCTACACTACATATGCAACATTATCAAAGGAAGGATGTATATGTGGACTGAGCTACAGAAATGCCAGAATAGAGAGAAGGCCTAGTCCTATCGAAGACTAGCATCTTCTAGAAACCACCATCTTGCAGCAAACAGGAGGGAGTAGAATAGCATAAAGTAAAGTAGTAGTAGTGTTATCAACCTCGGCCAGAGATCCTTTCTCGACTCCCTGCGAGAAAGCAATCCCAAAGCCATACTATCCAATTGTCATCACAATCCAATTCTCATCACCATCCAATTCTCATCACAAGTATCCAGTTCTAGTTGTATCGATCGGGATACAACTCCAAGTGTTCGTTACCGTAGGACAGGCTATCGATAGATGTTTTCTTCCCTGCATGGGTGCACCAACTTACCCACCACGCTCGATTAACTCCGGCCGGACACACTTTCCTGGGTCATGCCCGGCCTCGGTCAAACAATACGCCGCAACCCGACCTAGACTTAACAGAGAGGTCAGCACGCCGGACTAAACCTATGCCCCCAGGGGTCATGGGCCATCTCCTCGGAAACTCCTGCATGTTGCGTACGTGGCCGGTGAGCAGACCTAGCTACCTCCTTCAACAAGGCAGGTGCTTACGCAGTCCAACCTGGCGCGCGCCACTCAGTCGTTGACGTCTATTAAGCTTCGGCTGATGCATATGACGCAGAACGCCCATACTATGCCCACGTGATGGTTAGTGCTATCAGGCCAGAGGCCCCTCTGATCAAATATCCAAATCGTAGTGGATTAGGAACGCTCGGTAACAAGCAGAGACTCATGAAAGATGTGACCCCGTTGCCCCGTCTCGAGGACTTGCAGCAAGGGCTAAGAATACCGGGCCAGGCCTCGTAATTATCTCACGGGCACCTTCCAGGTCAACCCGACTCCTCATCACTCGCAATTATGCTCGCGCGGGTACCCCTCAGGGTCGACCCTTCTTTAGTAACATGGTTCATTGTAAAGTCATAGTAATCATAGTAACTGTGTGTCTAAACATCAAGGGGAAAACCCGAGGAATCACCCCCGGTGAATTCCACTCAATTTAATCATCAAGGTGAACGTAAGAGGAATCACCCCCGAGGTTCACACTTGAGGGGTTGCACGATAGAGTCATATCAGAAGTGGTTAAGGCGGAATCACCCTCGATGACCACGACCGAATAGCTACACTACAGGGTTAACATCAGAAGTGCTGTAGAGGTCTCACCCTCGGCACTCGATAGTAACCAGCAGTGTCGAGCAACTAAGGGGAAAGTGGTGTGCGGTGCTGGGGCTTGGTCTTCAATCCCGTTGATCGGGTCTTCAATGATGAAGCAGTGGCAACAAGGACAAGGTGGGGGTCACTGATGGATCACTAACCAACCTATACTAAGCAGTTTAGGATAAGCAGGTAAGGTACAACAACAGATACAAAACCAGGCTATGCATCAGAATAGGAGCATACAATAACAGTAGCAAAATCTAATGCAAGCATGAGAGAAAGGAATGGGCGATATCGGGATGATCAAAGGGGGGGCTTGCCTGGTTGCTCTGGCAATGAGGGGTCGTCGGTGACGTAGTCGATCACAGGGGCATCATCGGTCTCGGGGTCTACCGGAGAGAAGAGGGGGAAGAAACAGTAAATATAAAGAAAACATAGCATCACAAAGCAGAACGTGGCAATATGCTGTGCCGGGAGTTACCTAACGTATAGCTACACGATAAAGGTCAAGGGGGGAAATCAACTGGGAATGTTTTCCCAGTTCTGGACCTGTGTCAGACAGATGACCGAAGGGGAAAGTTCCATGTTCAGCATGCTAGGGGCATGTGACAGATGAATGGACCACGTATCCGGATTCGTCACGTTTTTCTGAGCAACTTTCATGTAGAAAACATTTACATCCGAGCTACGGTTTAATTTCTACGAATTTTCAAAGCTTAAACAATATCCTAGAATTATTTAAAATAACAGAAAAGATAAAATGACGTCAGCATGACGTGCTGATGACGTCAGCAGTCAACAGACTGGCTGACCAGGTCAAACTGACCCGTGGGTCCCACCTGTCATGGACAGTGGACTAACAGAAGTTTAAACTAACTAAGACAGAGGTATTTAGCAGGAAGGCCCCACCTGTCATGGTCTAATTAACTAAATTAATTAGTTTTAATTATGAAAAACACTTTAATTAGAGGAATAAGCGGTAGGGCCCGCTCGTTAGCATCATAGAGACGCCCAGTCATCTCGTTGACTGGGTCAACCCAGTCAATTGGGCCCGCGGGGCCCACTGGCAGTGACCCAGGGGTGGCCCCAGGTGTGCCATGTTGGCGGTGGCCGGCGGCTCAACGCCGACAACACCAAATGCGGCGGTGCAACACGGATCTCGCCGGAAAACGCGTATAGGGCTCGGGGAGGAGCGAGGCTAGGCTCATTCGAACGAGCTCTCAGCGCCGCGTCCAGTGGTGGCCGTAGCATCGCCGGACTTGGCCGGAATCGGAGCCGGCGAGCAGCGGAGGCGGCGGCGTGCACAGGTGCTCGACGAAAATGGTGCTACAGGGCACGGGAAGGCTCGCGCGCGTGCGCGTTGGGCTCCTGGGAACCTCACAAGCTCGACTACGAGCTCAGACGCGAGCTGCGGCAACGGTGGCCACTGCGACGAGCTTCATCATGGCGGCGGGGCAGCACCAACGGCGACGGCAACTAGGGGGCGAGATCGACGGTGCTAGCATAGGAGAAAGGTCGGGGAGCTTACGTAGGAGCACACGGTGGCTCGTTGGAAGGTTAGGAGCAGCAGGGCGCCGGAATCATAGAGGAACGCCGGTGGCTGCCGAGGAAGAAGAAGCTGGCGTCGGAGTCGATGCAGGGGCGCCGAGCTCGAGTGCCTGGTCGTGGGCGAAGGAGAGGTCAACGACGGAGCCCTCGGCGCGGTCCTAGGTGAAGGGGACGGCGGAGAGAGCGTAGACGGTGCCGGCCATTGCGACTGCGGTGGTGGCCATGGCGGATCTGGGCGAGGAGGATCTGGTGGGAAGAGGGAAAGTCGGAGTGGGCGAGGAGAAGTGGGAGACTGGGAGTGGCAGGGGAGGAGGGGACCGAGGCGTCGCGGAGGCTTATCCACCTCGACGCCAGTGAGCGGGTCCGGTGGTGACCGCGCCTTGTACCGGCGCGCAACCGAGGAACGGGAAGGGGGCGTGGTGTGGGGAGCTGGGCCGGCTGGGCCGGCCAGGCTGGTTGAGGTCCAAGGGGACAAGGGGGGGTTCTCTCTCTCTCTTCTGCTTTTCCTTTTCTTTTTCTTTAATTACTAGAGAAGGAAAATGATTTATCTGGGGACCCTAATGATTTAGGAAAAATGTGGAACTGGATCATAAAAGTCCAGTGCGTTTTTAGGCACCGCCACAATTATTTTTGGGAGAGGTTTAGAATCATTTATAATTTTCATAAATGAATTTGCATCAAAAATTGCTGGAATGGCACTGTTATAAATGTTAGTGTCCATTTTAGCATAGTAGTGATGTTGTTTTTATTTACATCAAATTGTATTGGAATATTTGCGAAATGATGAACATTTTTCCAGCAACTTTTGTGCAACTTCAAGTTTCACTTATGATTTGAATTTGAATTTTGATGGGAGTTGAAAAGAGATATTGAACAAAGGTGATTAAGCATTCTTTAGCCAAATGATCAGGCTTAATCACAGAGGGTTACTGTAGCATGACACTGGGGGTGTTACAACAAGTAGACCGACTCCTGCCTCCATCTACTACTATTACTCCACACAACGACCGACTCCTGCCTGCATCTAGAGTATTAAGTTCACAAAGAACAGAGTAACGCATTAAGCAAGATGACAAGATGTAGAGGGATAAACTCATGCAATATGATATAAACCCCATCTTGTTATCCTCGATGGCAACAATACAATACATGTCTTGCAACCCTTTCTGTCACTGGGTAAGAACACCGCAAGATTGAACCCAAAGCTAAGCACTTCTCCCATGGCAAGAAAGATCAATCTAGTAGGACAAACAAAACCGATAGTTCGAAGAGACTTGCAAAGATAACTCAATCATACATAAAATAATTCAGAGAAGATTCAAATATTTCTCATAGATAAACTTGATCATAAACCCACAATTCATCGTATCTCGACAAACACACCGCAAAAATAGATTACATCAAATAGATCTCCACAAGAGAGGGGGAGAACATTGTATTGAGATCCAAAAAGAGAGAAGAAGCCATCTAGCTAATAACTATGAACCTGTAGATCTGTGGTAAACTACTCACAACTCATCGGAGGGGCAAGGATGTTGATGTAGAGGCCCTCCGTGGTAGATTCTCCCTCCGGTAGAGTGCTGGCGAAGGCTCCAAGATGGGATCTCGCGGATACAGAAGGTTGTGGAGGTGGAAATTGTGTTTCGTGGTGCTCCTGGATGTTTTCGGGGTACGTAGGTATATATAGGAGGAAGAAGTACGTCGGTGGCCGCCCGAGGGGCCCATGAGACAGGGGGGCGCGCCGTACAGGGGGGGCACGCCCTCCTATCTCGTGGGCGCCTCGGCTGCTTCTTGGCTTGTACTCCAAGTCCTCCAGATCACATTCGTTCCAAAAATCACGCTCCCGAAGGTTTCATTCCTTTTGGACTCCGTTTGATATTCCTTTTCTTCGAAATACTGAAATAGGCAAAAAAAACAGCAATACGGGCTAGGCCTCTGGTTAGTAGGTTAGTCCCAAAAATGATATAAATGTGTAAAATAAAGCCCATAAACATCCAAAAGGGGTAATATAATAGCATGGAACAATCAAAAATTATAGATATGTTGGAGACATATCAAGCATCCCCAAGCTTAATTCCTGCTCGTCCTCGAGTAGGTAAATGATAAAAAAGAAATTTTTGATGTGGAATGCTACCTAGCATAATTCTCAATGTATTTTTCTTTATTGTGGTATGAATGTTCAGATCCAAATGATTCAAAATAAAAGTTCATATTGTTAAAAGAAAATAGTAACACTTCAAGCATACTAATCAAAGTAATCATGTCTTCTCAAAATAACATGGCAAAAGAAAGTTCATCCCTACAAAATCATATAGTTAGGCTATGCTTCATTTTCGTCACACAAAGATGTTCCCAACTTCTATACCCCCGATGACAAACCAAGCAATTATTTCATACTTAAATGATCTCAAACTTTTTCAACCTTCACGCAATACATGAGCGTGAGCCATGGATATAGCACTATGGGTGGAATAGAATATGATGATGGGGATTGTGTGGAGAAGACAAAAAAGGAGAAAGTCTCACATTGACGAGGATAATCAACGGGCTATGGAGATGCCCATCAATTGATGTCAACATGAAGAGTAGGGATTGCCATGCAACAGATGCACTAGATCTATAAATGAATGCTCAACAAAAGAAAACTAGTGGGTGTGCATCCAACTTGCTTGCTCACGAAGACCTAGGGCATTTGAGGAAGCTCATTGTAGGAATATACAAGCCAAGTTCTATAATGAAAAATTCCCACTAGTAAAAGACAACTTATGAGACTCACTATATGAAAAACATGGTGCTATTTTGAAGCACAAAATATGAGACTCACTACATGAAGAACAAGGTGCTACTTTGAAGCACAAGTGTGGAAAAAGAGATAGTAACATTGCCCTTTTTTTTCTTTTTCTTCTTTTTGCTGGGCCTTTTTTTTGGCCTTTCTTCTTTTTTTTTCTTTGGGCAATGCTCTAATAATGATGATCATCACACTTTCATTGATTACAACATATGAATTACAACTCGAAACTAGAACAAGATATGACTCTATATGAATGCCTCCGGCGGTGTACCGGGATGGTGCAATGAATCAAGAGTGACATGTATGAAAAATAATGCATGGTTGCTTTGACACAAATACGATGTCAACTACATGATCATGCAATGGCAATATGAAAAAAGTAATGTAAGTCATGATGATGATAAACTGAACGGTGGAAAGTTGCATGGCAATATATCTCAGAATGGCTATGGAAATGCCATAATAGATAGGTATGGTGGATGTTTTGAGGAAGATATAAGGAGGTTTATGTGTGATAGAGCGTATCGTATCACGGGGTTTGGATGCACGGGCGAAGTTTGCACCAACTCTCAAGGTGAGAAAGGGCAATGCACGGTACCAAAGAGGCTAGCAATGGCGGAAAGGTAAAAGTGCGTATAATCCATGGACTCAACATTAGTCAAAAGAACTCATATACTTATTGCAAAAATTTAGAAGTCATCAAAAATCAAGTACTACGCGCATGCTCCTAGGGGGATAGATTGGTAGGAAAATACCATCGCTCGTCCCCGACCGCTACTCATAAGGATGCACAAGCCAGGTACACTTCATGATTCAAATTTGTTACACAACTTTAACCATACGTGCATGCTATGGGACTTGCTAACTTCAACACAAGCATTCTTTAAATTCATAATCACCCAACTAGCATGACTTTAATATCACTACCTCCATATCTCAAAACAATTATCAAGCATCAAATTGATCATAGCATCCAATTCACTTCCTATGATAGTTTTTATTATACCCAACTTGGATGCTCATCATTCTAGGACCGATTTTGTAACCATAGCAAATACCATGCCGTTATAAAAGACTCTCAAAATAATATAAGTGAAGCATGAGGGACTAGCAACTTCTTCAAAATTAAGACACCACCCTGCTCTAAAAGATATAAGTGAAGCACTGGAGCAAAAACTATCATGCTCAAAAGATATAAGTGAAGCACTTAGAGTATTCTAGCAAATTCAAATCAAATAGTCTTATCCCAAAAGCTGTGTACAGCAAGGATGATTGTGTTAAACTAAAAAGCAAAGACTAATATAATACACGACGCTCCAAGCAAAACACATATCATGTGGCCAATAAATATATAGCTCCAAGTAAAGTTACCAATGAACAAAGACGAAAGAGGGGATGCCTTCCCGGGGCATCCCCAAGCTTAGGATTTTGGCTATCCTTTAATATCTTGGGGTTCCTTGGGCATCCCCAAGCTTAGGCTCTTGCCACCATTTATTCCATAGTCCATAAAAGCTTTACCCAAAACTTGAAAACGTCACAACACAAAACTCAACAGGAAATCTTATAAGCTCCGTTACTGAAAGAAAACAAAACCACCACATAAGGTACTGCAATGAACTCATTCTTTATTTATTTTGGTGTTAAAACTACTGTATTCCAACTTCTCTATGGTTCATAAACTATTTTACTAGCCATAGATGCATCAAAATAAGCAAACAACACACAAAAAATAGAATCTGTCAAAAACAGAACAGTCTGTAGAAATCTGTAACTAACGCAAACTACTAGAACTCTAAAAATCCTACCAAAATAGGACGTACTGGAAATTTTGTTTATTTATCAGCAACAAAAAGAATCAATGCAAAAGCACGTTTCTGTGATTTATTGAATGTTTTATCGTTAGCACAAAGTTTCTGTTTTTCAGCAGAATCAAATCAACTATCATCATATCCTATAGGTTCTACTTGGCACAAACACTAACTAAAAGATAAAAACACATCTAAACAGAGAGTAGGTGCAAGATTTATTACTAAACAGGGGCAAAAACAAAAAACACAAAGAAAAATTGGGTTGCCTCCCAACTAGCACTATCGTTTAACGCCCCTAGCTAGGCATAAAAGCGAAGATAGATCTAAGTAGTGCCATCTTTAATTTTCAGTTTTTTAGCAGAGTCATGCTCGAATCCGGGAAGTTCTTTACGTTTCCCTTCATACTCGGAAATTTTTAGATCTAAAGAATCCAACCGCTTATTGCAAAGAGTAATCAACATATTCATGCGGTGAAGATTTCCGCAAACGCTTTTAAGGGGCTCAAGAGATTTTTGTAAAAAAATTGTAACTTCGCAAATCTCTCCAAACACTTGTGTTTCTTCTTGGGTAGGATGTGATCCCCCCTTTTGAGGTAGTGTTCCCACTATTCCCTCTATAATTTCATGAGAAATACAAGGATCAATTTCAATAAGATTTCCCTTGGCAATGCAATCCGAGAGTTGTCTATGCGTCATATTTAGCCCAACATAAAAATTGCGAAGAAGAATTCTAAAGTTCACCTCTAGGGTGCACTTGTGATAAGATTCCATCATCCTATACCAAGAATCTTTTAAGTTTTCTCCCTGCCTTTGCTTGAAGTGAAGAACTTCAAACTCAGGAGACATAGGAGTGGATAAGGAACTAGCCATAACGACGAGGCAAACGAGCAAACACACGGGCAACGGAAAAAGGCAAGCGAAAAAGAGAGGAGGAGATTGGGAAAGAGAGGGCAAATAAAATGGCAACGGTGAAGTGGGGGAGAGGAAAACGAGAGGCAAATGGAAAATAATGTAAATGCGAGGGAGATGGGTTTGTGATGGGTACTTGGTATGTCTTGACTTGAGCGAAGACCTCCCCGGCAACGGCGCCAGAAATCCTTCTTGCTACGTCTTGAGCTTGCGTTGGTTTTCCTTGAAGAGGAGAGGGTGATGCAACAAGTGTAGCGTAAGTATTTCCCTCATTTTTAGAGAACCAAGGTATCAATCCAGTAGGAGGCTCCCCAAAAGTCCCACACACCTACATAAACAAACTGAGAACTCGCTACCAACACAATAAAGGGGTTGTCAATACCTTCACGGCCACTTGCGAAAGTGAGATCTGATCACTACAAAAAAGTACACTTCCGTGATGATACGTGTTTGTCACAGTAGGTCGTGTTTTTTGTCATGCATGTACGTCCATGCCAAATTTATGACAGAATCAAGATAGTCATACCTGTGCTATCGTAGAAGTGTTCCATGACATTACCAAAATTATCATCACGGAAGTGTCCACTTCCATGACGATAAATCGCGCGTCACAGAAGTCTTTCGTCAAGGGTGACCAACACGTGGCATCCACCGTAATGGAACGCCGTTAAGCTATCGGGTCGGGTTTTGGATTCAATAACCCGTTAACAGCCCCGACCAATGGGGATTTTCCACGTGTCGGGTTTTCATCATTGGCTGGAGGAAACACGTGTCGGCTCATCGTTGGGACAGATGTCATCCACTCATTGGACAGAAGGCGCCTATGATACGTCGACACGTGGCACGACCCAACAAGTTTAAATGGGCTGGCCCAACTAAAGGCCCACAAGATTTTGCGGCCCTTAATGGGCCGGCCCAGTTAAAGGCCCACGAGATTTTGCGGACTATAATGGGCTGGCCCAGCTAAAGGCCCACAAGATTTCGCGGGCCATAATAGGCCGGCCCAGGTAAAGGCCCACAAGATTTTTGTGTGCCATAATGGGCCAGCCAGGTAAAGGCCCACAAAATTCTTGCGGATCATAATGGGCCGGCCCAGCTAAAGGCCCACGAGATTGCACCGACATTAATGGGCCGTCCCAGCTGTAGGCCCACAAGATTTTGAGGACCCTAGTAAGCCGACCCATTAACTGGTTGCCATGTTTTGGGCCAAACACCGACCCATAATTGATCCGGTCCATTAATGGCCTGCCACGTTCCGGGCCTAATAATGGCCCATATAAGATACGGCTCGTTAAAAGCCTCACACTTTCTGGGCCAAATCACGGCCCAGATCAGGTCCGGCCCTTTAAGAGGCTTTGGGCTCAACTATGGCCCATATTAGATTCGGCCCATTGACTGGACGCTATGGTTTTGGGCCCACTTGCTAAAGGCCTATTTAGTAATTCGACTTGATATTAGTTTCAGCCTGTTAAGGGCCCATTTAACATTTCGGCCCTATATTAACTTCGGCCTGTTAAAAGCCCGTCATATAGTTGGGCCTAACTACGACCCGGTTTGCATCCGGCCTGCTCGCAGCCGATATCTGATTGGGCCAAACAAGGACCGAGACAACTTTGGCCTGTTGAAAGCCCGTGAATTGATTCGCACAATCATGGGTTGGGGTCCATTTCGGGCTGCCGCGGGCCCGTGAGCTATTCGTCATGTTGCAGGCCCAGCCTACTTCTCAGCCTCCTAAAAGCCCATTGAGTTTTCTTGCGAAAAGAGGGTCGGGGGTTACTCGGCCTATTAAAGGCCCGAATCTACTAGTGGGCCAGTTTGACGGGGCCCATGATGCGGATCACACATCATGATTGCATGACGGCCCGATTATGTACTGTAATTTTACTGTTTCGCCGGTTTACTTCGAAGACAGGACATATATACAGTAAAATAACTGCAGCATCGTGAATAAGAAAAAACCTAGACTATACAATAAAGAAATTATGGCATATTACATCCACTGGGCATCAAAGTTCGCCACTATGATAATAAAGCACAAGCAGACAGCAGATTACATACACTCGGCATCAAATATCGCCACCAGTGCAAATAAACACGCCGACAAAATAATATACAAACCGACAGCACTTCAATAGAGTTCAAGAAAGGTTAGCCCTGCTGGGGAGCTGCAGCGCAAGCAGCTGAGCAAGATGATGAGACTGTGCTTGTTCAACACTTATATCTTCCTCACTCTGAAAGATAAACAAGCAGACAAATGACAGGTTTCGCACATAAAAGTATCAGTGCTGACAATTCATCACATTTCTTACTGATGAATAAAGTGACACGGTTTAAAATTGCATTAACACAATATGGTATTGTTTAGGTCAAGACATGGCAGGAAATGACATTGTGAAGGAGTTGGTAGCTTCACGACACCACTGGATTACAGATCAAGAACTCATAAGTATTAATGGTTAGTGTGATGTCAATTTATCCCATTTCAGATTGGTAAATAAAGAGATGGTTTAAATAATAGTAGAATGATATGACATTGTTCATAGTTAAGACATTGCAGAATATGACATTGTGCTGTAGTGGGTAGGTTCACCACACCACTGGATAATGGATGAAGAACAGAAGCATACATGCAGTACAAAAGAAGATCACTTGCTCTGAATAGTTTAATTTACATGGTATGAAGAAGGAACTTGGTTGTGCAACTGAAAACTTAAATTGAGAAGTACAAACTTTTGTTTATGAACTACATAATAAACTTTAAACATGCAATTTGATGCAAACACCAAAAATAAACAGCTGTTGCAGTCATGCCTAACCAAATATACACAACAAAGTTTGAAGGCTTGAGAAGGACAAACTTACATTACTGGTGAAGACAAGCTCTATAAAGCCCT